>NC_057415.1:35703697-36032842 GCF_019320065.1 Cervus canadensis | reverse complement strand
ATATTTTTTAAAAATAATTAACTCAAGTCTCCTTTTAAGTAAAGGATTGGCAAGTATAGCCTTCTACTTCAGAAAACATGAGGTATAGGAAAAAATTATGAAAGACTGAAATTTAGTGAAATTAAAATTAGCTTCTAAATTTGAATTATTTCAAGTTTTTGTTGTCTCTGATATTTTTACAACCCCTAAAGCTGCAGAAAAACAACAGTAATGGAAATAATTTTTGTCCATAAAAATGCAAATTATGCTCCATGCAATGCAACTGATTATCATTCTGTGGCTATGTATGTATGTATATGAAACCCTTTTGGGTGTCATTTGGGGAAGGGGCTCTGAAGATCGCCAGTACCATAGTCCTTTATATCTCAGGGTAGAAAAGAATTCAGTGAGAGACAAAGTGATAGATAAGAAGTGATTCATTAGAATAGAATGTGAGATTTACAAGTGGGCAGGTGAGAAATGCATCCCCTGAAAACTCACTGGGCTATAGTTTTATAATCAAATGAAAAGAGGAGAGGGGGAGAAGAAGGTCTTGGTCTTTCCTGAGTAGACTTCGCGGTTCCATCATCAGCTCCTCCTCCAGGTTGAGCAGGGGACTTTGCTTGTCCCTACATGGTCAAGCTAGGTCCACACATTATGTTTTTGTGTTTACAGAGAGTGTGCCCTAACTTACTGAGCTCACTGGGCAGTATGTGAGTCTCATGCCATCATTTTTTTATTGTTCTGGGGCATGTCTCCTTCCTTTGTCACATGGTTTTGCTGCTAAGCAAGTCTGCTTGGGTTTATGTTTTAAAAACCTGCTGTCTTGGGTAATCGTCAACTTACAGGGGTCTCCCATATTTTTCTATTTACAATCCCCTAGTGGGATTAATTATTTAATCACCTACCTTGTCCCTTTACTCTGTCCCTATCTCATATATATACATATATATGAATATACATATATTCATGAATATACATATATATGAACATATACATTCATTATATATATTCATATATAATATATATATGAACATATATATGTGTGTATATATATACATACATATATGAATATACATATATCCTGGAATGTGAAGTCAAGTGGGCCTTAGGAAGCATCACTATGAACAAAGCTAGTGGAGGTGATGGAATTCCAGTTGAGCTATTTCAAATCCTGAAAGATGATGCTGTGAAAGTGCTGCACTCAATATGTCAGCAAATATGGAAAACTCAGCAGTGGCCACAGGACTGGAAAAGGTCAGTTTTCATTCCAATCCCTAAGAAAGGCAATGCCAAAGAATGCTCAAACTACTGCACAATTGCACTCATCTCACACGCTAGTAAAATAATGCTCAAAATTCTCCAAGCCACGCTTCAGCAATACATGAACCATGAACTTCCAGATGTTCAAGCTGGATTTAGAAAAGGCAGAGGAACCAGGGATCAAAGTGCCAACATCTGCTGGATCATCCAAAAAACAAGAGAGTTCCAGAAAAACATCTATTTCTGCTTTATTGACTATGCCAAAGCCTTTGACTGTGTGGATCACAATAAACTGTGGAAAATTCTGAAAGAGATGGGAATACCAGACCACCTGACCTGCCTCTTGAGAAACCTTTATGCAGATCAGGAAGCAACAGTTAGAACTGGACATGGAATAAAAGACTGGTTCCAAATAGGAAAAGGAGTATGTCAAAGCTTGTATATTGTCACCCTGCTTATTTAACTTATATGCAGAGTACATCATGAGAAATAGTGGGCTGGAAAAAGCACAAGCTGGAATCAAGATTGTCGGGAGAAATAATAACCTCAGATATGAAGAGGGCACCACCCTTAAGGCAGAAAGTGAAGAAGAACTAAAGAGCCTCTTGTTGAAAGTAAAAGAGGAGAGTGAAAAAGGTGGCTTAAAGCTCAACATTCAGAAAACTAAGATCATGGCATCCGGTCCCATCACTTAATGGCAAATAAATGGGGAAACAGTGGAAACAGTGGCTGACTTTACTTTTGGGGGGATCCAAAATCACTGCAAATGGTGATTGCAGCCATGAAATTAAAAGACGCTTACTCCTTGGAAGGAAAGTTATGACCAACCTAGACAGCATATTAAAAAGCAGAGATATTACTTTGCCAACAAAGTCCATCTAGTCAAGGCTATGGTTTTTCCAGTGGTCATGTATGGATGTGAGAGTTGGACTATAAAGAAAGCTGAGCACTGAAGAATTGATGCTTTTGAACTGTGGTGTTGGAGAAGACTCTTGAGAGTCCCTTGGACTGCAAGGAGATCCAACCAGTCCATTCTAAAGGAGATCAGTCCTGGATGTACATTGGCAGGACTGATGTTGAAGCTGAAGCTCCAATACTTTGGCCACCTGATGCGAAGAGCTGACACACTGGAAAAGACCTTGATCCTGGGAGAGACTGAGGGCAGGAGGAGAAGGGGACAACAGAGGATGAGATGGTTGGATGGCATCATCGACTCAATGGACATGGGTTTGGGTGAACTCCGGGAGTTGATGACAGACAGGGAGGCCTGGTGTGCTGCGGTTCATGGGGTCACAAAGAGTCAGACACGACTGAGTGACTGAACTGAACTGATACATGTATGAATACATGTATATCTCATACTCAAATGTGTACATGTACTAGTGTTGGTGGTACAGATTTATAGCATTCTTGTAGTCCAGCTATTTTTAAGTAGTATTTTTGTTTAATAAATAAAATTTTTTGCTATTTTTGCTATTTTTAATCTGAACAGTAAAATACACAAGAAAGGTAAACGCTGCATTGAAAAGTAGGCCTTATTGTCCCTAATTTTATTAAGAATCAGTGATGAAAATCACTTAGCTAATAAACACTAAGTAGAAAAACCAGGACTCTAACCCAGATTTTTAGGAATCAAATTAGTTTTTATGCTATTTCTTGAGAGAAGCTTTCTTCATCTCCTTCTCTGAATACTTAAAGAAGTAAAATCTCTGCTTAATAGAGATACATCCATTATTCCCAAAATATCACCACTTCAAAAAGAATCAGGTTAACGGTATTTTAAAAATACAGGTGGAAAAAAAGTACTGAAATCCCCATACGACCATTTTGCTATTCTATTACAGACAGTAAATTTGACTAGCACAAAGAAATGTAAGAAAAGTACAAGACTCAGATGTGCTTTTATAGAGCTTAAAAAAGTTAATTTGGAAAATAAGCTACACGTACCCAAAACATCCAGACAGAAGTAAAAGATGATATATTAAAAAGCCTAACGAATGTGATAATATCAGCTAATGATAATATCTAACTTCTAATGAGAGCACAGTGAGTCAGACGTTCGTAGAAGTGCCTTGCATCCAAATAACTCTTTAATCCTCACAGGTATCCTATGAGATCGGTCCTATGACGATCGTCAATTTAAGATATGGAAATGAAGCCCTAAGAGGTTAATTTACTTCAGGGCCTTTTGAGGGTAGGATTTCTGTGATCACTGTGGGATGTGACTTTGCGGGCCCACGGGGAAGAAGGCAATCCACAAGGTAAATGGTGGTTCTGAGGGAGAAACCAAGGGCTTCAAGGGGGAAACGGTGCTGGGACTTCCCTGGTGATCCGGTGGTTAAGAATCCACCTTGCAATGCTGAGGATGCAAGTTCAATCCCTGGCTGGGGAACTAAGATCCCACATGCTGAAGGGCAACTAAGCCCAGGAGTCACAACTATAGCGAAGTTCACGAGCTGCAACAAATATCCCTTGCTGCAACTAAAACCTGATGCAGCCAAAAAAAAAAGAGGGAAGGGTGTTGAGCAGTTTTCTGTCTGAGGCTGAAACTTGACCAAAGCGCAGCAGGAAGACTGGGGAGAAGGGAAGGGTAAGGCAAAAGGGCCAGGATAAGCAAAATAGGAAGGATGCTCAAATGGCTCATGAAGATCAGACCTTGTAAACATCCTGTCTTAACAGATTTTTTTTAATTCTTCATGACAAACTTGTTGTATTTAAAAATAGTTTAGGTTTCCTTGGTGGTTCAGTAGTAAAGAATCCACCTGCCAGTGTAAGAGACACAGGTTCAATCCCTGATCTGGGAAGATCCCACATGCTTCGGAGCAGCTAAGTTCATGCGCCGCAACTATTGAACCTGGGCTCTAGACCCTGGAAGCCACAACTACTGAGCCCACGTAACCACTGAAGCCCTCACGTCCAAGAGCCCATGCTCCACCACAAGAGACACCACCACAAAAAGAAGCCCGGGCTCTACAATGAAGAGTAGCTCCCAATCGCTGCAACTAGAGAAAAGTCTGTGCAGCAACAAAGACCCAACACAGCCAAAAATAAACAAATAAAATTCTAAAAAATATAAAAATAATGCAACAAGTATCAGAATCCCTTGATGGTCCTGTCTAAGTTTCAGGGGTGAGAGGAGACAGTAAATAGCAAGACCTTTGTTTTTGCACCCAGACTCTGGGACAAATAGAAAATTAAAGCAAAAATTAAGGCAGTTGGGAAATTAAACTCTGTTACTGTGAAAGGCCAAGTCAGATGATGTCACTTGGCTTCAGAGTCAAGTATGTCATCTCTTCTAGCTAAATTCCTTATCTAAAGAAAACTGCCTGTTTCAGCATGCCTGAACCCTGGACAGGAACATGGGTCTACCAAGAGGAAGATAAAGAGAGTACTTGAGAGCAACATGTTTACTATATTCTTCTCAGATTTACGAAGCATATAAAGCCACTCCATTCCTGTGGCAGAACGAACAAAGAGCAAAAGGAGCTGTTACACTGTGAGCTTCCTTCATGTGAAAGAATCATCTGGAAAAGAGAAGTGCTCCTCATAAACACTCATCATTATGTTAAAAATTTCATATTAAGTAACAAAAGAATTATCTTTATAAAAGCTTACAATTAAAACCATAGTCAGTGGTGAAATACTGACCCTTCGTTCACTGGTTGGCAATAAGACAAGTATGTCCATTACTACCACATTTTGCAACACTGAGCCTGCAATCCTAGCCAGAGCAGTAAGGGAGGAAAAACAAAACGCCGTGCAAAGATCAGACGAGAAGTGAGCCTATCTGAATTAATAGATAATATAAATCTTATAATTATAAAATTACAAGTAATCTATAAACAAACTTAGCAAAGTTGGGGGATAAAAAAGTCGACATATAAAAATCAATTATATTTCTATATACTATCAACAATTAGAAAACAAAATTCACAAAAATGCACCCTTTCTAGCAGTACCCCAAAATATCAAATATATAGGACTACATCTAATGAAAGATGTACAAGACCTCTGCATTAGAAATTATAAAATATTGCTAAGAGAAATTAGACTTAAAAGGAGAGATATTTCCGGTATATGAATTGGAAGACTCAATATATTACGACACAAATTCTCCTCAAATGGACCTATAAGAATAAATTTTACCCTCATTAAGATGCCTGGAAGTATTTTATGTATAGAAATTAGCAAACTGTGAAATTTATTTGGAAATGCAAAGAGCCTAGAATAGACAAGCCAGTCTTAAAGAAAATGAGCATGTTGCAAGACTTACACCATCAGACTTCAATTTGCTATAAGGTTAAGGTAATCAAAAAAGCAGGGTCTAACAATAGATCTACACATACACGGTCATTTGAATTGTGACAAAAGGCTCAGTAGAGAAACAATGTTCTTTTTAATAAACGATGCTGAAACAATGGTATTAAAAATGAATTTTTTACCCCCTGCCTTGCACCATACATAAAAATTTATTTGAGATGGACCATGGCTCTAGATGTAAATAATAAAACATTAAATTTCTGCAATAAAATATAGGAGAAAATTCTCATGATTTTGAGGTAGGCAAAAACATCTTATATAGGATATGAAAGACACAACCACAAAAGATTGATATATTGGTGTTCATTTAAATTAGGAACTTTTCATCAAAAGACAACATTATAAAAGTGAACAGAAATGCCACATATATTTGGGAAGACATTTGCTACATATGGGTTCGATCCCTGGGTTGGGAAGGTCCCCTGGAGAAGGGAACAGCTACCTACTCCAGTATTCTGATCTGGAGAATTCCATGGACTGTATTGCCCACGGGGTCACAAAGTGTCAGACACGACTGAGTGACTTTCACTTTCACTTGTTGCTATATATATATGACAAAGAATTCACATTCACAATACATAAAACTCCTATAAATCAATTGAAAAGACAAACCAGTCTAACTTTTAAATAGGCAAAAGAATTGAACAGGACTTCAAAAAAAGAGAAAATCCAAACCACCAATAAGGATATGAAAAGGGGTTTTGTATCATTAGTGGTCAGGGATATGAAAATTAAAACCACAGTGAGATCCCACATGCATCAGAATTGCTAAAATTAAGAAGACTGATGATATTAGGTGTCAGTGAGGGTGCAAATCAACTGGAAATCTCATAAATTGCTAGGAGAAGTGAAACAGGTACAAGCACTTTGGAACACTGTTTAGCAATACCTACTAAAGCCAAGCATATGTTTGTCCTATGACTTAACCATTACACTCATAGCCCTAATCTTAAGAGAACTGAGGTCATAGTCTACAGAAAGACAGGTAGAAGAATGTAGCACCTTTATTCATAAGTCCCAAAATAAAAAGAATTCAGATGTCCACCAACAGAAGAATGGATAAACGAATAGTGGTATATTCACACAATGTACTTAGGCAGCAAAAAAAATGGTGTGGGGGGTGGGGGAGAAGCTGCTGCCATGTACAGCAATATGAATGCATCTCAGACATTTTATTAAGCAAAAGAAGACAGATCCAAAAGAATCCATTCCATTTCATTGCATTGGATGAATGTAATACATTCATATATCATTATATTTATTGGGTTGGCCAAATATATAAAGTTCAGAACAGCCAAATCTATCTGTTGATAGAAGTTGAACATTTATGGTGGGGGGGTGATTGAGTGATGAAAATACCTAAATCTATTCTGAGTGATGGTTACACAGGTTATATACACCCCCCAAAACTCATCAAACTGTTTACTTTGTTTACTGAAGATGTGGGCATTTCTAATCATTTGGAAATTTAAATTTAGAAATATTTCAAAGAAAAAGGAAAAACACCCACTTGCTGCTATTTCAATTCTCCCTAAAGATAACCTCTAGTAACTATTTGATGTGTATTTTTTTTCTATGCCCATACCTTTTTATCTTTCCTTCTCTCTATTCGTCTATTCATCTACCATACTTTGTCATGTCTAGGTCTCTGTTGATTGTAAAATGCACCATTAATTTCTGTACCACCAATAAAGAGAGAAAAAAATACTATTGCCAAACTGTAACACACCACACATTATAAGACACATCTTGATTTCAGAGATAGGAAAATACAAAAAAATGTAAGCCTTCAGTTCAGTTCAGTTCAGTCACTCAGTCGTGTCCGATTCTTTGTGACCCCACGAATCGCAGTACACCAGGCCTCCCTGTCCATCACCGTCCCCTTCTCCTGCCCCCAGTCCTCCCAGCATCAGGGTCTTTTCCAATGAGTCAACTCTTCGCATCAGGTGGCCAAAGTATTGGAGTTTCAGCTTCAGCATCAGTCCTGTCAATGAACACCCAGGACTGATCTCCTTTAGGATGGACTGGTTGGATCTCCTTGCAGCCCAAGGGACTCTCAAGAGTCTTCTCCAACACCACAGTTCAAAAGCATCAATTTTTCGGCGCTCAGCTTTCTTCACAGTCCAACTCTCACATCCATACATGACCACTGGAAAAACCATAGCCTTGACTAGATGGACCTTTGTTGGCAAAGTAATATCTCTGCTTTTTAATATGCTGTCTAGGTTGGTCATAACTTTCCTTCCAAGGAGCAAGTGTCTTTTAATTTCACGGCTGCAATCACCATCTGCAGTGATTTTGGAGTCCAAAAAAATTAAGTCTGACACTGCTTCCACTGTTTCCCCATCTGTTTCCCATGAGGTGATGGGACCAGATGCCATGATCTTCATTTTCTGAATGTTGAGCTTTAAGTCAACTTTTTCACTCTCCTCTTTCACTTTCATCAAGAGGCTCTTTAGTTCCTCTTCACTTTCTACCATAAGGGTGGTGTCATCTGCATATCTAAGATTATTGATATTTATCCTGGCAGTCTTGATTCCAGCTTGTACTTCATCCAGTCCAGCGTTTCTCATGATGTACTCTGCATATAAGTTAAATAAGCAGGGTGACAATATACAGCCTTGAATACTCCTTTTCCTCTTTGGAACCAGTCTGTTGTTCCATGTCCAGTTCTAACTGTTGCTTCCTGACCTACATATAGGTTTCTCAAGAGGCGTGTCAGGTGGTCTGGTATTCCCATCTCTTTCAGAATTTTCCACAGTTTATTGTGACCCACACAGTCAAAGGCTTTGGCACAGTCAGTAAGGCAGAAATAGATGTTTTTCTGGAACTCTCTTGCTTTTTCGATGATCCAGCGGATGTTGGCAATTTGATCCCTGGTTCCTCTGCCTTTTCTAAAACCAGCTTGAACATCTGGAAGTTCACAGCTCACGTATTGCTGAAGCCTGGCTTGGAGAATTTTGAGCATTACTTTACCTTAGAGTTGGTGAAATACACAGAAACACACATATGATACATATACATACATATATTTTCTTTTACAAAAAGTGCAATCACCCTATATGTGTGTATATATATATATATATATACACACATACACATACCACACCACTTGTACATATATAGGTCTGCAATTTATATTTTTCTTTAATAATACACCAAAGACATCCTTTGCTCAAGTCATTGCCTACAGATCTGTATTTTTTTTAATTTTACATTTATTTTTTAATTAATTTATTTTTTATTGAAGGATAGTTGCTTTACAGAATTTTGTTGTTTTCTGTCAAACCTCAACATGAATTAGCCATAGGTATACATATATCCCTTCCATTCTGAAGCTCCCTCCCACCTCCCGCCCCGTCCCACCCCTCTAGGTTGATGCAGAGCCCCTGTTTGAGTTTTCTGAGCCATACAGCAAATTCCCACTGGCTGTCTATTTCACATATGGTAATGTAAGTTTCCATGTTACTCTTTCCACACATCTCACCCTCTCCTCCCCTCTCCCCATGGCCATAAGTCTATTTTCTATGTCTGTTTCTCCACTGTTGCCCTGTAAACAAATTCTTCAGTACCATTTTTCTAGATTCCGTATATATGTGTTAGAATACAATATTTACCTTTCTCTTTCTGACTTACTTCACTCTGTATAATAGGCTCCAGGCTCTTCCACCTCATTAGAACTGACTGAAGTGTGTTCCTTTTTATGACTGAGTAATGTTTCATTGTATGTATGTGCCACAACTTCTTTATCCACTCATCTGTCAATGGACATCTAAGGCTACTTCCATGTTCTAGATTGTAAATAATGTGGCAGTCAACATTGGGGCACAGGTGTCTTTCTCAGTTTTGTATCCTCAGGGTATATGTGCCTAGGGAAGGGACTGTTGGGTCATATGGTGATTTTATTCCCAGTTTTTTAAGGAATCTTCATACCATCTTCCACAGTGGCTCTATCAATTTACATTCCAGATCTGTCTTTGTTGTTGTTTTTCTTCAATCTTTTAAATGACTGTCTAATATTTTATAAAGAGGTAATTTTCAAACCATTTCTCCATTGATAAACAGATTGAAGTTTGTTGCTGTTTCAACAGTATTAAAATCAACACCCCTAAAAAAATGCATCTTTCTGTGCCTAAGATACAGTGAGAAATTTGTATAGATTAGAATCCTAGAAGTAAATTTAATGTCACCGGATATGAACATTTAAGATTTTAACATATATCTTAAATTATCACCCCTAAGTTTTGAACCAGTTCACTATTCCCCCAACAGGGTACAGTGGTGCCCACCTCTTACACTTGCACCATCATGGGTCTTACCAGTCTTATATATTTTGGCTAATCTAAGGGGGATTAGATGACATTTCACTGACAATTTCTTTGGCATTTAAAAATAACCACATATCTACGATGGAAACTGCCAATACTATATGAACTGAACTCTAGAAATATTATCATATTAATCTAATGTGTTTAAAAATACGTTACTAACCATGCTATTGAGAAGACTACTGTCCTGAAAAGGGGTCGGGATGGGTCATGGTTTTGCAGGAATTTCCTGCCCTCAGAGCATCTGCCCTGTCCTACCAGGCTTTGCGGAGGGAAGCTGGTGGCTTCTCAGCACAAGAAGCTGCACTCTGTAGCCACGTCGGTACGACCTGACGTCAGACGGCTTGACAGGGAGAGGTTACCCCCGGGCAAGCCTACAGGCTGCTCAGTCACCTGTGAATGAACCTGGACAGCAGACTGGGCTCTACAGCGACAGAGGGGAGCAAATGGGTGCAGACCGCTGTGCTGCTCTCCATAGCCCGTAATTTAACCCAATCCCTCCCCAACAAACCCTTCCACTGTTACCCCCTGGCAACCCTATTCTGGGGTCAGCAAACATCTATAAATTATCAGCTTTTCTTGGTGAGCCCTTAGATCTTTTTGTTTTTGTTGAAACCTGGCTGTTCTTTGAGACAACATTCCTCCCATGGCCCTCACAGTGGAGACACGTTGTTTTCCTATACCCCGCACCACCCGAGTCCTGAGATGGGGTGGGTGTCCTGCTCACTCCTCATTTCTTCTCCCACCTTGCTCCCCCTTATTCTTATAAAACACTCAGGCTCTTGGGAGCTCACACCTTTTCCTTGTAGCTATAATCTACTGACCTCCTGACCACTTAGTCCTGAATGACCTGAGCTCCTGGCTCAGTTTTCCTTTTCACCCCAAGGTCTGCATCATGTTCACTGGGCTCAGGTCCTTCACCCTTTCTTGCACCCTATCTCAGCTACCAATTCTCAGCTACATCCTGGACCTCCCCACCAAAAGAAACCACGTACCGTCTGTGAAATGTCACCTGAAACACCTCATACTCTGAACATACCTCCCATCGCTTCAAATCCCAGCCTCCTGAACAGGCCCCCCCCCCCCACACACACACACACAAACAATTCTTTGACCTTACCCTTCAATCCCCACCATGTTCATCACTTCTTAGTCTCCTCTGACTTCACTTCCCTTCTTGGCCATCCTAGATTTCCTGGGTTTCCTTTTAATTACTTGCTAGAAAATGCCCTCAGCTTCCTCCCCATAACCCACCCCTTCATCCTTGCCTGCACACACCAGCCATCTCTCCTCTTTGGTTGGCCCCAGCCTCCTCCCTGCCTCCCCATCCACCCGTCGAGGCCATCACAGAACACCAGGCTGAGCTCCCGGTACCACGCAGCGCTTCCCGGTAGCCATCGATGTTACACCTGGTAGTGTGTACACAACAGCGCTATTCTCTCAGTGAGCGAAAGTCACTCAGTCACGGCCAACTCAGAATTCTCCAGGCCAGAATGGAGACTTTCCCTTCTCCAGGGGATCTTTCCAACCCAGGGATCCAACCCAGGTCTCCCACATTGCAGGCAGATTCTTTACCAACTGAGCCACAAGGGAAGCCCAAAATAAGAGTAAGAGAGATACAAAGTATAAACCCACAGGAGGAGGGAACTGGCAGAGGAGACAGCAAAAGGCACGCGGTGTCACCAGAATCTTGATCTGTGAGAAGTGTGGGATGGTGGAGTGACAGCCGAGGCGACAGAACAGAGGAAGTCCCACTGGATGGAGTCACTCAGAGGCTGGTTGATGAATGCCGCAGAGCCCAGCAAGCTCAGGAAAGGGATGCGTGCAAAAGCAAAGATGCCTTTGAAGGCCCGTATGGGCCCATGTGGTTGAACGAAGGTTTGCTTAAAACTTCATACAATGCAGAACCTATTAAGAAGAGGTGGCAAGAATACACAGAAGAACTATACAAAAAAGATCTTCATGACCCAGATAACCACAATGGTGTGATCACTCACCTAGAGCCAGACATCCTGGAATGTGAACTCAAGTAGGCTTTAGGAAGCACCACTATGAACAAAGCTAGTGGAGGTGATGGAATTCCTGTTGAGCTATTTCATATCCTAAAAGATGATGCTGTGAAAGTGCTGCACTCAATTTGCCAGCAAATTTGGAAAACTCAGCAGTGGCCACAGGACTGGAAAAGGTCAGTTTTCATTCCAATCCCAAAGAAAGGCAATGCCAAAGAATGCTCAAACTACCACACAATTGCACTCATCTCACACGCTAGTAAAATAATGCTCAAAATTCTCCAAGACAGGCTTCAACAGTATGTGAACTGTGAACTTCCAGATGTTCAAGCTGGATTTAGAAAAGGCAGAGGAAACAGAGATCAAATTGCCAACATCTGTTGAATCATCAAAAAAGCAAGGGAGTTCCAGAAAAACATCTATTTCTGCTTTATTGACTATGCCAAAGCCTTTGACTGTGTGGGTCACAACAAACTGTGGAAAATTCTTAAAGAGACGGCAATCCCAGACCACTCATGTATCTCCTGAGAAATCTGCATGCAGGTCAAGAAGCAACAGATAGAACTGGACATGGAACAACAGACTGGTTCTAAATCAGGAAAGGAGTATGCCAAGGTATTATGTTGTCACCCAGCTTATCTAAATTATATGCAGAGTACATTATGCGAAATGCCAGGCTGGACGAAGCACAAACTGGAATCAAGATTGCTTGGAGAAATATCAATAACCTCAGATAGGCAGATGACATCACCCTTATGGCAGAAAGTGAAGAGGAACTAAAGAGTCTCTTGATGAAAGTGAAAGAGGAGAGTGAAAAAGTTGGCTTAAAGCTCAACATTCAGAAAACTAAGATCATGGCATCCGGTCCCATCACTTCATGGCAACTAGATGGGGAAACAATGGAAACAGTGAGAGACTTTATTTTTCTGGGCTCCAAAATCACTGCAGATGGTGACTGCACCCATGAAATTAAAAGACGCTTGCTCCCTGGAAGAAAAGCTATGACCAACCTAGACAGCATATTAAAAAGCAGAGACATTACTTTGCCAACAAAGGTCCATCTAGTCAAGGCTATGGTTTTTCCAGTAGTCATGTATGGATGTGAGAGTTGGACTATAAAGAAAGCTGAGCACTGAAGAATTGATGCTTTTGAACTGCGGTGTTGGAGAAGACTCTTGAGAGTCCCTTGGACTGCAAGGAAATCCAACCAGTCAATCCTAAAAGAAATCAGTCCTGAATATTCACTGGAAGGACTGATGCTGAATTTGAAACTCCAATACTTCGGGCACCTGATGCAAAGAACTGACTCATTGGAAAAAACCCTGATGCTAGGAAAGATTAAAGGCGGGAGGAGAAGGGGTCAACAGGATGAGATGGTTAGGTGGCATCACCGACTCAAAGGACATGAGTTTGAGCAAGCTCTGGGAGTTGGTGATGGACAAGGAAGCCTGGCGTGCTGTAGTCCATGGTGTCGCAAAGAGTTGGACATAACTGAGCGACTGAACTGAACTGATTCTCTCAGTTCATCCTACCCTCTCTTCCCCCCACTCCCATGTTCCATAGAGAATCTACAAGAATGGTACTAATGAACCTATTTGCAGGACAGGAATATAGATATAGATGCCAGACATAGAGAATGGACATGTGGACACAATGGAGGAAGGAGAAGGTAGGATGAATTGAGAGAGTAGAGAGCTGACCATCTTTCTCTCACGAGCTCACTTTTCCACTCGCCGAGATGAATAACCTCTCTCGTATGCCTCCCACAAGTCCTCCTCTACCCACAATTGCATCTGATGATCTTGCCTCATAGTTGAGAAAAATGCAAGCTCCCAGAAGCAAACTCCCCCAGCTTATCACCACCCATGCTCAAGCCTTAGGTATTTGCACTAATTTTCTCTTTATTTTAACCTACTCTGACAAAGAAAGTGTGCTCAGGCCTAACGAAGGCCAGCCCCTCCTCTTGGGCTTCGGATTCCATTCTGCTGATTCATCTAGCCTTCTGAAGTACCCCACTTCCCTAGTTATACCCTTTATGGAATATGCCAGCCTCTGTCCCTCTCTACTAGACCATTCCCATCAAGTGGCAAAAATGCTCGAATGCCTGCCCTCACCAGAAAACCAAGGTTTGATCTCTGTAGTGCCTATACCATCTTCTATCCTCCACGCAAGGCCAAATTTGCCAGGAGTTATAGACACAATGTTTTCAAGTTGTGGTGCTGGAGAAGAGTCTTGAGAGTCCCTTGGACAGCAAGGAGATCAAGTCAATCAATCCTAAAGGAAATCAACCCTGAATATTCACTGGAAGGACTGATGCTGAAGCTGAAGATCCAATAGTCTGGGCACCTGATGCAAACAGCCAACTCTGGAAAAGACCCTGATGTTGGGAAAGATTGAGGGCTGAAGGAGAAGGGGGCAACAGAGGATGAGGCATTTGAATGGCATCACCAACTCAAAGGACATGAGTTTGAGCAAGCCCCGGGAGAGAGTGAAGGACAGGGAAGCCTGGCACGCTGCAGTCCGTGGGGTCACAAAGAGTCAGACGCAACTTAGCTCAACTGAACAACAAAATAAGTGCCATCTGTATGTCAGAACTACCAAATTTATATTTCTACTTAGCTCCTCTGAGATCCACCTTTCCAAATTCAAAATTCATTTTCCCTGATATCTCAAATATAAATTGTCTAAAGTTTTCTAACATCTTCTATTCTCCTCCCTGCCTCCTGTTCTCTAGACCTCCTCAAAAAAGTGTCATCCCATCAACTCGATGGCTCAAACCAGAAACCACCCTTTCACTGGTGTCCAACATCCAAACAACCAGTAACATGCTCTCGTGTTTTTCCTCTTTTCTTCGTATCTACTCTCAGCACTGTAATCCAAGCGACCATACTCACCTCCATTACTGGAATCTGTCCCTCCTGTTCGCATCACTTTCTTGTTACCTCCTCCCTAACCCTGATGCAATCTCCATCCATGAAAAAGGATCTTCTTGAAGTAAAACTTTGATCATGTTGGTGTATTGATCTAGCACACTTCACCCCCACCACACACACACACACACACACACACACACACACACACACACACACTTTAGGGTCTACCACTCATTAAATTTGGAATCCCCAGAATATAATTCCTTATTGGCACATAAGTGGAGGACCACAAATATTAGTTAAAAAAATCAATGAAGCAGACCCATGGGGAATTCTAGGATCATTTGCAATCCAGGCAGGGCAAGCTGAGAAATTATTAACAGAGTTGGAAGGAAGCCAGGGCACACACGCAAAGGGAGGCAAAACAATAGCCAGGAGGTAGCAGGCGACATGGAAAAAAAGAAAACTCGTCATAGTTGGAAAGTGTCTGGCACAGGGCCTGACCCTTAAAGGCACGATGATTATGAAAGAGAGATTTGGTGGTGGTGGCTGAAATTGTGGTGGTGTTCGGTAGTGTTCTGGGGAAGCCCTGAGCCTACCGCTGCCCCCAAGATCAGCCAGTCTTTTGGGGATCAAGCTGTGTGTCTGGGAAGAAGTAGAAGGCGGGTGTCTTCTTACTCTGACACGTATCCTTATGGCAGGTTGAGGGATCTCCTGAGTTCCCTGGAATTTGGGTTGTTTATTCAAGTAGTTCTCTAATACTGAAGATAGGCTGAGTGGACGTGGGATGGTCTCTGTTCCTACAAATGGAAAAATAACACAACTATCACACACTCATATGGCTCCTCCTAGGGTTAGTGTTCTGTTGTTTGCAAATCTGGCCCTGGTTCTGGCACATAGTAGAAGCCTGAAAAGTTTACGTTGAAATGGATTCAACTGATAAGGATGCTCCAAGAAATGGATTAATTCTAGATTTTTTTGATTCCCACTCTCCCTTTCTTTTAAAAAGATTAGAGAATAAATTCTGGTGAAGTCTATTTCAGGCAATCAAACTCCAACTGCAAAGTGTCCAAAGTTATTACCAGAGCAATACTTGGATAGACAGCCCAGAGTCCAGGGAATTCGTAAGCGAGCACATGTCAGGAATGTCCCATGCATGTGACTGCATGGTACACCATGATGGAGAGAAGGGGCCTTTTCTGGGAGGCACCAGTAATACCACCATATACCTTGAAAATTGACCTGGCCCAAAGCACCTTTCATTGCTACCTTCCAAAAAGGACCTTAGACAAGGACCTATTGTTTTCAAATGTTAAACTCTTGTTTTGGTATAGCCGAATAAACAGCACTATGGTAGTTTCAGGTGAAAGCAGAGGGACTCAGCCACGCATGTACATGCATCCTTTCTTCTCCAAACCCTCCTCCGATCCAGGCTGGCACATAATACAGAGTAGAGTCCCATGTGCTATACAATAGGTCCTTGGTGGTTACCCATTTTGAATGTAGCAGTGTGTACATGACATTCCCAAACTCCCTATCTTTTCCCCTCCCCCAGGGAACCATAAGTTTGTTTTCTAGGTCTGTGAGTCTGTGTGGATCACAGCGAACTGTGGAAAATTCTGAAGGCGATGGAAATACCAGACCACCTGACCTGCCTCTTGAGAAACTTGTATGCAGGTCAGGAAGCAACAGTTAGAACTGGACATGGAACAACAGACTGGTTCCAAAGAGGAAAAGGAGTACGTCAAGGCTGTATATTGTCACCCTGCTTATTTAACTTATATGCAGAGTACATCATGAGAAATGCTGGGCTGGAAGAGCACAAGCTGGAATCAAGATTGCTGGGAGAAATATCAATAACCTCGGATATGCAGATGACACCACCCTTATGGAAGAAAGTGAAGAGGAAGTAAAAAGCCTCTTGATGAAAGTGAAAGAGGAGAGTGAAAAGGTTGGCTTAAAGCTCAACATTGAGAAAACTAAGATTATGGCATCCAGTCCCATCACTTCATGGCAAAAGATGGGGAAACAGTGGAAACAGTGGCTGACTTTATTTTGGGGGGCTCCAAAATCACTGCAGATGGTGACTGCACCCATGAAATTAAAAGACGCTTGCTCCTTGGAAGGAAAGTTATGACCAACCTAGACAGCATATTAAAAAGCAGAGACATTACTTTGTCAACAAAGGTCTGTCTAGTCAAGGCTATGGTTTTTCCAGTGGTCATGTATGGATGTGAGAGTTGGACTATAAAGAAAGCTGAGCACCGAAGAATTGATGCTTTTGAACTGTGGTGATGGAGAAGACTGTCATTGAGAGTCCCTTGGACTGCAAAGAAATCCAACCAGTCCATCCTAAAGGAGATCAGTCCTGGGTGTTCATTGGCAGGAATGATGCTGAAGCTGAAACTCCAATACTTTGGCCACCTGATGCAAAGAGCTGACTCATTTGAAAAGACCCTCATGCTGGGAACGATTGAGGGCAGGAGGAGAAGCGGGCAACAGAGGATGAGATGGTTGGATGGCATCACTGACTCGATGAACATGGGTTTGGGTGAATTCCGGGAGTTGGTGATGGACAGTGGGGCCTGGCGTGCTGCAGTTCATGGGGTCACAAAGAGTCGGACACGACTGAGCAAATGAACTGAACTGAGTCTCTTTCTGTTTTGAAAGTAAGTTCATTTGTATCATTTCTTTTTAGATTCCACATATAAGGAATGTCATATCATATTTCTCCTCTGTCTGACTTACTTCTCTCAGTATGACACTCTCCAGGTCCATCCATGTTGCTGCAAATGGCATTATTTCATTCTGCTTAATGGCTGAGTAATATCCCATTGTATATATGTACCACACCTTCTTTATCCATCCCTCTGTTAATGGACATTTAGGTTGCTTCCATGTCTTGGCTACTGTAAACAGTGCTACAATGAACACTGGGATGCATGCATTCTTTCGGATCATGTTTGTCTCCAGATACAAGCCCAGGACTGAGACTGCAGTGTCATAATGGTACTCTGTTCTTAGTTTTTTAAGGAACCTCCACATTGTTCTCTATGGTGGCTGTACCAATTTACATTCCCACCAACAGTTCAGGAGGGTTCCCTTCTCTCCACAATTCTCTAGCACTGGTTGGTGGATGTTTTGATGATAGCCATGCTGACTGATGTCAGGTGGTATCTCACTGTAGTTTTGATTTGCATTTCTCTAATAACTAGCAATGTTGAACATCTTTTCATGTGCTTCTTGGCCATCTGTATGTCCTCTTTCAAGAAATGTCTATTCAGTTCTTCTATTTTTTGAGTGGGCTCTTCTTTTTTTTTTTTTTTTCTGATGCTGTTAAGTATCATAAGCTGTTTGTAAATTTTAGAGACTAATCCCTTATTGGTCACATGATTTGCAAATATTTTCTCCTAATCTGTGGCTTGTCTTTTTGATTTGCTTTTTGTTTCCTCTGCTATGCAAAAGCTTTTGAGTTAAGCTTAAGTAAGTCTTATTTGTTTATTTTTGCTTTTTGGGTTTTTTTCCCATTATTCTGGGAGATGTACCAAAAAAGATGTTGCTGTAATTTATGTCAGCGTGTTCTACCTCTGTTTTCCTCCAGGACTTTCCTAGTGTCTGGTCTCATGTTTAGGTCTTTAATCCATTTTGAGCTTGTTTTTTGTGGATGGAGTTAAAGGATGATCTAATTTCATTATTTTACATATGGTTGTCCAGTTTTCCCAGCACCATTTGTTGAAGAGACAGTCTTTCCAACATTGTGCAGTCTTGCCTCCTCTGTTATTAATTAATTGACCGTAGGTGCATGGGCATATTTTTGAGTTTTCTATCCTGTTCCAACAATGACCTATTTTTGTTTCCTTGTCTGATAAAGGAGGAGACTGAAGTTCCTAAACCTAAACCAAGGAATACCAACCAAATAAAAGTGAATCAATGGTTTGGACTTTTCAATTCTCTCACATCTGAAGTCCTATTTCATAACTCATGGACTCCAAACCATGCAGATGAACATTCTGTTAAATCAAGAGTGATGAACTGGAAACAGCTTGGGCATTAGAGCCAGAACTCCAATCACACCTATCTACTGTTTTGAGTCCTTGAAAAAGGCACTTAACCTAGCTAAGTCTGTCTAACCACCTGGAAAATGGGTGTAATTATGCCAATCTTGCAGTGTGTCTGAAAGGATTTGAGATAACGTAGGTGAGCCCCTGCTGTCTGACTCACAGGAGGCCCTGAATACTGAGAACAACCAGACATGCGTTGTCCACTGGCAGCCTTCTTTTTCTGGACCACAAGACCCCTGGAAAACGTAGTTTCATTTTCCTGATTTTTTGAGTTGACTGTTGACTCTTTTTCATTTATTTCCACTTTTGCTTATTTAGTAATGAAAATAATTAGGGCTCCTAATTTTCTCTTGGGTAAACCCCATATATTCTGATATAAATTATTTTTTTTTTGATATAAATTATTTTTATCCTCCAAATTTACTTCATGAAATGTTCTGACATTGTCAGTTTGGTCCAAAACGATTTTTGATATTTTTTAAAAATTTTATTGAAAGCAGCAAGATTTTTAAATGGGAGTTTAAAATTTGTACTTTTATTTTTTCAAATTCTAAGTGGTTTGGGTTTTTAAATTATTATTGCACTTTAGATTTTGTCCTTTATCACATTGTGGAAAATAAATATAACCTATACAAGTGTTAACCAATAGAAATATAATGCAAGCCACAAATGTGAGTCACATATATAATTTAAAATATTCTAGTATTAGCACTAGAAAAGGTAAGAGTAAACAGGTAAAATTAATTTAATAATATTTTTATTTAACTCAATATATAAAACATTACCACTTGAATATTATTCAATGTCAAACTTTTAATGATATATTTAACAGTCCTTTTTTTGGTACTAAGTCATTGAAATCTCATGTGTGTTTTATACTCACATCCCATCTCCATTAAAACTAGCCACATTTCAAGTGCTCAATGGCCAGATGTGAACTGTGGCTACCATATTGGATTTTTTCTTAGGTTGTTGTTAGTAGCTCAGTCAGTCGTGTCCAACTCTCTCCGTGACCCCATGAACTGTAGCCTGCCAGGCTTCTCTGTCCATAGATTTCTCCAGGCAAGAATACTGGAATGTGTAGCCATTCCCTTCTTCACAGGATCTTCCTGACCCAGGAATTGAACCCAGGTCTCCTGCATTGCAGGGAGATTCTTTACTATCTGAGTCACCATTGGAAGCCCCATTTCAGGTGCTCATTGGCCAGATATGAATTGTGGTTAACATATTGGATAGTTTAGGTCAATATTATTTGTTTTTTAAAGAAATTATTAGAGTATTTTTAGGCTTAGAGTATGGTAAAATTTTGTTCCATAGATGCTTAAAAAAAAAAAATTTATTCTTTGTTTGTAGGTCTCAATGTATTTCTACTAGAAATAGCTTTTAGATTGCCTTTATGACCTCTTTATCTTAACTCTTGTATTTACCGGATCTGCCAAAGTATAACAAATGCTCCCACTATAAATTTGATTCCATCAGGGCTTATTCTCTTGCTGTTTATAGTGATGTTTTCTGATGATTTCACTTTCTATATTTTAGTACTATGTTTATTGATGCATATATTCATGCCAGTATATTCCATTACAGTATGGAATTCACATATTCCATCATTATAAAAGGTTCTTTTCTGACCTGTTTAGCATCTTTTGCCTTGAGTTCTAATTTCCTGATATTAACACTAAGATCTCTCTGGATTCTTTGGGGTTTCCTTCGCCTGTATACCTCTGCCCAGTCTTACACTTTCAACTCTCTATGTTGCTTCATTTTACATCTAGTCTCTAAATAGCTTTAGGAAGCTCAATAGTGAATCTGTGGGCTTATAGACTCCAATTAAAGAATCGTCTCTCTTCTACAGCCACTGTAACTATTGAGCCTTGGAGAACCACGAAGTTCTTTAGCATATTCTTCCTAATAACATTAATTCCCTATAGCACACTGCAGTCTGAAAAATCACTTTCTTATCTATTTTCTGCTTAATCTTCACAACTACCTTTGAAGTAGAAAGAGCAGATACTGTCACTCATGGTGAATCTGAGCATACAGGGAAAGCTGCTCAAGTATTATAGTCCCAAGTCTAAGTTAGCTTAGGTGCTTCAGAAACTAATTTAGTGGAAAGAATGTGGGTCAGCAGGACATGCAGATGGGGGAAAGAGGGTGACTCCTGGAGTGTTGCAACTTCTTTTTTCTTAAGTATAGAGAAGTTTAGCCTTTTGTTCATTCAAAAAACAGTTATTGACTATACTGTATATGAAGAACTTTGTCAGGCGTTGTCACAAAGTTGAATAAGACTTCATTCCTGGGGCTTCCCTGGTGATGCAGTGGATAAGAGCCTGCCTGCCAACGCAGGAGACACGGCTTTGAGCCCTGGTTGGGAAGATCCCACAAGCTGTGGAGCAACTAAGCCAGTGTACCACAAGTACTGGGTGCTTGAGCCTGTGCCCTAGAGCCTGGAAAGTGGCAACTACCGAGCCCACGTGCGCTAGAGCCTGTGCTCCACAACAAAGACGCTGCCATAATGAGAAGCCCATGCGCTGCAGCGAGAGAGCAGCGCCCACTCGCCACAATTAGACAAAAGCATGTGCAGCAACAGGGACCCAGCCAAAAATAAAGAAATAAACTTTAAAAAAATGAAAGGCATCATCTCTGCTCCATGGCACTCACAGTAAAGTTTAATGATTCTCGAGTTTGGCTGATCATCAAAACTGACTAGAAAAAAAGATTAAGGAGTCTCTTGGTATCCTTCAAGATATTCTCAAGAACCACCGGGCTAATGCCCAGAAATCTGTTTCACAGTTTCACGGTCCCACACAGAATGGGGAAGACGGGACATTCAAGGGAAACAACAACGAACTATTGGCACATTTAGAAATTCTTACAATAGCTTTCCTTATACCGTGTCATTGCAGTCTCACAGTGACGCAGAAGTGGGTTATGTTCATTTACAAAGGTCAAAATGAGAAGCAAAGCGATTTCCCAAACCCATAACCAGTGAATGTTGATGTGGGGCCTGGAACTGAATGGAGTTCATTTCTCTAAGTCCTGCAGTCTTTCCTCTCCACAGACACTTCACCAAATCAAAGAGAGGAATGTGTGTGTGAGCTGCTCTTTCCAGCCCCATGGAATGTAGACCAGAATAGTAGCACATAAACAAAGAGTAGAGGAGGAAAGAGAGAAATTCCTAGCCTTATTACGAACAGACTGACCAAGAGCCTACCACAGTATCTGGCTTATAATAAGAGCTCACTCAATAAACATATTTCAATTGAATTGAAAGACTTATCCTGACTACAAATGGAAAAGGGCCAAGCTAGATTAACGCTGTAATTCCCTAAGTCGAGAACTCAAGCCCTGGGATGATGCTAATAGCCAGTTGGTCAGTCAGCCCACCCAGAGAAGGCAACGGCACCCCACTCCAGTACTCCTGCCTGGAAAATCCCATGGACGGAGGAGCCTGGTAGGCTGCAGTCCATGGGGTCGCTAAGAGTCGGACACGACTGAGTGACTTCACTTTCACTTTTCACTTTCATGCGTTGGAGAGGGAAATGGCAACCCACTCCAGTGTTCTTGCCTGGAGAATTCCAGGGACGGGGAAGCCTGGTGGGCTGCTGTCTATGGGGTCACACAGAGTCGGACACGACTGAAGTGACTTAGCAGCAGCAGCAGCAGTCAGCTCACCAAATGCCAGGTACTATTAAAATGTTACATTAAATATATACATGTAAAATAAAAGTTAATCCTCACAATAACTTTATGAGGGGGGTATCATTATTAAGCCTATTTTCTAGATGAGAAAACTGAGGGACAGAGACGTTAACTAATTTATTCAAGGCCACAAAGCTAAAAACTGTTGGAGGCAGAATTTGAATGCAGCCAGTCTTGCCCCAGATACCATGCTTTTAACCACTTCACCACACAGTGACTCTGTAATATATTGGATTTCCAACCTTCAGCCATTTTCATGGTTAAACTAAATTATGGTAGTTTTAGGGTCTACATTTGTTTTTCAGCTGTACCATATTCTCTACAGCCCCAAAACTCAGCTAGGAAAATTACATTTAGTCACATCCCCTTTGACCTGAGCCTGATTTTAGCACACAACAGGCTACCTTATGCTTTTCTGCCTCAGGGACTTCTCCAAAACCATGGAAACCTGCTCAGCCTTATTCAAGTACAGCCCACTGATTTGAAGATGTTCACGCTCCCAGAGGCAGCCTTCATCCAGAGGCGGTGAGGGTTGATGGGTAGATATCATTATCCATAAGAGGAACAGTTCTGAGACAGGTTTCTCAATATCAGCACCATTTCACATTTTGGGCTGAACAATTCTTTGTTGTGGGGGGTTATCCTGTGTATTGTAGGATATTTAGCAGCAACCTGGATCCCAGTAGCCCTTCCTAGTTGTGACATCCGTAAACATCTCCATACATTGCCAAATGTCACTGAGAAAAATCACTTGGTTAGAAACCACTGAACTATATGGATTGACAGAGGGTCCCCAAGGCATTAAGCCCAGCTGCCCACAACAGTGACTAATTCAGTGACATAGCCTTTACTGGTTTTTCTCCCATCCCTTTGTCTATTTCCTGGGGTCACCTTCCATATAAACATCTCACCTAAAACCTTGCCTTGGGCTTTGTTTTCAGGGAACTCAAACTCAGATACTAAATTAACAAATAGTCCTTAATTATACTGATATAAAAGATTACAACTTATGAAAATTTATGTCACTAATCTTCTAAAAAGACTAATTGATGATTCTTCTAAAAAGAAGAATAGATGTTTTTGAACTGTGGTGTTGGAGAAGACTCTTTGGCCAACTGATGCAAAGAGCTGACTCACTTGAAAAGCCCTTGATGCTGGGAAAGATTGAGGGCAGGAGGAGAAGGGGACAACAGAGAATGAAATGGTTGGATGGCATCACTGACTTGATGGACACAAGTTTGAGCAAGCTCCAGGAGATAGTGAAGGACAGGGAAGCCTGGCATCTGCAGTTCATAGGGTCGCAAAGAGTCGGGCATGACTCAGCGACTGAACAACAACAAATCTAAAAACAAAGGCGAGATTCACACATGATTCTGTCTGAGACTTTCAGACAAACCCTCATGGCTCACAGGAGACCACACTTCCAGAACCATGGCCTGGATGACAACCCCGTGCAAGAGGAAACTTGTTTGAATTCTCTCACTTCCATTAGGAGGGTGAGACATGAATGGAGGACATCTAGGGTTTTACGGGTTCAGGAGCAGTGGCTCTCAAGTCATCTTCGACTTTCCTGAACCAGGATCCCTGAGGTTCTGAACCTGTTGTATTTTTAGTAAAATTAGGTAGTCCTGATGCATGGAACCTAACATCTGTTCCAACAAGCCCATTCACAGGTACAGATTCTGTGTGAGGTTGAGGGGGCAAGCAACTCACTCAAGGACCCACAGAGAATATGAAGCTGACTCTCAGGACCAGCTCTTTTGCAGCCGTGGACTCCTCACTGTCATCGCTGCACTCCGAGAGACTGGGGCCAGGAAGATGAGAGGCAGACAAAGCGGGCAGGAAGGTCTTGACTGTTTGCTCTGCTCTGGAAGCTGCCCTTCGAGAGAACCCAGATGTTCTCTGATTCATGCCAATGGTTTGCATAGAAAGTTCTTGCTCAGGAAATGAAGGTCAAAAGGCACAGTGCTAGGAAGCAGTCCCTCACCCAGAGATCTGTTCCCCTTTCCAAATTTTGGACTCTATTTCTGTCTCCATTAAATATAGGTAGTTTTTCACCTTCTTCGAATCTTACCATCCAGGTGTATTATTTGTCCTTTAAAACTTCACTTCATAAAAAGCATTTCCTTTCTTCTTTCCTTAGGTGAACCAAGCCAAAATAATTATAGAGTAGAAAGAATAAAGATGCGTTAACAAAACTAAGCTGGAGCACTACCAGGGACACAGGAAAGGAAGGAGAAAACGTCCACTGCAACCAAAATTCTAAGAGGAGAATACTGACAGCTAGTTTTTATTGAGATACTAAGCACATCCTTTTATCTACCTGTCAGAACAACTTCATGAGACGGGTATCACTGTTATCAACCCTATTTTATGAATGAAGAAAACGGATCCCGTAGAGAACAAGCTCAGGACTATACAACCTAGCAGGAAGATGAACCAAGAAGGTCAAGCTTCAGACGCTTCCTTTCTTCCGAATTTCAGATATGCCCTCCTGACTACTCAGACTGTTTTCTAAGTCCCTGCACAGATCCTCTTCCACTGGACCACATTACATGCATAGTTCTTTCTAGATGCAGTTTAACCCTTTGGTTCTATAAACTACGTATTCTTTTTCTAAAAAGAAGCCAGAGAAATGTCATAATTGAGGTTTCTACGTTTCCAAAAATCCAGTTGGAAGGGCTCAACAGAGCACATCTTTCTTCAAACAGATAGGCAAGCTGAGGCCCAGAGGGGGCAAGGTGTTTGCTCAAGGTCACGCAGCAAGCCAGGAGCCAGAGGTAGCTCCAAGCTCACCGTCTCCGGGTACCTGGTCCAGCTGAAGAGGAAGGGCAGAGAGGGACAGAGAGGAAGCAGTAGAGACAAGTGGCCTCTCACTCTGTGACGGCCCAAAACTTGGAGTCCATGATTTCATAAACAGAAACACACAAACATTTTCTCAGTAAAACTAAACTGATTTTCCTGGGATCAAGTGGCGCTTGATCACATTTACGCAGAAAGTTCTCAGGAACCATGAGGCCCTGGTGTGACTTTGTTTCTCTCCTTCCTCCCAAAGTTTCCAGTTAAGTGAAGCCAGGGGATTACTTCCTGTGGGGCCTCAAGCGGATGCTTTCAACTTCTGCTGTGACCTGAACAGACACTGGTAGTGCCAAGAAACAGTAAATGTTCTTTCACTCTTCCTCAAATCAAGTGATGTCGCTCCTGATCTCCACCCCACCAATAAACACACCCTGTTTGCACTAATGGAGTCTTGGCATCTTGAAACTAGATAAACACTGTTATTGGAGCCAGATGTGATATTCCTAACTGATTCTTAGACTGTGGAAAACATAGTGCAATTGATGACAAATTATGAGCCAAAAACTCTCTGAATTTCACTCGAATTATTATTAGTCAATGTTTACTTTCATCACTTTGTTGTCATTGATTAGGTCACTGTACGTAGGGCCTGAGCTGTAGCATTTTTGTAAAGTTTCCCTGTGTGCACCATCAAGGCTGGAATCACTGATAATGGGGTAAGTTACATTTCCTAAGCTTGCATATAACTTAAAAACAAGAAAATCACCTAGTATGACTGATAAAGACACAGAACACGAGGCCCCTCTCCAGATTAGTATATCTTGGATGAAGCCCTGGAACCTGTAACCTTAACAAGTCCTTCCAGATAATTCTGTTGTTTGGGAAAGTTTTGAGTCTTGCAGGTTTAGGAAACACTGAGTGAACAATTGCACTCATCTCACACGCTAGTAAAGTAATGCTCAAAATTCTCCAAGCCAGGCTTCAGCAATACGTGAACCATGAACTTCCAGAAGTTCAAGCTGGGTTTAGAAAAAGCAGAGGAACCAGAGGTCAAATTGCCAACATCCGCTGGATCATCAAAAAAGCAAGAGTGTTCCAGAAAAACATCTATTTCTGCTTTATTGACTATGCCAAAGCCTTTGACTGTGTGGATCACAATAAACTGTGGAAAATTCTGAAAGATGGGAATACCAGACCACCTGACCCACCTCTTGAGAAACCTGTATGCAGGTCAGGAAGCAACAGTTAGAACTGGACATGGACCAACAGACTGGTTCCAAATAGGAAAAGGAGTACCTCAAGGCTGTATATTGTCACCCTACTTATTTAACTTATATGCAGAGTACATCATGAGAAATGCTGGGCTGGAAGAAGCACAAGCTGGAATCAAGATTGCCGGGAGAAATATCAATAACCTCAGATATGCAGATGACACCACCCTTATGGAAGAAAGTGAAGAAGAGCCTCTTAATGAAAGTGAAAGAGGAGAGTGAAAAGGTTGGCTTAAAGCTCAACATTGAGAAAACTAAGATTATGGGATCCGGTCTCATCACTTCATGGCAAATAGATGGGGAAATAGTGGAAACAGTGTCAGACTTTATTTTTTGGGGCTTCAAAATCACTGCAGATGATGATTGCAGCCATGAAATTAAAAGATGCTTACTCTTTGGAAGGAAAGTTATGACCAGCTTAGACAGCATATTAAAAAGCAGAGATATTACTTTGCCAACAAAGGTCCATCTAGTCAAGGTTATGGTTTTTCCAATGGTCATGTATGGATGTGAGAGTTGGACTATAAAGAAAGCTGAGCACCGAAGAATTGATGCTTTTGAACTGTGGTGTTGGAGAAGACTCTTGAGAGTCCCTTGGACTGCAAAGAGATCCAATCAGTCCATCCTAAAGGAAGTCAGTTCTGGGTGTTCATTGGAAGGACTGATGTTGAAGCTGAAACTCCCAATACTTTGGTCACTTGATGAGAAGAGCTGACTCATTTGAAAAGACCCCGATGATGGGAAAGATTGCAGGTGGGAGGAGAAGGGGGCGACAGAGGATGAGATGGTTGGATGGCATCACCGACTCAATGGACATGAGTTTGGGTAAATTCCAGGAGTTGGTGATGGATAGAGAGGACTGGAGTGCTGCAGTTCATGGGGTCGCAAAGAGTCGGACACGACTGAGTGACTGAACTGAATTGAACTGAATGATGGCATAGATTTGTAATCACACCCAGGAGACCCACCACAGCAGATGACCAGCAACTTAGAAGACATAAGGAGGTTTCCATCAACCTCAGAAGAAAACCCAGGAGTTCCCCTCCATAAGACTCTTCCATTAGGCAGGCCTCTTCCCTTCCCTACATGCTAGACAGTGACAGTGATTCACCTTCACAAATCTGCTCATTTATTCCCCCCACCCAGCCTGGCCCCTCCCTCTGAAACTGAGCTCTCTTAAGCCTGACTGTCCTTCTGGGCTGAAGCCCAGTCCCAGAATTCCTTATCATACCAATCCACACTGATTTCTCCCTTCTCTGAGCTCCTACATCATGAGAGCTGCTAATGATGATGTAACTATATTCATCCTGATTTGCTTAAGCGTTCCACACAGGTGTCTTGCCTCCCTAGATTATAAACCCTTTGGGGGCTCTGCTAAAACTAGAGTAGACCCTGGGTATCACTGACAAAGGGAAAGCTGCATGAATGAATATCAAGGTTAAGCTCAGCCAGGGGAGGCTGTCTTGCTCCCCACTGTACCCTCAATGCTCCACGCAGCACCAGCACACAGCAAGCACTGAACAAATAGCCACGGAATCTGTGGCTATATAATAACTAAATGAATAAAATAATAACTAAATGAATATACTTCAAGCTTTAATATTAAATAAATATTCAGCAAATACAGAATTGAAATCATGATCTAAGAGTCTAACCTAAATATAACATGACTTAGATCTGTTCTAGTCTATACCCATGGTTCCCACACTTTATGGCCTCAGAATCCTCTTTCACTCCTAAATTGATTGAGAATCTTAAAGGGCTTTTGCTCACATGGGTCATACCTACTGATATGGGCTGTATTATGAATTCAGTTCAGTTCAGTCGCTCAGTCGTGTCCGACTCTTTGCGACCCCATGGGCCGCAGCACACCAGGCCTCCCGGTCCATCACCAACTCCCGGAGTTTACTCAAACTCATGTCCATTGAGTCAGTGATGCCATCCAACCATCTCATCCTCTGTCATCCCCTTTTCCTCCTGCCCTTAATCTTTCCCAGCATCAGGGTCTTTTCAAATGAGTCAGCTCTTTGCATCAGGTGGCCAAAGTATTATGAATTAAAACTGATCAATTGAGAATGTTTATTTTAAAACAACAGTAATAAACTCATTACATTGTAATGGGTTAACACAAACAACATATTTTTATGAAAGTATTTTTCAAAAGGGCTTCCCTGGTAGGCCAGTTGGTAAAGAATCCACCTGCAACGCAAGAGACCCCAGTTCAATTCCTGGGTTGGGAAGATCCACTGGAGAAGGGATAGGCTACCCACTCCAGTGTTCGTGGGACTTCCTCGTGGCTCAGCTGGTAAAGAATCCACCTGCAATGTGGGAGACCTGGATTCAATCCCTAGGTTGGGAAGATCCCCTAGAGAAGGGAAGAGCTACCCACTCCAGTATTCTGCTTGGAGAATTCCATGGACTATATAGTCCATGGGGTCAAAGATCAGAAACAAAAATAACTTAATGTGAAAAGTGGTACTGTTTTTGTTTTCTTCATTTTGGAAACCTCTTTAATGTTTCGCTTAGTAAAAGTCAACAGGTTTTCAGGGCTGCTTCTGCATCCAACTTGCTGCCTCTGGGAAGCCCCACTGCACACTTGTGAGAGGATGAGAGTGGAGAAGCCCCGTAAAGTCTCAGTATCATATGAAAATAGTCTTGGCCTCATGGGCTCCTTAAAAGTGTCCAAGGAACCCCAGAGAGCCCCAGACCACACTTTGAGAACCACTGCTGAGCGCACTGCATAATACGTGCTCTACACACAGTAGGGAAAATTAACCGAAGGATTTACTTTTCTTTTTTCTAAATAGATAGAAAGTTTTATCCCATTAGGATAAATCCTTTTATTCTAGGATGCCATTGGTAGAGAAATTGGAAGGCACATTCTCATTAAATGATTAAAATATCATAGTTGTTAAAATCTACAAAAAGCTTATCTTCACGAAACAGAAAATTCATCACAGCAGCATAAAACTGCAGTTTCTGTAATGTTCCGTCTAACTTACCTCCCATCATCTCTCTGCATCCTTAACTGGGCCTTCCAGGTCATCAGGAGTTCCAGCAAGAAAACCAAGAGTAATGTGAGATGGCAGATGAATAAAGCTTTTAATTCTTACAACTGGAGACATAGCCAAAAAGTTTCCCCACCCAACTCTTCTCCTCTTTGTCCTCCTGTCCCTGAAAACATAAGGTTGCTAAAAAAGTAATTTACATTGAGTGGTTTTGATATGACTACTTATCTCCTTGGTGGTCAGTAAAAATACAACTCAGAGTTCATTTCACTGTGCAAGTTCAGAAATCCAACTGCTTGCATTTAAATCCTGGTTCCTCTACCTACTAGCTTTGTGACTTAAAGCAAGTTACTTAAACTCTCTGGCCTCAGTTTCCCATATCTAATATGAAAATGATCATTGCACCTATCTCTTAAAAGTGTGATAAGGATTAAATTAACTCATATACCTAGAGTACTTAAAATAGTGCATGATGTGTAGCAAATTGTCAATAACCACTGGCTATTATATATCTTTTAAAGTTTCTTAAGTGGAACTAGAAAAGTAAATTTCTACAATTGATTTCATTCCCCATAATTTAGCATGACATAAGGATTTGTTTGTAGTTGCCATTTCAAGGCTGAATTCACTTAAAATAGCTAAAAGGGTTGATTGATTGAAGTACCATCATGGAGTCCATCTGCTAACAAATCAAAACTGAGGCTTGAAAATCCATACTACAAAGAGACTGTGGAAAACACCTCCTTTCCCAAAAGTGTTTTTGCATGTAATGGTCATCAGCCTTGCTCTAGCAAGTGCTAAATGGCAATCAAATTTAAGTTGACCCACAGGTTAACTGCACACCAACCAAGAGGAATTGTTATGGTCAGGCATTTATCGAGCACTAACAGATTCAGCAAGCGCGCACTGAGCATCCCCCCACATAAACTCTAGGAGGTGATGAGGGCTGTGGAGAGCCCCACATGCATGGGCTCGGTGAGTGATACAGGTAAGGCATCCTGAACACTCAAACACAGGCAGTAAAAATGCTTACAAAAGAGGAAAGAGAAAGTCATTCTGACTTGAGGAATCTGGGAGGACTTTGCTAAGGTGGTAGCTCTGAGGTGAGTGTTAAGAAATGGGTGAGATTTCACCATAAGGACATGAGAGAAAAGGAAACGGACCTGGCAGAAAGCAAGATTAGGCACAGTAGACTGATATAACAGGAGCATAAGGCAAGAGTGAAAAAGGATGTTTGGAACTGAACAGAGCACATCTTGCATGCTAGGCTTAGAAGTCTAGACATCACTGCGCAAGAGAGAGGTCAGCCTTAGTCACGAAGGCTGTGAAGCTGTGTCACCCACACCTTCGTGTTTTGTCACGGATATACTGTGGGGCGGATGAAAAAGCAGGCCCTGGAGGAGAGGAAAACAATTGTGAGGCCATGGCAACAGTCCAAAGAGAGTCATGGTTGGGGCATCTGCAACTGGAAGAGGAAAAGAGGATGCCACATTTATTCTAAAAGACAAATACAGTAGACTGGAGACTAACGAGATGTTGGTGGGAAACTATTCTGTACTAGACCAGGGACGTGTCTGTTATAAAGGAATGAATTTGGAAACAGCTCCAAAAAGGCAAATTTGGAAAGTATATGGGACTGAAGGAAAAGAAAGAACTCAGGATTGCCTGATCCAGAGCAGAGGAATGGGGAAGGAAATAACAGTCCCACTAGAAAACTAATAAACAAAGAACTCTTACAAACTGATAAGAAAAATGAATATACCAGGAGAAAAATAGGCCATGAATATAGACAAAAAAATTATAAAAGATAAATTTTAAATGGCCAAAAAATATGGAAGAAATACCCAACTGAACTAAAAAGCAAACATAAATAAAAATATGAGATATCACATTTTGCATCTAAGATTGGCAAAAAAAAAAAATACAAATATTGGTGAGGCAGGCACTTGGTTGTCTACCCAACAGCATTTTTCCTTGCTAACAGAACTCTGGATTTGTTGAGTTATCCAGACTCTTCTGACTGGCTTCATTTTTCTAAATTCCAGTCCCACCCTATCCCAGTGAGGAAGAACTTGGATTAGTATGAGCTTCCATTCTTATCAGTGACTGACTTGGGAAGGGACACATGTTCCCATTCTGGCTAATATTTGACACAAACATGTTGAGAAAGGCTTTAGGAACAATATCTTAAATCTTAAAAAGAAAGCTCAAGGCATTTCAATACTCACTCTATGTACCCCTAGACACATGAGGATACAATGAGCTGCTTCAGCTATATTGAGAAAATGAGGGGACCCAACCAACACACTGAAAGTGGAACAGAGGAAAGGCAGAAAGCAGCTGGTATCTGATGTCATTTGGCAGCTGAATTAGCCTATTTTGAAATCTTCCTATCTTGGGACATCTTATTATGTAAGATTTCTTTAAGTCTTATTATGTACATGGGTTTTATAGAGAGCCTTATTTTCTTGAAGAGCTTTCAATACATTTCATTTTGGTTAGCTATGACAACAATTTGTATCTACACAGTAGGTGCTTAATAAATATTTGACGAATGACTGAGTAAGTGAGGGTGATAATGGGACATGCCCAGAAGGATCATAAACTTCAAGTTGGGAAGGATCTCAGAGATCCTGTTGAATTTGAGTATGTTCACCAGTAATGAAATGGAAAGTGGAACAGGTTTTGGACTTCCCCCGACCAGACTCCATCTAACTCACCACTTTCCCCCAGGACTGTGGCTCCCAAGGTCCAGTTTCCATTTGGCATTGGTTCAGCCAAATAAGGTTCAGGAGTCAAGATCTGCCATCATGGGTCACAGGACTGGCTATTTGCCAAAGGCCCTGGTTGCACTAACCATGAGAGAGGATGGGTCTCCACCCAGGAAAATTGAGAAAGTCCCCAAACTTAGTATGCAGAGGAGAATCCCTTCCTTCATTCCTTCCTGGGGATTGCAGCAAAATATGGTGGCTGAAATCCAACTGGGAGAGTCTGCTGGGAGTGGCCCTGTGAGTTCCTCTTTCATCATCACGTAAATTTGTTCAAACTGGTTCTGTTAAAAGTTGTGGATTCCACTGGTGAGATGGTGAGCACATTCACTTTCTCTCACAGAAGCAGTTCTTCTTGTGTTATCCTCAGTATTCCCTCCAGATGAGGAATCTTCTCTTTTTATTATTGCATAATTCATGTTCTTGGATTCTGAAATTGGACTTGAAATATGCCCTGTCTTCCCTTGAAATTTAAAATTCAAATGTAAGTGAACTACAGAGAAGAAATTTTATGCCATAAAGTAAAAATAAATTCCATGGATTTAAATCTTTAGATCTTAAAAAACTATAAAAGTTGTAAGGAAAACATACATGAATGTTCATAACATCTTGTAGGAGTGATACCCTTTCTATACAACACTTAAGGTAGAAGTCACAATATAAAAAAAAAAGGAATGGATTCAGCTATATTTTTTTTTTAACTCTTGGAGCGGAAAACTGAAGACTAGGAACCAAGAGTAGGAAGGTGACTAACTTGTCACTATGCTGCTTTTATGCCTGTAGATTAGTTCTTCTCTCTTTTTCTTTTAAAGATAACGTTTTTAATTAACATTTAATTTTTCATGTATCTGTTCAATTTTTGTCTGTGCTGGCCTCTGCTGCTGCGCGGGCTTTTCTCTAGTTGCAGCGAGTGGGGGCGACTCTGTAGTTGTGGTGGCTGGGCTTCTCTCTGAAGTGGCTCCTCTGGTTTCAGAGCGTGGGCTCCAAGGTGTGTGGACTTCCGCAACTGAGGCACACAGGCTTAGTTGCTCCACAGCATGTGAAACCTTTTTGGATCAAGGATTGAGCCCACATCCCCTGCATTGGAAGCTGGTTTCCTAACCACTGGATACCAGAGAAGTCCCTAGACGAGCTTTTCAAATAATAAAATCATAATGCAAAAATGTTAACTTTCATAGTCAAAAACTGAAAGACAAATAATATTCCAGAAAGAACATGTATTTGCAACATCTACCACAGAATAGGCTACTGTATTTATTTCATGAACTAATAAATATTAATGATGCCGTGCAGTCTTTTGTTTAGAAATGGGCTTTGCAGACAGACAAATCAAATCAGCTCCAAGACTCCCTCTTGCCAAATGCAAGACTTAGGCCATGTTCTCTCTTTGCCTCAGCTTCTTTCTCTGCAAAATGAGGATAATACTGCTTAGAGTACAAGTAAAATATCTGATCTTTGTCCCCAGGTCCTGGTACACAGCTCCTTAAGCCCTGAGTGATAAGGGTGAGAGAAGCATGAGTTGTTCTAATGAGGTGGCTCTTGGCGGGCCCCTCAGGGAGGATGGGGATGGTCACTAGAAAGACCAACACTTGATTAGAGATTTGTAACTTTCAGTCTTGTCCCCCAATCTCTATGCAGAATGAGGATGGAGACTAAGTTAATCACCAATGGCCAGTAATTTAATATACCATGCTCAATGATTAATGAATGAAGTCTCCATAAAAACTCCCAAACCACAGAGTTTCAAGAGATTCAGAGTTGGTAAACACAAGGTCTGTCCATGGGAACAGAGGCTCCTGCACTCAGGACCCTTCTGGACTTCACTCTTTGGACCTTTTCATCTGGCTGTTCCCTTACATCTTTCATAATAGACCTGTAGCAGTAAGCACAGTGCTATTCTGAGCTGTGAGCCATTTTGGCGACCCATCAAACCTGAGAATGGGGTTGTGGGAACCCCAATTTACAGCCAGCCTCTCAGTCACCTGATACTTGTAATTAGCATCTGAACTGAAGGCAGTCTTGTGAGACTGAGCCCTTAAACCTGTGACTGATGCTAACTCTGGGTGGCTAGTGTCAGAACTAACACCTAGTTGGTATCAGAGGTAGAAATGGGATCTTGGAAAAAACATCACACGTTCGATGTCAGGAGGAAAAATGTCTCTTACTTCCTCACAGAGTAACTGAATTAGATGAGAAAATTGATGCCAGACATTTAGCAAACAGTGGACCTCAATAAAATAGTAGTATTATCACTGCTCCTAGGGGAAAAAAAAGATGAACCTAGAAGTTGGAAAATAGATGAAGGTCATTATAGGTAATTTATGAAAGAAGAAAAATAAATGATCAGTTAAACAGGATGCTGAACCTCATCAATCATCAAAGAAATGCATCTTCAAATAAGATATCATTCTCTACTTGCTTAATTGCCAAGTATTAAAACTAATGGCAGTGCCTAGTGCTGGGGGGGTCACTTCAATGGTATAATATCCTCAACTACAAAGAGGCAATATGTGTCAAAAGTCTTAAACACACACTCTTTGACTCCAGAATTTTATTTCTGAGAATGTAACCTAAAGCAGGAAAGTAAAACATAAATTTGCACAAATATTTAACTGCAAGAATGCTCATTATAGCACTAGTCATAATAGCAAAGAAAAAAACAGAAGCCATCTAAATGGCCTGCTTCCAGGCAAACCATTAAGCAAAGTGTGATTCATCTTTAGAACAGTAACATGCAGCTACTGCAACAAAAATATTTAATAGCAAGAAAGATTTTCGTGATATAAAAAGTGATTAAAGAAAGGTTATAGAACACGTATAATATTTAGAATTATATACGTATTTGATGAAACTATAAAGGTATATATCAAAATATTATAAAATTATGGCAAAATTGTAGGAGGCTGTACTTTGTGCCTTACTGATAAATTCTGAAATAGTTACAATAAACAGTTAATTTTGAAATGATTTTTTTAACAATAAAGTTTGTAATGAAATCTTTACTAAGATATTATTAACACAAAGAGTGAAAATGTATCAAGATTATTCTCTTTAAGGTATTCTAAAAAACTAAGATAAAACAGTTATTCAGGTGGGTTTTTCTCAGCCTACTCTCAGTTTTTCTTTTTTACTAATTCAGTTCTTTATATATCACATTTTCTGTATCTGTTTATCCATTAGCGGATACTTAGATCACTTCCATATCTTTACTACTGTAAATCACTGCAGTGAACAAGGTGGGTACAAACATCTGTTCAAATTAGTTTTGTTTTGTTTTTCTCTAATAAATATCCAAGAGTACAGTGACTGTAAAGAAATAGCCAGAAAAGCTGATTTGGTCAAAATTTGGTTAGGCATTTTTCTTAATTGATACAGAGAAATAATGAAGTTTTAGTGGGTTCCTGCTATCCTATTCATGTCTGTGTATAAGAGATTATCACTGACTCCATACCCAGGGGTCTCAGCCTAAGGCCCTGAGCGGATGGCCCCAAACGCCTTCAGAGGAGCGCCATGGGGGCCTCAGTGGTCTGACTCTCCATGGGCACTGGCCATGGTTAGGCTGTGTCTTAGTCCACCTGGGCTTTTATGACAAACCACCACAGTTGGTGCCAGCAGTTACTTATTTCTTAGCCAGCAGTTACTTATTTCTCACATTTTGACAGCTGCAAGTCCCAGATCAGGGTGCCAGCAGTCGACTTCTGAGGAGAATCCCCCCTGGGTTGCAGAATTACTGCATCCTCCCATGGCTGAAAGAGGGCACCAGCTCTCCAGGGTCCTTTTATAAGGGTCCTTCCACAATCATGACCTAATCACCTCCCAAGTGCCCCTCCTCCTGATGCTGTCACATTGGAGGTTAGGATTTCAACATCAGAATTTTGGAGGGACACAAGCAAACATTCAGTCCATTGCAAGCAGATTCTCTCTCCAGATTCTTTCTTAGTTAAAGACACAAATTTTTCTGTCTTCTTAAACATTCTACATACCCAGAGTCAGCCAATTTAACTGAAAAGCTGAAAACCACAAGTAGAATTTTTAGCAGAGCAGTACTTTAATAATTAAAAAAAAAATACTGCCTAATGCTCACTCTTACCACCATCATTTCCAGTAAGCACACCAGTATTTTAGGGGGAAAAAACCTGAGGAAAGGGAATGAAAATTGGAACAAGAACTGAGAACAGCCTTCAAGGACACATGTCTGACCCTGTGACAAAAATCTAGAGAATAATCTCCCTTCACCTCTATGCCTAGCCCTTGACTACCAGGATCATTCCAGGCACCCTGCCTAGCCAAGGCTTTCTCCCAGGGAAGTTCAGGAAACCTCTACTCCCTGCAGCAAACAGTGGCTACTGACCAGTGCATTAACAATTTAAAGGACAGAAAAAGAGACACAGAGGTATAGAACACACTTTTGGACTCTGTGGAAGAAGGCAAGGGTGGGATAATCTGAGAGAATAGCATTGAAACATGTATATTATCAAGTGTGAAATAGATCACCAGCCCAGGTTGGATGCATGAGACAAGTGCTCAGGGCTGGTGCACTGGGAAGACCCAGAGGGATGGGATGGGGAGGGAGGTGGGAGGGGGGATCAGGATGGGGAATACATGTAAATCTATGGCTGATTCATGTCAATGTATGGCAAAAACCATTACAATATTGAAAGTAATTAGACTCCAACTAATAAAAATAAATGGAAAAAAAACCAATTTAAAGGTAATGAACGACAATCAAATCTGCCTCTTTCTGAGCTCTCTCTAGGTGCCAAACAATGTACTAGACTGTCTGCCCACTGACCTCATTTGAGGCTCACAATGATGCTATGGAGCAGGGTCCATAGCTGTTGTTGTCTGATATCCCTATTTTAAGGCAGAAAAAAAACTGAGGCTCAGAGATCTCAAATAATTCATCCAAGAGCTCAAAACTACTGAGTGGCAGACCTGAGACTCTTGTCACCTTCCCACCACCCCGCTCTTGGTGCCCTCCCCTCTCTGTACCCTCCTGTCTCTATTTTCTGGTCTGGTTGAGCTGGCTGTAGTTCACCTGAAGGCACCAGGCATTTCATGTTTTCTGTGCCTTTGCTGAAGCTGTGGTCCCTGTTCAGAGAGTCCTGGCCTCCCACCACCTTGTTTGGCTGCTGACTCCCACCCACCATGTAAGACCAGCTCGACAGTTCTGTATCCACGAAACGCTCCTAAACCAAACTCTCAGATTAAATTATTCTTGACCCTTTCAGGGCATGCCACAACCATACTTATCTCTAGGTTTCATAGATATGACTTTCCTTCCACCAAAACAGTCTTTATTTACATGCACACATGAATACACGTACATGTGTGCTCACACGCACGCACATAAATGCCTCTTTCCCCAATCCTACTTCTCCTTCAGGTCTCCTGCAGGTCCAGCACTCTGAGAAATTTCCCTGAGCCATGCCCACAGCCCCCCACACGGGGCTTCTTTCCTCTCACACCGTCCATACCGGTTTGTCATCGTTTCTGTATCACAACTGAACTCCTTCAAGGCAGTGACCGTCTCATCAACCTTGGGTAAGAGTTAGGTACATAACAGGTGTTTAATAAATGGTACTTGAATAAGTGAATGCACCCTCTGTCTGCTTCTTCTTGTTTGTGCCCCTAGACTATGGAAACAAAGAATTATGTGTCCCAATACCTTTTTTCCACTTTGGTTGAGTTGTCACTGAAACCAGAGGTCCCATGCTTTTATGGTAGGAAATGAAGAATTCTGAAAGAATACAAAGAAATTCTTCCCAGGAATTCTTTTGAGAATGAATCACTCTTGGAGAGACAATATCATTTTTCCAAAGACTAGAAGAAACCTGCAAGGGGGAAGGTGGAGAGCAATAGTCAAGAGGAAGAAAGATCTTACTGAAAATTAACTCTGCTATTATATATTCAATAATCATGAAAAGGAGTTTATTTCCAGGAAATATGAGATATCCTCATATATATATATATATATATATGCATATTTAATATATCTCATATATGAGATACTCCTTCAACTGCAATGGTTCATGATGATATAATTATTACCTTGACATTAAGATGCTTTCTTTGTTTGCTTTCGGGAATTGTATTTACTCACCTTGTATTTGTCATGAGAAATTAAACTTATTTAACATGCTTATAGGGCTTTCCTGGTGGCTCAGACGGTAAAGAATCTGCCTACAGTGTAGAAGACCTGGGTTTAATCCCTGTGTTGGAAAGATCCCCTGGAGAAGAGCATGGCAACCCACTCCAGTATCCTTGCCTGGAGAATCCCACGGACAGAGGAGCCTAGCAGGCTACAGTTCATAAAGTCGCAAAGAGCTGGACACAACTGAAGCAACTTAGCATGCATGCACTCACACACCATGCTTATAACAGTTAACCCACTGACTTAAGATCTCATCCATATTTAATCCAAATGGTAGTTTAAATGGCCCAAGTTCTCTTGGAATTAGGAAAAACATTTGTAAGTTTGTTCTTCTTTAGTTTATGTAATTAAAAATAAATTACTATATATGAGTCATTTTTCAAACTCAGTGCAGGTTAATATCAACAGTGATTAAGTTATGTTGAAAGCATGAGCCCTTGACATGATGTGGTGAAAATGACACCATCTCTGTGGTTTTCCTCCTCAAAACCTATAACTCTAGTCTAATCATAAGAAAAATATCAAAGTCCAGTGAAGGGTACTCTATAAAACACCTGACCAATTCACCTCAAAACTGCCAGCATCATCAAAAACAAGAAAAGTCTGCAAAACAGTCACAGCTAAGAGGAGTCTGAGGAGATATGATGACTAAAATGTAATGCAATGCCCTGGATAAGATCCTGGAACAGAAAAAAAAAGCATCAGGTAAAAACTGAGGAAATATGAATAAAATATGAAACTTTGTTAATAATCTTATACCAACAATAGTTCATTAATTATGGCAAATGTACCATACTAATATAAGATGTTAGTAAGAGGGGAAGATTGTTTATAGGTATATGGGAACGCTCTGTACTTTGTAATTTTTCTGTAAAACTAAAGTTATTCTAAAATTTCTAAAATAAATTTGTTTTTTTTAAAAAGAAACTCAATGTAGAATTATAACACTTTTCTATGTCTTCTTTTTCTTCCCATTCCAAAATGATTGCTGTCCTGTTTTGCTTCTCTCTCTTCTTTTCCTTCCCTGTTTTAATAAGCACAGCCCTCAAGCAACTCCTCCAAGTGATCCTATAAACGGCTGGCAGAAACAGACTGAGAGCAGGTGAGTACAGATGGTAGGCTGATTGGATTAACGATCCGACTTTTCTCTTGCTCATGAATCATGCCCTTTGTCATGAGCTTCTTAGTTTATTTCTCCACTCCTTGAATCTGGGCTGGCCTATTGACATGCTTCGGCTAATGAGATGTTAAGCAAACAGGAAGCAATCAGAGACTTGAAAAAGGGTTTGAGCATTTCAACTTGCTTCTTTTATTTCTGCCCCTGCCATGTGACCTGGCCTGAGCTAGATGGCTGCTGAAGGCTGAGAGTCACGTGGAGCGGAGCAGAGGCACGCCAGCCCAGATCAGCCAGCAGTCAGCCTACTCCCAGACATGTGAGCACGCGCCCCCAAGACCAGCAGAGCTATAGAACTGACTCACCGCAGTCCACAAACGCCTGAGCAAACCCAGCCAGGGTCAAGTCCAACCCAGATCATCTGAATCGCACTGACTCCTGAGCTAAATAAATATTTTGTGGTTGGTTGTCACATAATATTTTTGTGGCAAGACATAGCTGACGCAACAGCAACTAACATGCAAATATTGGTCCATTTCAACTGGAAAGAGATTCCTTTGTAGCAAAGAGAGATAAAGGGAAATTCCAGGAACTCCTTTCCCCAGAAGAAGACAGCAATGGGATCCCATGACAAGGCCTTTAGTTACCAATCCTGGGTTCATCTCTAACCACTTCCGGCATTTATCCTTATACTCAATAATACCAAACTACCTAAATTTCCCTACCAGTATGGGGAGTCAAATAGTGATTAAGCTTACCAGGTTCCAGTGTCAGACTGTCTGGGTGCCACTCACCACCACTTACTTGGCTGTGTGACCCTGGGCAAGTCACCTGACCAGCTCCTTCATGTGTAAAATACTGACAACAACAGTATGTATCTTCTAAGAGTCGTGAGGCTCAAATTTAGGTAGATCTAAATTGCTAAGAATATCTGGTACACATAGTAGATACTCAATAAATGTTAACTAGTGGTTGTGGTAGTAGCAGCAGCAGCAGAATTCTCAGACTGTCTACCCAGGAAGTCCTTTCCACTCTTTTTCCCCTGGCCAATTTCTAACCCTACTTTAAGCTTCTTGTCATCACCTCCAAGAAGCCATGCTTGGCCCTGGCACAACCTATCCTTGCACTCTTCCTTTGAACTCATAGAACTCAGTATCCCAAACTTCCCCTGAAGCTTGAGACATGATTTGATTTTCAAACAACCTCTTTGTACTAATAACTGCCTTTCTGCCTAGACTGCAAGTTTCTTGAGGACAGAGACTATACCTCATTGTTCACCGAATAAGGCAAATATGTTCAGAGCTACAGACACTGTGCCTCTTAAGACCTGGATAAGACTGTCTTGAATTCCCACCACTCATCTTGAGGAAAGCTTGGGCACCTCCTCGAGTTTTCTGACATTCCCAGGGAACTGACATTTTCATGAACCCTCTGAGCCCCAGCTCCTACCAACAGAATCAGTTCATTTACATCTTTATCCTACTTATTGGAGCCACTCCCTCACTTCCTTAAAAGTCGATGCAGGTCTGGAATTGAGTCATTTCCTCACTTGCTGTACATGAGCTCACAGGACCTTGACACTTGCAGCGGACTCTGCAAAAGGTTTACAGAGATGACAAGAGTGAAGATGGTGCTGCATGACAATAGCTCAAGCATGTTAAAATTCCATGGTAGACAACCCTGGGCTTCAAAAAGTTCCTCGGCAGCTGCTTCCCTGCCAACATCAACCCATGCCTCTCTTCTCTCCTCACCCTCTATACCCAAATTCCTGCTGGTTTGTTACTCCGAGTCTTTCAGCTCCTTCTTTTTCCTTTTCTCTAACTAGACCCCTTAACCTCAAAGCGAAGAGCCGACTCACTGGAAAAGACCTGATGCTGGGAAGATTTCAGGCAAAAGGAGAAGGGGGCAGCAGAGGATGAGATGGTTAGATAGCATCACCGACTCAAAAGACATGAATCTGAGCAAACTCCTGGAGACAATGGAGGACAGAGGAGCCTGGTGTGCTGCAGTCCATCGGGTCACAAAGAGTCAGACGGGACTTAGCATCTGAACAACAACAGCAGCAACCGGACCCCTTAGGGAGGGCTCACTCACAACCCCAGGCGCTACTTATCCCCAGGAGGAATTCTTGGGTTAGTTTCTAATTCTCTTCTTATACTGCTACCCAGAACAGCACCAGGTTCATGGTAGGTACCCTATCAGTTTAACTCAGATTTTCAGGAAACATCCAGACAGACTCAGGTAAGAATGGACTCATGTTAAGACTTATGAGAAAGGAAACAAAGTCCAAACAACAGACTGAGAAGATTGCTCATGATTCTTATAAACTTTAGTCTTATGAAATTTTTCATCATCCAAAGGGATGAAATCTAATTGATACCAAGTTACATGCAGTGGAGAGCAGGCATTAAAAGCAAGGTCTTTGGAGTTCAGATGACGTGGGATCAAATCCTAGTTTTCTAAATAACCATCATCATCACCAAGTAATTACCTTCTCTGAGCTCCAATATCCTTAGCCATAAAATGCAAATGATGATACACAGGCCACGGCCTTGTTAGAAAGAGTAAATGAGAAGCAAGCAAAACGCCCCGCACAGTCCTAGCCCCTAGCAAGTGTGCAACAATAGTTCCTCTCATCTAATGAGGAGATGAGTCTTCATACTTAGGTATCCCGGGAAAGAAAGGCACCCCGAGAGCTAGAACAGAGGCCTTGTGGTATTCTCTTATTTCTCTCTTATGCACCCAGAATGGTACTAGTTACAAACCACCCTTGGAAGAAACGAGAAAATGGTTGCTCAGATCATGTTCTGTGTTTGTGACACAGATGAGGCTCCCAGTTGAGAAAGGCCGGGATGGATGGAGGCAGGACTAAGGAGCTGGATTTCTAGACATATGATATGAGAAGGAGAGTTTCTTAGATATTTTAGGCCTGGGAGGAAAAGAATGATCTAGAACATTAAACACTTGAAATTCCCTATGATTTCCTCACCTAAGCCTCTCCTATGGTTCATCTTCTCTCAGAAAAATCACATCAAGGTCCCAACGTGAAGGACCTCAGATTCATGGCAGGTCTCAAGATTCCTGAAAGACATTTTGACCTTAATTTCAATCGTGGTTTTTATCACAGACCAGCACTATCAGGATTAAAGATGGCACTCATCTTGCAACTTTTAACTTGTGCCAATAACCAAAAAGCATGCTTTCTAGGGAGCTCAGTGAGTGGCATATATGACCAACTATAAAGCAAGTCCATATATAGGAAGAAGCTTACAATCCCTGACAAAATATCACTAAAAACCTCCCATCCTCATGTATATTGTAATAACTTTAATCAAAATCTTCATGTTCATCTTCAACATCACTGTCTTTGTCATCAATAGAGCCATTTTTTTTTTTTTGGAGTCATCAAACTCAGTTCTTCAGAGTGTATCATCTATACTTCTGCTTCAGGACTATAAGCTGATCCACAAATCATACTCACACCTCAAATGCAATCCAAGGCAACAAGTTTCATTTTCAGAATACTGGAAGATTTTGTTTTCTTTGTCTTCTGGTGCATAACTGTGATACTCATAGCATAACCAAACTAATTCTATTTTTCAATAAAACCATCTGTTTAATTTTCACCCATCACTACATTCTAGGAAGGCAGAACCCAAGAAAAATGATTGAATATGGTTAGATTTATTTGTTTATCATTCTAAATGACTACATCAGGTTGTATTTGGGCATATGAAGTCTGTTTCATCTTACAAATAGCACAAATGTATTACAATATATTTTTTGCAGTACAAGTTCGAGCTTGTTAAATTTTTACTATTAATATAACATATAAATTCTGTATTTTTGCTTTTTAATCTTTGCTTAAACTGTAAGGCCCTCACCATTGTAAATAAAACATGCATACATCATTCGTTCTCCCCAAATACAAAGATCTCCATCTTTCTTGTCTTGCCTTTTTGCTTTCTCATTCACCACTCTGAACTTCCTTCATTCATTCATGGAACTCATCAAGTGCCTTATTAGCTCATGAACATCAGAAGAAAGACTGACCTTATGTTGCCACAACTTAACAGCATGGGATACAAATTTATTTCATAACATTTGCCATTTTCACTAAACTTACGTATGATTTTTTCTTGTTCTAATTCAAGTAGAATTGAGTAATTTTTCCTGTTCTCTAAATAGCGCTTAGATTAGGTTCCTTTATCAGTCTCTTGACTTTTCAGATAGCTCTCAGTATGACCAAAAATAGAAAGGCTGGAGTGAACGAAGCACTGAAGGGGAATTCAGGACCCAGCCCTGGCCCAAGCAACAAGTTTGTGCTAGAAAAAATGGTGACAAAGAACAGGCAACAAGGAAACTGGCTAGCTATTTGAACCCTACCTTTTAGGCAACGGGGAGCCCCCAAATATTTTTTTACCTGACAGCAGACATTAAAAAAAAAAAAATCCACAGGCTAATTAGTATAACATGGCCTTTGGGATCAGAGAAAAGAATGCATTCATATATCGTCACTTAATGAGAAGATCTTAGACTGCTCACTTCCCATAAGCTTCTGTTATTTAAGTGAACATAATTATATAGACCTCAAAGAGTCGGTGGAAGGATTTTAAAAGACAATGGCCATAAAATGCTTATTAGCATAGTACCTGGCATAAAATCAGTGGTTGATAAATGGTGACTGTCAAGTCATATTATGAAGTCATGTTTGGGGAAAATTAATCTACCAGAGGGGGGTATGCATGAGGGATCAGAGGCAGAGAGATCACTGTAGCTTACAGGAAAGTTGGGAGGATGGCTTGGAATCCTGGAAGGTTTGGAGATAAAGAGGACAGAGGGAACAAGACATAGGCAAGACTAATGATGACCCTGATAGTCAAGACCCAGCTGATCAGCTAATGAGAGAACATCAGTGCCTTCCAGAAGGAGTGTCGGGACAGTGGGGGAGAGGGGGGAGAGGAAAGCACTAAAGATGACCCAGAGAGCCCAGCTAAACAGCTAAACAAGGCAACTTCAGTGCTCTTCAGGGGGAAGGTCAGAATAGGGAGAATAAACTTGCTTCTAGACACAGTGGGTTTAAAGTCAAGGTGGTAAAGCCAAGGAAACGTTTACTAGAAAGTTGGAAACATGAAACTCATGGGAGATAAGTCACAGGGAGGAAAAGAGGCTTTGGAACAGCTTCCATTGGGGTAAGAGTTAAAATGGTGGAAACAGAACTCTCTACAAGGTGAGACATCTGGAGCACGTGGAGTCGATGCGACAGACTTTCTTACCCACTGGCTTTATTCTGCTCTGATTTTCTTTCCTTCTCAACTCAAAATTCCAGGAGAACAGAGAGACTGTGAGCAGGGATGCTTATCAATGTATCTCCAAAGCCAGGTTCAGGGTTGGGCACGGAGCAGGCTTTCCTCAAATATTGTTCTTCTAATCCATCACATACCTAGAGGAGGGCATGGTAACGCACTCCAGTATTCTTGCCTGGAGAATCCCCATGGACAGAGGAGCCTGGTGGACTACAGTCCAGGGTGTTGCAAAGAGTTGGACACGACTGAGCGACTAAGCACAATCTATCACACGTGGGATAATCAGAGAGACCATGACAAGTCCAGGCTCGAGAATAAACATTTTATATTCCTGTCTTTTAAAATCCACTCAACAACTCTTTGAGGGGTATGTTATTGTGCTGTTATTATGTTCACCTAAATAACAGCAGTTTATGCAAGACAAGATCTCCAAGATCTTGCAGCTGTTGGTCTCTCTGATTATCTCAGGCAGTTCTGAAGCTCTAATCATCCCTTCCGAGGTCTTTCATATATACTAGGGAAATAAATGACTAATGGAAAACATCTTTCAAGACATATAGAGTTTTATTTGGCAGCGGAACTACAGGCGGCTGGTTGTGGGCAGGGATTTCAGAGGAGAAGGGGTGGATGCCATCAAAGGCAATGAAATGGTCAAGGACTCTGGAGGACAGAAGCACTGCTCCTCCCTGTGTGTGTGACTCCAGCTTGGGGAAACCACTCCATTTGTCTGGATTACTGAAACAGGACCCCACTGGGGCAGGGGGAGGTGGTCTATCAAAGAGGATTTAGTCCATGTCCTTGACAGAAGGGTGAGGAAGGCAGCCTGCGGAGGAAGCCAGGTTAACTGAGACCACACCTGCTTCTGCAGCCCCTCCCCGCCCGGCTGGGGACTCTCCAAGCTCACACCTCACCAGCTGGGCAGGGTGCTTTCCTCTCTTTCGTTTCTAGACTCCCAGCCTGACGTTTGTGAGCACCAAAGTGCCACTCTCATCATTCCACTGGAATGAAGGCCATCTTCTGGGCATACTTTTCAAGTAGAATCAATACTTACCTCTCTTTACAAATGGTAAGAGGGGAAGATCAGGCAGCCATGGAAAGTCCAAATCTTCCGATCACTGAAAACCAATCACAGTCAGATGAAGCTGTGGTCAGACTCATTCAACAATCAAGCTTCCTGAGGGACTTTCCTCTGTAGGTTTCTAGGCTTTGCAAGATGTTTCTCCCACCATCATGACAGGGGAAATGACCCCAGCTAGCCTAAGGAAATCAACATTGCATAGATCAAAATGATCTTCTACCTACCACAACAGTTCTATTGTCTGAGCCAAAATACAGGCTTCAGGAATAATCTCATTAGCAACTCCAATGCGGCTGCAGTAGAGCACTCTAGAATGGTCTGACCTTTGCCCTTGAAGAAGAAAACCAAAAATCTCCCCAACAACTAGCTGTGCCTCTCCTCACTCCAAAGAATGAAATCATAATAAACCATACACCTCCCCTCGAACATCAAAAGCTGTCCATGGGGCGTAGAACAGAATTACCTGTGTGAGTGGTTGATCTGTAGCTGAGATAACTGCCAAACATAGGGATCTAAACCACAAACACAAACAGGAAACCACGATTTGAGGAAACCACGTACACACTGGTCTCCAATTACCTAGCCCTGGAAGCAGAAACAACCTGAGGACCATGTCCAGGGCCACTTCTCCTATTGGGCAGTGGTATCAAATCTGACAACTGGTCACCCAGCTTCTTCTGAAAGAGGGGAGAGAAAGGGAGTTCTGATAACCCTAGAGGCAGATACTGCCAGACCTGGGCAAGGCCTGCTAACTGCGGGAGAGCACACAGTCGCCACCCGGTTTTCTGAACATCATAACCTCAGAGCAAGACCTGCATGTCACCAGGCCTAAAGCTGACTCTTGGCTGACCAACTCCTCAAAAGCAGGGATCTTGCCGGTCTTGTCCACTGCTGGATCCCAAGTGCCTAAGATAGTGCCTCAGACTCAACATACACTTGAAAATTTGTTTGGACGGATGAATAGATGCCCCAATTTTGGTTTCCATTTGGCGTTAGTGATTAATTTTAGTGCAAGACACCTGATATATCACTGGTCCATATACATTCATCTCATCTGGGGGTGAGAACAGATGTGCAAGGTGGTCCATAGGGTGTCCGCGACTTTCCTCCCACCAGCATGTCAGAAAAAATACTGATTAGGGGTCAGATGGACCTGGCCTCAAAGCCTGGCCCTACCTCTTTCTCTCTGGGTAAATTTGGGCAAGTTATTCCACTTCCCTGAACTGTGGGTTTCCATCAGTAAAATGGAAACAGTAACACTGACCCTTAGGGTCTTTATGAGAATTAACCAAAACGGGGTATATCAAACGACTCACGGTACCTGGCCCACAGCAGGGGTTAAACGTTATATACCACTGCTGGTGTTACATCACCACCCAGGTAGAGGAAGGAAGGGCCGTCAGAGAGTGACCACCCTCCTACTGTCTACTGCCTCCATCCTTCTGCATTCCTCTCCAGACACCATTACCCTTCTGCCCAAGTTCCTGCTGGCAGGGTGAAGACCAAGCTGTGCATTCAGGATTTCAGAGCCACTTATCACAAACCTTCACCTATCTTAGCCAGTGCTGGGCTAGAGGTTTAATAACTGGTTCTCTAAGGGAGAAAAAGGGGCCTTGATTTCTAGCTTTTGCCAGTTTCCATGGTGTAAATATTTCCCCCATGTCCAATTTCAAACTGCTGAAGATATGGAGCACAAAGTTGGTAAGAGATGACTAATGCATATCATCATATTGTATTTTCACCATTCAGATACAACAGACGCAAATAACCTAAAGAGTAAAGTAATCATAGTAACAGTAAAATGTAGTAAAATAATTAAAAAGTGGTGTCTTGAATATTCCCTTACTTGTATTTTCATTATAATTCATTTGATTATAAGTTTATATAGTTTTCAATAATGGCTGTGTTTCACAAATCAGCTTGCAAAATTCCTGAAAATGTAACAAATGGACCAGTGTGAGCAGACTCCAGCACAATGCTAATTCTGGTCTGCTTCTGCCCACAGTATCCGTACCACCAGAATGGAGTTTGGGCAAATTCAGTGGGCCTGAATATCGAAAGACTTCAAAGACCAACAAGACATCCCCAGAATTCAAGGCACGTTTTAGGGAGACAAATTTGACTTTCTCTAGAAATCCCTCCAGGAGAAAGTAGTCAATCTTTGGGGTCTTTGAATGAGGAGATTAATTGACTTCCTAGGTTCCAGGGAAACCCAGTGTAAGTCAGGACACTGGAATACCAGAGACTTGATCTGTGAAGCCAGGGCGAGGGAGAAAAGAAGCCTGGGTCACCACCTGCCTCTACTGCCATGTGGCTATGTGTCTTCAAGCAAGTGACCTCATCTCCCACAGCCTTAATTTCATCATCTGCAGAACGGGGACAGTACCTACTTGCAAGTGTGGCTGTGAGGTTGATGAGCTCATATATTCCAACTGATTCTCTGAACTGCAAAGCATCATAAACATGTAAGGCATTTCTTCTATGTGGGGAATGAGACAGAAACCAGAGTGAGAAAGAGCTGGGTGGGAAGGAGGAAGAAGGCAGCCAATTTAGACAGGGGACAATGGAAGAAACCAGGAAGAAGAGGCTGGGAGTAGGAGGAAGATAAGGGAAGTGGGGGTGAGAGAGGGCAGAAAGCAGCCCATTGCATCTGGAGTCATTCCTCAGTGTTTTTCCAACCCTCTGGCCACACTCACTGCAGCAGGTTCTGCCTTATTTCTTAATAGTTCCCATGCTCGTGTAGGACACTTGTACACCATCCCAAACACCAAGAATGGATTCTGGCTTTCTTAGCCTGTACCCTGTGGCCTTCCTGACCCACATGTATTCCTTCCTCATCATGGGTGGAACCATCTTAACTACAGTTGGCATTAGAATTATCTGACGCCCAGAGCTCTATTTTGACAAAAATCCTTCTTGAGCTCAACCGTGTTTCTGTCTCTGTCAGACACGAAGCTGGAAATACTGCTGGGCCTTGAATGAGAAAAAAATGAAAATCAATTTCAAATCAAGACAATGGTTTGCTTTAGGGGTGCCTTTGTTAAGCAAGCATTTTCATGCAAGGATTCTTAAGACCCGTCTCTTTCAAAAATACTGCATTCTCTGGCCAAGGTCGGGGTAGAAATGGGACAGATGGATTGATGTTCAGCGCTGAGGCTTTTCAGCAACAGAATAGGCAATTGAGGAGACGAGTGTCTTCTCATTACAGGAAGGACAAAGAAGAGATAACGTCTTTAGCGTGTGAGAGAGACAGCTGTAGAGAGGACCCAACAGGTTGGCTTCTCAAGATTCTTCCTAACCTGAGACTCTGCTACAATCATTCAAATATACCAGCCTCGGCTCCCATCCTTCAAGCTTCACAGCATAGCTTCTTCACCCTTTGGCAGGGCTGTTATGAAAACTGGGACATTCCCTCCCACCACCGACTCAGCCAATAGGATTACGAGGAGTAAACAAAATGGCATTCCTCCTGAGGACACTCATTTCCCAGGGTATCTCCAATCTCAACCATAGTTACACTTTATTTTTGCCTTTGGGTTCAGAAATATTTAACTTGGTTTGACTTTATAGATGGGGAATCCCAGGCCTGCCAGTCCATCTCCCTGGCCTCTGCCTTAATCATCTCTAGTCTGGACAAATGCCACAGGCTTCCACCAGCAGCCTTTCCACCAGCCTCTCTAACTCCAACTCATCCTCTGCATGGGAATGATTATTTTGAAATGCAAATGTAACTGTGTTCCTCCTCTGCCTGCAATTTGTCCATAGCTCATCACTAGGAGCTTCTGTACACAGGAACAGAAGGCCCAGGGAACCTGGTTTCACTGATCTTTAGCATCTGTGCCCTCCTTCTGCCCCGCTTTCTTCTCCACACAGCCTATGCTGGAGCTGTACCCAATCGCAACTGGCTGTCCAAAGACACCACGCTCCTTCCTGCCTTCACGCTTTCAGAAGTTACTCTCTCCTTTGAGAACAGTGCCATCTGGCCCATCGTTACCCCTACTCACCTGGCAAAGGTCTCTTCTTCTCTTAACGCCTATCTCAAATACTGCCTCTTCTTTAATGCCCTCCCAGAACCACTCAAGCAGGTTCAATTCCCTCCCGCTTTCCTATTTCCACAGAATCTTGTATTGATAGACTCTAGTTCTGCAGTCATCACTCATCTCTGCCTTACCTATCTGCATCTCCCAGGGTTGTGAGCACTGAGACTGCATTATACTCATCTCTAAGAGCTCCCTGGTGGTTCAGCAGTAAAGAATCTACCTGTAATGCGGGAGATCCAGGTTCGATCCCTGGGTTGGGAAGATCCCCTGGAGAAGGAAACGCAACCCACTCCAGTACTCTTGCCTGGGAAATTCCATGGACAGAGGAGCCTAGTGGGCTACAGTCCACAGGGTCATAAAAGAGTCGGACACAACTTAGCAGCTAAACAAAAAAGTCCCCCACAGGGCTGGAAACAACACCCAGTTCTTGTCTGAATGGCTTGTCCAAGGTCATACAAGCAGAAGAGGTCACATGTGAACCAGCTCTTGATAAGCTCACTTCCTCACCTGCTTTCTCTCAATCTCTCAGCCCTAACGTTTTCACCTTTCTTAATTTCTTCTTTCCACCCTTTTGTGAATAAAAATCTGACCCGTACAGCCTGAAGTTTCAACTTTCAGTTTTACTGAGGTGCTCTTCCAAAGCAGTGCAGTGAACATCCAAACTCGTCTCTCTGCATCCCCATCTACCTCAGTGGTTTCTGGATTCTGCTCACATCAAGAAGGCACACAACGCTACCCCCAGTACAAGCTTCCAGAATACACCCTGGTCTTTGCCACTTACACCTGTTGATCTGGTTATGACCCACCCATCATAAACCATCCAGCAACACTGTCACAGTCCACCCTGGTGTGAAGCTGGCTGTCCACAACAGTCCAAAAACAAACATGTTCAGAGATTTTCCTACAGAGAAACTTTAAAGAAAGGAAAGTGATGAAAATGAAATATTTTTCCTAAAATATTTTCATAACCATTACTGAACTCAATCCTCTTCACAAACACTCATCTTGCCCACTTCATTTGACAGACCAACCAACAATCCGGAGAGGGTAGGGCCTTTGCCCAAGGTTGTACGTTGGTTACAAGCAAAAATACAGATGTTGTCAGGGTCTCCCAACCACCAGTGTTTAAGGTTCTGTTCCATCTGCAAGGAACAGTAGATTCATTCACCCATTTTCCTTCTTTCTTCTTTTTCTTTCTTTCTTTTGGCTCCTTACATACTTGTTCTGAGTTCCTACCAACATTCCAGGTACTGGGGACACTGTAGCAACAAAACAAAGTTTCTGCCCTCATGAAGCTTACGTTCTAGTTTCTTCTGTAATTTTTTATGGACTCATCTGAATCACAGGAAATATTTTTTTTTCAGAGAAGTCACAGGAAATCAAAAGAGAATTCAATTCTGACTATTGTGTTGGACCACACAACATACCTTGATGTTTTTTAAGGCAAGACTCTGGTTCCCAAGGAGAATGCCTCCAACTAGTATATTTGGATGATTTAGCACAACTTGGGGGTGGGGGGGAGGGTGAGGCAGAATCTGGCTGTAGAACCCCACATGGTAAAAGTCAAGGCACACAATTTAAAAAATCATCAAAACTCTTTTCCCTCCCAAAACACACAGTTTGATTTAGGAATGTACTGAATCTCAGCCCAAAAAGAACTCCTTGAATGCTTTAGTCCCTTTTTATCCTCTGGTTGGTTCAGCTCCTGCCAGTCACTGAAGGGCACAAGAATGAAGCCAGGTTCAGTTCTGGTTGGTACATGAAGCCAGTCTCTGCCAACCAAGAGCTATGGTTGTATCAGATTATAGATAATCTCATATATCAGGTGATCTAAAATACCTGCTCTGAGCTCCTGGGTGAAACTAGAAAGTTCTTCCCCTTCCCTGGGACTCCGTTTCTCCATACAAGACTAGGTAGGCACCAGTCCCAGTGATGTCTATGGACTCTGAGAAGTTAAAATTTCCTGGACCTCAAATTCATGTATTCAGTAGGCATCTGTTAAACACTATCAATTGTCACTGTGCCAAGTGATAAGGACACAGCTGTGACCAAGATGGACTTGATACCAACCTTCACAAACTGATTCTTACCAGTGTCTCTTTGGAGCAAATTTCTCTTTCTCCCATTCTGTTTCTTAAGACTATCTCTATACAAGGTATGGCCCTGGTGGAGCAGAAACTGAGTCAAGTGTATTATGAAACCTCTCTTCAAGGAGCTCAGAGTAGCAGGAGAACATATATATACATCCCATTGATCACAAGCAAGGTGGAAAGTGTACAGTGGCTTAAGGAGGTACAGTGCAATGCCACAAGGTCAGATCAGAGAAGAGAAGCCTACGGGCCCTCTGTGACTTAGCAAACATCTGCTCAGATCCAGCAGTGCCAAGTGCTTTCACAGGTGTGGCCTTTCTGGACCTTCGCCACAGCCACACTGCGGTCCCTACTTTACTGGTAGGGAGACTTGAGGCACAGGGAGGTTCGTGTGACTTGAGACCAGATTGCTAAGAAGCGCTGGGATCCACATCCAGGCCTGTCCGTGTCCACAGCCCCTGCTGGTGTGCCGTATGAAGTCCCCTCTTTCAGCACCAGGCACTCACTAGAGCCTACTGGTTTGAGCACCATGGCGAGGTCTTCCAGATGAAGAACAAAGAGAAAATTGGTTTCCAGTCTCATCATTTTGGTCTGAAAAAAGATGTGACTCTGATCCTACCCAACTTTTTCACACTTGGCAGGCACGGGTTTGGAGAGAAGGAATTTGAATCAGATGAAGACAGGTTTGTACCCAGCAGAGGAACAAGGATCTGAAAGGTTAAAAGTCACAGAGGGAGCTACGATTCTCGAGGGGCTCCAGGAGGGGAGAGTGTGCTGGGAAATGAGGCTGGCTAGGTGAGCTGGGTGCAGACCACGAGCAGCTTTAATTAGATCTCACTCATTAAATTCAGCAATTTGGCTGAAGAGTCTGAAGCCCCTGAGGCCACATTGGGCAGGATGGAAGAGAGATGGATACGAGTCTGAATTAGACACTCACGAAAGATAAACCAAGGCTTCATAGTACTCAGATGGTCTTCCAGGTATCAACAGTAAGAGGTCTCTACTAATTAAGATACAATTTTTGTTTATTTTAGTCTCATAAGGTGAATGGCATGTCAAGGGGATGGCTTGGAGCATCTGCGATTTTCTGAAGCTCATTTGTGGCTTTGAGTAGTTAGAGGGGTGAGCATAGCTGAGGGTGCGAGAACGCTGCTTTAGTCAGCCAGGCATGAACACAAATGGTGGCTCTGCCGTCTCCCCGCTGTTTGACTCTGCAGCTTCCGACAAGTCTCTGTGCCTCTACTTGTTCCAGGGAAAGGGGGAAGTAACACTGGCCTCCTTCACACAGCTTTTGCAAAGTTTAGTGAAATTATATATGTAAACTTACCTAGCACTTTGCTTACACGAAGTTAATAACAAATCGTAACTGATACTAAACGAACATGAGCTAAAGGGAAGATTAACCATCTATCACTTAGTGGATACCAGGTGCTATATAGGCATTATTTTATTAATATTTAATCCTCCCAGCAATACTTCTGCAGAGATGTTGCCATCACAAGTTAGCATATTAAGAAACTGAAGTTCCAGGCAGGTATGCCTGATCAGTTTTTTTAAATCATTTTATTTATTTTTGGCTGGGCTGAGTCTTTGTTGCTGAGCGGGCTTTTCTCTAGCTGCAGTGAGTGGGGGCTGCTCCCTAGTTGCGGTGCGAGGTCTTCTCACTGCCGTGACTGCTCATGGTGCAGAGAACCGGACCTAGGGCAGTGGGCTTCAGTGGTTGTGGCCCCCGGACTCTAGAGCACAGGCTCAGTAGTGTGGTGCTCAGGCTTAACTGCTCTGCGGCATGTGGGATCCTCCAAGGCCAAGGATCGAACCCATGTCTCCTTCACTGGGAGGCAGAGTCTGTACCACTGAGCCACCAGGGAAGCCCTAATCATTTGTTTTTTACCTCAGTTTGGTTGCTCATAATCTACAGCCCGATTGCCGTGGGTTAAACTCCCCACCCCACCGCTTCTAACTTTGTTAATCAATGTACCTTTGTAGCTTATACATTCTCTGGTGCTCAGTTTTCTCATCCATAACCTGTGAACCCTTCTGCCCACAGCAGTCATAAGAGTTAAATAAGATAACGTTAAGTGACATGACCAGCCCACACGGACCATTCAAAAATGGTGTTACCCTTGTGGTAAATTCACAGAGCTATGAATAGGTGGAACTGGAATCTGAACCTATGTCCAAAGCCAAGGTTCCTTCCTCTGTATCACATGCTGGGAAACAACCCCAGTGGGCAACTCTATATTCAACGGGAGATGACATGACCTCCAGAGATGGGGAATTTCCCAAAAGAATCCAGCTGGTCCAGAAGTCTTTCTAAACCCAGGCCCTGCTTCAAATTCCTACTATTAGTTTCATTTCATTAGGTTAAAGCTCAACTAAAAGCCAAATGTTTCTGCTGGGAGGTAAACACATTATTTCTTGCTGAAGTGTTACGGTCCTATGTTTGTGTTAGACGGCTATCAGCAAGCAGGAATCCGGATATAGGAAGTATAAAACCAAAGACACGTCAAGGTTCAATGAAATAAAGACTCCCACCAGGAGTTGAACAGATATGGGTAGGCTCCCAGAGTTAGGCAGGACAGAAGGGGAGAAATAATAACTGATGTTGATGAGTAAGTTCTAGAACTCTACTGTGTAGGAGAGTGCCCACGGCTAACGAAGCTGCATTGTATACTCAGGATCTGCCCAAGAGGGTGGATATGATGTTAAGTGTTCTTATCACCAAATAATCATCATCATCATGATAAATGGGGCAGGAGAGGACTCTGGGAGGTGATGGATGTGGCTCTGCCCTTGACAGTAGTGATGGTTTCACAGGTATATACTTTAACCCCAAACCCACTGAGTTATATGCATCCCTGCTGGTTCAGTGGTAGAGAATCTGCCTGCCAATGAGGAGATACAGGTTCAAATCCTGGGTTGGGACGATCTCCTGGAGAAGGAAATGATTACCCACTCCAGTATTCTTGCCTGGAAAATTCCATGGACAGAGAAGCCTGGCAGGCTATAGTCCATGGGGTTGCAGAAAAGTTGGACACGACTTAGTGACTAACCAACAATAACAACAAAATATGTATGCCTTTTCACATGTCATCATACCTCAGCAAACCAGTTCAAAAAAAAAGAAAAAAGTTTGATCAATAAGAGGCCCTACTCTAGCTGTGCAACCTCAGCTAAGCCTCTTCCCTCTTCTGAGTCTCCACTTCCCCCTCTAACAAAGGACTCAGACCAAACGTCCCTAAGCACTTTCCAGTTTTGACAATCTCTGCTTCTGCGGAGGGAAAATGGCCAAAAGTGACTGAACGAGACAGTCCTTCCCAAGGCATCTTGAGGAGTTTTTAGGGAGAGGCCCAAGTTGGGGATAGGCCATCTTGAGCAAGCAGAGGCCCGAAGCTCATCAGCTGATTGTAGCTGCCAAACCACAGATCGTCATCCCCAGTTCTGAGCTCACTCTGTCTCCCTGATCACTCCTAACACCAAAACTGAACTTGGAAGGATCCAAAACCTTCTGGCCTTGCATTATTTATTAACTTCAGATGAGGAGGCTGATAGAGGTCAAGCTGATCCCTCAAACATCCTACTTTTAGATTCATATAGAACTTAGTAAAAACACATCTTCTCCAAGTGGTAAAGTCGGCAATGACCTTTAAACCCAACTCTGGTCCAGTGCCCCCTTGGCTCCATCAGATGGATTCCTACTCTAATTCCTCTGGGGCCATATTCTCAGCCAGGGTCAACTGTGTCTCCACAGGGGCCATCTGGCAATGTCTGGAGACATCCTTGCTTGTCACAGTGCCACAAAGAACCACTGGCATCCAGTGAATAGAAGCAAGGCATGCTGCCAAGGATCCCACAAGGTACAGAGTAGCTACCACAGAAAAGAATTATCTGGCCTACAACGTCAATAATGTTGAGAAATCCTGCTCTAAAACATACCAAAAGCTCACCTAGTTTTTCAAGTTACAGCATCTGAAAGACTCATTCATAAACTTTTTGACAGCTAAGTTGAAAGTGAATCCTAGGCCACATAACTCCTGGTTCTTTGATCCTCTCCATCTGACATTTATAACACAAAAAGAAACAGAAGCGCCTTGTCGGGAATGAAGATGGTTTATTGTCTATCTAAATGTCAAAGATAAAGCTACTTGAGTCACATTTCCACCAAAAAAAGATAATCTTCTGTTGAATCCCTAGAGATTTCAAGATGGAAAGAGGTGTCTCTGAGCCAGTTTCTGGACCAGTATCTATCAGTTTCTATTACCTCACTGCCTTGGTTTCCTCCGTCTTTTGGACAGCCACTCTTTAACTTGGGCAACACTGAGTGCCATTCATTTGTGCTACAAACATTTGTTACAACAAGGCCTGTGCTGGATACCAGGGGTTACAGCAAAAGGCACACTGCCCATCCAGAAAAATCGCAGTCTAGTAGGGGGAGACAGACCTGCCCACAGGCGGTGACAACACAGCACAGTAACTACCTTAGTGAGGAAGCCCCAGGAGATGCCCGACAGGCTGAGGGGTCAGAGAAGGCTCCCAAGCGGCAGGAGCTCCGAGCTGACGCTTACGGAATTATCTGTGTCAGAGCAAAAGTGGCAGCCAAGAGTTCTCTACTAGGTGAAAACATAAGCAGATGGCTAGGGGTAAGGATGAGCATGGCTCTGTGAGAAAGTGTGAGAGGTTCCATATGGCTGAAACAGATAAAAAGACGGGGAGAGAGGCCAAAAGTGAGGATGAAGAGAAGATGGAGCCAGAATGAGAAGTGCTTCCATGCCAGTTAAGGAAGTAGGCTTTATCCTGAGAATAAGAACGCAGCCAAGAAGGATTATTCTGGCTGTACTTTCGGGATGGGCTGTAAGGGCAAGTGTGGAGGCAGCAAGCCTGGTTTCATGAATTCATCTGCAAAGCAGAAACAGACATAGAAACAAATGTATGGGTACCAAGGGGGGAAGCGCGGTGGGGTGGAGGTTGGACAGATTGGGAGATTGGGGTTGACATATATACACTATGTATAAAATAGCTAACTAATGAGCATTCACTGTACAGCACAGGAAACTCTACTCAATGCTCTGTGGGCACCTAAATGGGAAGGAAAGCCAAGGAAGAGGGCATACTACGTGTATGTACAGCTGATTCCCTTTGCGGTACAGCAGACCCTGACACAACATTGTAAAGCAGCTATGCTCTAATAGAAAAAGAAGAGAGGGGCGGGGAGGTGCTGGTTTGACAGCACTTCCAGCACCCTGATAGGTATGGCAACCCGACTCTGGGGCCGGGGTGGGAGCTGGGGAGGCTGAGAGATACAGATAAATGCAGGCAGGTCTCAGAGGTACACTGAACAGTACCCAGTTACTGCTTGGCGATGGGGGGTGAGGAGTTGGGAGGAGTCAAGAATGACTCCCAGAATCCTGGCTTAGGTGACTGGGGTCGCTGAGAAAGGGAACACAAAGGAGAAGTAGATTACGGGCAGCACAACTATTTCAGTTCTGGTCATACTGAGTACGGATTTTCTGAAAACCGCTATGTTGGTCTGGAGCTCAGAAGAAAGGCCTAGGCACCCAAGAGAGGGTGGGACCAGTAATGAGGTGATACACTATGGCATGAGGGCTGCAGGGAAGGAATGAAGCGATAGCAAGTTTTTTCCATTGTCGCTGCGCGCATCATCTAGCTGGGGAAGGACCTGGTGTGTCTCCTCCAACGATCTACAAGGCTGCTATTACCCTCGATTTAACAATGGAAGAAAGGGAGCTCAGTGAGGGGCCGATGATCAGCTCATCAGTTTGCAGCTGATATTCTAGATGAGCTCTGTCTGCTTCCAAATTCTGTGTTCGCGCTAAATGAACACCACTGCTGTACTTTCCAAAAGACTGCCCTTGTATTTCTAAACATTTAATGTGATGAAGCATCTCAAGTGCTAATGTTGGGAACACATGGGTTCAGATCCCAGCTTTATCATTTACTAGTAGCTCAAGACCCTCATTTGCAAAACAGAGGCTATTAACACCTACCTCACCAGGATATTGTGAGGACTGAATAAAATCCCAGCATGGAAATACCAGCACTGTGGCTGGCATAAAGAACTCAACAAAGGTCGTCAGCATTATTATGTTTAAGGACTCTTAAGTTAGTGGTTCTCAACCAAGGCAACTGAGCTCCCCTCACCCCCCTCCCTAGGATGTTTGGCAATGTCTGAGGGCATTTTTAGTTGTTATGACTTGGGGGAGAGCTGCTTCTGACATTTGTGTCTGGAGGCCAAAGTTGCTGCTAAACATTCTACAATACACAGGACAGCAAAGAACTATCTGCCATGCAATGCCAATAATGCCAAGGTTGAGAAATCCTGCTTCAAAGTAATACAAACTACCTAAACTAGGGTGGAATGAAATTTGTTAAAGATGATATAACTTAACCTATTCATTTCACAGAAGAGAAGACAGAGATCAAAAAGGGAAAGGGATTCGTGTCCCAAGGAGAGATCACATGGAGAAGAGGAGGCTACCTCCAGAAGCTTCCCGTGGGGAGGTTTCTACACCCTTCCCACCACCCCAGCTGGGGAGAGTGGCCAGGGCACTGCCTTCCTGACCTCTCTGAAGATGAGAAAGGAAGGTCCGGGGGGCCCAGTGTGAAGGAATGCTGTCTCAATCTTCCAGGAGCCATGCTCCAATCCGTCCTGGCTGTCAGAGAAGCAGTCAGGAATACGTGTTGCATAATGTGTCCAACACTTTACGAGCAACGTGTCATTTGCTCTTTAGGACACGTCATTCTATTGTTGGCATACCTCTGTGGCTAAGGAGGCAACGTGGTTCGCCCAAGTTTACACAACTGAGGAACGCAGCCGGGACTGGGAGCCAGGCAGTGGGTTCCTCAGTTCACACCGACCCACCTCTCAGAACTGCCCAGAGAGACCCTGGCCTCGGTCTCCAAACCCAACGTTTCTTCCATGTTTACAAGAAGCAGAGCTAGCTTCTTCTGACAACATGGTTTAGGTGTCACTAAAACTACATTCAATCAAAATGATCAGACAGCATATTTCACTAGATCAGCCCTCTCTCTGGACACACAGATGAGAACTGTGGATCTGGCTGGGTTCTCAGCCCACTTTTTTTCTCCAGAAATCAGAAATAACAAGTTTGTAACTCGTCTCCTGACTCCTTGACCATTTGGAACAGAAAAGTAAAAGGAAAAAACACTAACTCTTAATGTCTCTTACTCAGAGATGGGCAGAGACTTAACCTTGGGACAGTTTCCTTCTGAGACAAAGATATTTGCATGAAGTGATTCCCCAAAAGATTGTGGAGAAAAGGTTTTCTTGTCTCCCTTCACCCATGAAAGCAAATGGGAGTCTGGATTGCTAAAATAGCAACTTAAAAGGGGTAAGTAAAACTGCAGAAGGAAAAAGGAAAGCTATTTGCAGATCTCAAGCCCAAACAACAGTTTCAATTCTATAAATTTTCAAGCCAGGACCCAAAGCTTCACTTTCCTTTTTAAACAAGGAAAGAGATACTTACTGTTTCCCCAATTTCCCTTTAATAGGAGCCATCTTCCAGCAAGAATGCTTTTGATTCATTCATTTATTCTATAGCTCACCTCATCCCCAAAAGTATTTTGGTATTTTGAGGCAACAAACAAAAGTACATGCAATATTGGGGAGGGGTGGAAAAAAATCAAAGTCTTGGCCAAATGAGTGTCAAATAGGAAGATGAGCCAGAGAACATCAGTCAACAGCAGCAAACAGCTGTTATAACGAACTTCCTGGTAGCCAACTCAATGAGGAAAATCAATCTATTACCAGGTTCACAATGCCCATAAGAAAAAATATACATTAGTCGTTTAGGTGAAAAACAAATTTTTTTTCCTTAACATGATGTGAAAAATAAACTTTTCCTTTTAAGACACAGGTTCTCGGAGGTTGGCTAATGCAGCAACTAGCATTAATACCTGACAGATCCCCACCCCACCCCTTTCCATCTCCTCCCTCTTGCAAGCACTCAGTTAAGTGCTAAATGAAGGACTGAGCACCAACGGCACTTCAGGCTTTCTGATTGGCAGGTGACGTTCCCTAATCTCGCTATTAGGTCAGGGTGCTACAACTTTTATTCCCTAGACCAGAGTGTATTCCCTAGACCTGATTAACATTGTGTGTGCCTGCTCAGTTTAAGTCATGTCCAAGGCTTTGCAACCCCAGGGACTGTAGCCCACCAGGCTTCTCTGTCCATGGGATTTTCCAGGCAAGAATACTGGAATGGGTTGCCATTTCCTTCACCAGGGACCCAAGGATCAAACCCGCGTCTCTTGCACTGGCAGGCAGGTGCTTTACCACTGAGCCACCAGGAAAGCCCGATATTGACATCTTAGACTGGATGATTCTTTGTTCAGGGTGGGCACGGGAAGCTGTCCTGCGCGTTGTTGTATGATGTTTAGCAGAACCTCTGGTCTCCATTCACGAAATGCCAGGAGCATCCCTCCCACAGGTGGGACAATCAAAAAGGCCTCCAGGTTAACTAATACAATACTGTAAATTAACTATACCTAAAAATTGTTACTTGCCTGCTACTGCTGCTACTGCTAAGTCGCTTCAGTCGTGTCCGACTCTGTGCGACCCCATCCCTGGGATTCTCCAGGCAAGAACACTGGAGTGGGTTGCCATTTCCTTCTCCAATGCATAAAAGTGAAAAGTGAAAGTGAAGTCGCTCAGTCATGCCTGACTCTTCGCGACCCCGTGGACTGCAGCCCACCAGGCTCCTCCGTCTATGGGATTTTCCAGGCAGGAGTACTGGAGTGGGGTGCCATTGCCTTCTGTATTGCCAAATGTTGCCCAGTTGAGATCACTACCCTACACAAAGGATCCAAGAGGACAAATTATATATCCCTCTCTCCCAGCCATCCCCACACCACTTATCCAAAACACAATGAACAAAGAGGGGCAGGATAACCACGATCAACATACCTGCTTGGAAAGAAAGGGAAACATACAAGAGTCACAAGTCTAGAGTGGTTCCGAAATCCTGCTAGGCAGACTTCAGGAAGCCTCCTGCTCTGGGTAAGAGGGAATAATGCCCTCTCAGAGCCCTCAGGGCGTGTCCATTGTTCTCATGACCCCAGGGTCCGCCTTTGGGATCCATGCACGACCTTTCTTAGAGTGAGTATTAGGGATTATGTTCTGCTGGACACTGTATCTTTTTCTTTGGGAAAAGGTTGGAATCCCAAGAGTTGTTTTAAGCCTCAAAGATTTTCTAGACCAGGCTAATGGTTTCTTTAGCATTGCATTTCATAATATAACAGGTTTCTGATCTATTTCCACTGACCACGGCCAAAGCCCTTTTTAAGATATAGTTCTCAAATCTATCCTTTTCCTTTGCTTTCTCACCCCCTTGCTTCTCTCCCTCTTAAGCTAATGGCAGCTATCTTGAGCCTATATGGAAAAATCAATGAGAAATCTGCTCTTTTCATTTGATCCATCCCCCAAGTCATTTTTCCAACTGAGAGGTTTTACTGGACCTTAGCCACCTAAATCCTTATAGAATCTCATCTCTTATTGTGTGATCTTAAGCAGTACGCAATCCAATTTCAAAGCCTCGAATTTCTGGACTCTCTCTTCTTAATTTCTGCTGGCAATCCACCTAAGAATGTCCTGAGCTCTGCTCATACTTACAATATCTTGTCAAATGCAGCCAGGCCACTGTCATTCTATTTTCCTACATCTTCCCTGGAAAGAGAAGTACACTAAGCTCAGGATTCGCATTTTCAAGTCACCACAAGCAACAACTTTACAAATACCTTGCCACTGAATACTCTTACCTCCATCTTTCCAGTCTCCAACACACCTTCCCATTACCTGTCCCAATCACTAAGATATCATATATTCTATGTTTTTGTTATGGAGGACCTCACTTCTTATACCAATTTCTGCATTAAAATAATTAACAGTAGCTGTCAAAACAGATAAATCCTACAATTTCAGTGGCTTAAAAGAATATAGGTTTATTTCTCGTTCATTCAAAGCCCAATGAAGATAAGATGCCCTTTTCCATCTCAGAGCTACAGAAGAGGCAACTGCTTCAAGACCCCAAGTGATAAAAGATGAGATTTTTAAAAGGCATTGAATGATAAAGCCCAGTAAAACCTAGGTAGAAAAATCAAATTAAAGGTGTGCTTCCCGCCCCCATCTTTCCTGTGGCCTTTGGTAAACCCAGTGGACACATGTTCTAACTATAAGATGGAAGAAGACCATTCATAGTTATGTTCACCAAGTGTTCCATAAACATCACCTCCCTGCAAGCTTCTTGTCCAGTACTAGCTCCTAAATATCGAAAGGAACATCAATAAACTTGGGAGACCTTAATCAAGGGACTAGTTTCAAAAGCCTGAGACTGTAGTGTGGGAGAAGCTACTGTGACAAACCGTATCTTTGTTCACAAATATCCGCTGCCCCTTCCTCACTGCAGAATTTTCCTCCTCACCTCACTGACAGAAGCTCTGACTAATGCACCATGATTGAAGGTGAGATGTGTCAATTCCGGTAGAAGCTTTCAGGACCAGGGTATGGAGGCTTGTGCTCTCATTTTCTTCAACTAATACAATTGGCAATGCTTTATTTTTGTTGTTGTTGTCGTTGTTGGCTTTGCTTTGTAAACCTTTTAAGGCATTCATTTTAAATCTGGGGGCGGGGAGGAGAGGGCAGTAAACTTGAACTTCCCTCTGAAGAAATGACAAAAAAATGTTGAGTGTCCCATCCCCTCCCTCACCTCCACTGGCCAAATAAGTACCTGCTAGGAGGTCACTCGCGCTGCCTCTGGAACCTTGAAATAGATACCAAGTTTTCAGGTTGTGTGATGGCCCAGGGTGGGCCCTAGACGCCTGGCAGATGGAGCATCACTGGGTCGGACAGTTCCGTCGGGTGTCGTGAAAAGGGCACAAGAGTCCTGATTGCACTCGGACGCCGGCAGGATTCGAGTGCTGCGCTGAGTTCACGGATGGAAAGCCGCCTATGATCTGTCCAGGAAGTCCTCGGGGGCTAGGATGCCCTCCTTCAGGCTTTGCATTTGTGTTTGCACCGCAAGCTGGCTGGGGCGCCTGGCGGTGTCCGAGGGGTCTGCCGCCAGGGTGTGAGTGTCCGATGGAGTGCGAGGTAAGGCCTGGCCACCCGCATGGACCTCAGGTCACTGGAGAAACCAAAGGACTCATGACGGCCAGCAAAGCTTTCACGACCAACATGGGGGTGGCGACCGCCTGGGAGACCCTCAGGACGTGGCCCACTTCCTGTTCGTGGACAGTGGATCTCCACCAGGTAGATGGGCTCTCGGATCTGGCGGTCAGCATGTGGTGTAGACGCAGCGCCCGGGGCGGGGCCCATCCGAGGCCGTCCGCGTGCTGCGTCACATCACAGGCATCAAAGCACGCACTCTGCGGTCCTCCCAGCCCAGCGTCCCCACCTTGGTGGACCAGCTGGCACTCAGAGAGACGCGAGGCTTGGCCAGCCAGGATCCCAGAATGAAGATGAACCCAAGCAGCGGTTTCAGCTCACAGAGAAGGTACAGCCTGAGCAAACGACAAAGATTCTTTCCTCGGCCACCTCTATTCAGGCTCCTATGAGCTGTCCTCTCAAGCAGGCTCTGATTTTTGAGCTTCCATGTTCGTCTCTGCATTGCCCTGTTTTAACAAGAATCCCGCCAGGTCAGTTCAGCTAGACTCCTCCAAACTCCAGGTCTGATGGCTCTCAACATTTGATCAGGTCTTCATCCTCCACCACTTCCCAGGTGATGTGTAATTACCCTGGCCTGCCTTCAGTGAGAATCCTGTCAGATCTTATTAGCCAGAATCACCTTACTCCTGATATTTCTTCTTAGCTGTTTTCCATCCACTGATCCCAACCCTGAGTTTTGTCTAAAAATTTCCACTTGCCTGTGCTATATTAAGAGCTGAATTCAGTCTCTGCAGGGCCTTGTGGTGGTTCTACAGCCATTGAAATACCACTTGCCCCCTTGAATGAAGTCTCCTTGCCATTCTTTAACAAGTATCAGGAATGATTTTTTCTTTACTACAAGGAATAAACATTTGTTCCTGAGAGCCCCTGAGATGTTGAGATTGTTTGTTACCGTAGCATAACTTAGCCTGTCCTGACTGGTTATACCAGGGGAGGAACTGTGGATGGTGGTCCTGAAGAAGAGAGGCTCTATGGGAATGTGGCCGTTGTCATCAACAGCCTGAAGGGTCAAGTGGAAAGGCAGCACCGATTTGCTCGTGTGATGTTCCCAGACTTAAAGTCACAGAGAGGTGGCTCAGCCTGAGGGATAACATTCTGGGAGTTAGTGCCAGGTGGCTGGTCTTTGGGAGTTCCCTGGAGGGCTGTAAACAGGGGAGTGAGATGGGAGGACGGGAGAGGGCATGAAGGCCTCTTCTGGGACTGTGGTTACGGGGAAAGTCTATGTTGTAGGTGACCTTTTCCCCCGGGCTTTCCACCTATCAGTGAGGAAAGCCCAGAGACTTAGGACTCCCCAGCATCTCAGGTAAGCCAAAGAATCCCTCTTCCCAGGAGGCCCACAGGGCCAGAACACAGTCCTTCTCAGGAAGTTTAGATGTTTTTTTCTCCATGAAACACAGCTACCCACTGGGTATTTTCATCTCTGTCCTTTCTTAGTCTCTGTCCCCATCTCTCTGCCTCTCTGATTTCCTCTCTCATCGCCCTGGTTTCTGTGTACCTTTGGATCTCCACAGCGTTCTCTCTGTGTGTCTGTATCTTTGGGTTTTTCCTTTATTTTTGTGTATTTCGGTCTCCACCTCAGTCTGTCTCTCTGCTTTAGTGTATCTTTTCTCCTCTTTCTCAGTCTTCACTCTGTCTCTCCCTCTCATACACTGTGATGTTTATACCACTCAGATGTTTTTGGATGATCCCCATGAAACCAGTCCTAGGGCTTCTCTCTCACCAGAATGGGGACTAAAATCATCTACTTGTTCAGCCACACCTTCCGTCTCTTGATTCTTTTTTAATCACTTCCTTTTCATCCCTAGAGTAGAGCTCCTCCCGCAACCAGACATTACTCATCTCTAGCCCCAAAGTCTGGAAACCTTGTGCTCAATCTCTCCCTTCTAAATTCCAAAATCATCTCTGGCCCTGGTTCCAGGGCAGTGCCTTGCCCTCCTTTGCTGCCTGAGCTCTCTGTCCAATTCCAGAAACACTCCCCAGAAAGCCCATGACAAGGGTGTGGCCACTGCGGACTTTCTTGGGTGTGAAGGGTGGAGGTTTACAGGCTCTAAACAGAATGTCCCTGACCACGGACACTCACCCTGACCTCAGGAACTGCCCGGCCTTCTACTGCAGCCTCATTCCTGCTCCTCCTCCACACAGTCCTCTGCATGTGTCTAATGGCTTCCTCCCCATGCCTTGGCTCTGAGCCTGACCTCCACTGGCCACACCTTCTGTGCATGGCAGTGTGACGGGATGTCAGAAGGAGCAGAGGCACAGGCCTAGGAACTTGGGGCGGGGACCAATTTAAACTTCAGCTCCAGCTCTACAACTCACTTTTTGGGTAATTCTGCGCAAGTTGCTCACCCCTCCATCAACTCTTTCTTACTCTTAAAAATTGGAGTCATGGTGCCTATCTGCCAATGTTGTGTGACAGTCAAGTAAGATCGTGCATAGAAGTTCCTGATGCAGAGCTGATGGTGAAACATTTATTCCTGTTCTACCTCTTCACCACCCAAACCCCAGCCCCCACCTCGTCTCCCCTGTCTGACCTACAGCTGGTGGACACCAAGACAGCAGTATCGACAACTTGCTCTCCGAGTCTACTCTGACGGATGAGCAGGTATGCAGTTTCGGTGGTTACTTACCTTGACTATCCCTGCCCCATCATTACCTCCACTCCTCTCCACTCTCCCCTGCCCTCTATGCAGGGAACCCACTTCAAAGACCAAGCTAGACCACCTCCCGTGTCTCTGATCTCCCCTGAACCCCATCCAGGCAGTGACAGCCTGTCACTGCTTTGAGGTCGCAGTCACTGGGTGCTGACAACGAGGTGAAATGCGTGGTGGTCTCCCAGCGTTCAAGCAGCGTCTCCAGTCTTCCCCAAACTCGGGAGACGTGGCGGTGAAAACGGCAGAATCTCTACCCTTGAGATGTTCACAGGCGGGTGGGCGGGAGAGCTGTGTAAATAAACCAGGACAACACAGTGTGATCAGACTTCAGTGACTGAGGTGTGGGTGGAACATACTGAAAGGAGGGAGCTCTAACTCTGCCTGGGGCCGCCACTGTGAACTCGGCTGGACAGCTGAGTCCTCTGCTCCTCTACGCGGAGATCCACTTGATGCGATACTGCACGAGGAGCCAATATTGCCCGTGTTGAGAGAAAATAAGCCAAGGACAAAATATTATCAGTCTTCAACCTCAGATCTGGGTCAAATATGTATATCCAGCTTCTGGTTGAGTCTGGGTCATGGGGTTGGTGTCCGAGGAATCAAGGAATGCCCACACTTACAGCCAGGCTTCACAACATAGCCACATTCTTGGTTGAAACTAAGTAATACCAGAAAGGTCAGAGAAGAAAGAAAGACTTCAAGGAAAGAGTCTAGTTGTTTGGCCAAGACAACCCAGATTCCACCTTCCCTGCTCCAAATTTGCTCCACACTTTCTTCACTCAAGCACTCCTCCCAACCAGAACATTTAATGTATCCAAAGAGGTCTCCTCTATTTTTTTTTTTTCTGTCATCGCATGGTCAACAAATACACAATCATAACTCCAGGCCATTTAAGGGAATGTTGATTTTAAGAGAAGGCTTAACTATGGGACAAGGTTCAACCAGACTTTATTTTCTAGCAACATCAGTTGCTGGACCAGAATTAAGAACTAAGAAGAAATCAAAACATTCCTTTGTAAGACCAAAGCAGTCACTCTGAAATCCATGTGTTAAGGCTCATCCACATGATTTGTTGGAAAGTCTTTCAGGAACACACACAGCATCCACTGATTCTTATTTTTTGTCTGATTTTGGATCTCATAAAGACAGAATTGGAATTGTCATAATCCCTGGATCATGTTACACACATCATAGTCTATGCTTGGACTGCCTTTTAATTAGTCAGTTAATTAATTACTGATAACACTGTAAATACCAATTAACCTATGACATAAAATGAAAGCCAGGACCTTGAGGGGTATCATATGAAGCCTCTTGCCACCACCCATTTACTGTTCCAGCTCAGGGTATTCCTCATCCTGTGTTCATCATTGCTTTATTCTCCTTTATAATTAGCTGTGTCATATGTGTGTGTGTGTGTGTGTGTGTGTGTGTGTGTGTGTGCATACATGCACGCACATGCATTGTTTTTAACTTCATATAACCTTGCTACATATAACCTCTGGGAATTTACCTTTCCACTTAAAACATTTCGCTAAGATTCATCCATATCAAGGCATGCTGCGTTGTTCCGTCATCTGGATGGCTATATAACGCCTTATTTGGTGACTTCAACACCCTCTGTTCACCACCTTTCCTGGTGACACCCAGGTTTTGCCTCCGTGGTGACTCTGCTACAGCAGAGGTTCTCGTACATCTCCCGTTGAACATGTACAAGAGTTTCTCTTGGGCATGTGCTTAGGAGTAGACTAGTTGGCTCTAACCTGCTTGAGAATTATGATAAATCTAAAGGGCATAAAGACCTAAATGCAAAACTGTAAACCAGAAAACTCCTAGAGGAAAAATTGGCAGAACCCTCTTTGACATAAAATCATAGGAATATTTTTTTTGAATCTGCCTCCTAAAGCAAATCCGTCTCCTAAAGGGGCTTCCCTAGTAACTCAGTTGGTAAAGAAATCTGCCTGCAGTGCAGGAGACCCAGGTTCAATTCCTGGGTCAGGAAGATCTCCTGGAGAAGGAAATGACCACCCACCCCAGTATTCTTGCTCTGGCAGGCCAGAGTCCATGGGGTCACAAGAGTCAGACATGACTTAGTGACTAAACCACCACCACCTAAAGCAAAGGAAATAAAAGGAAAAACAGATTAACGGGACCTAATTAGACTTAAATGTTTTGCACAGCAGAAGACCATCAATGAAATGAGAAAAAGTCTACTAAATGGGAGAAAATATTTGCAAATGATATGACTGATAAAGGGTTAATATCCAAAATAAATAAATAGCTCATATGACTCCACATCAAAAATAGAAACAACTCAATGTAAAAATGGGCAGAAGACCTGAATGAATTGAAGACCTCTTCTCCAAAGAGGACATGGAGATGGCCAACAGGCACGTGAAAAGATGCTCCACATCAATAATCATCAGGGCAACGCAATTCAAACTCACAGTGAGAGTGCTGCTTACCTGCCATAATGAGTGTCATCAAAAAGAACACATATAACAAATGTCGGTGAGGATGTAGGGGAAAGACTGCAAACAGCCAAAACAATCTTAAGAAAGAACAACGGAGCTGGAGAAATCAGGCTCCCTGACTTCAAACTGCATTACAAGCTACACTAATCAAGAAATACGGCATTGGCATGAAAACAGGAACCAATGGAAATCAATGGGAAAGGACAGGAAGTCCACAGATAAAGCACCTACGGGCATCTAAGCTATGACAAAGGAGATCGGAGTTCACTATGGAGAAAAGACAACGTCTTCAATAAATGGTGCTAGGGAAACCTGACAACTACATGCAAAACAATAAAACTGGAACACTTCCTAACACCGTACACAAAAATAAACTCAAAATGGACTAAAGACCTAAAGATAAGACTGGACACTATAAAATTCTTGGAGGAAAACATAGGTAGAGCACTCTTTGACATAAATTGCAGCAAGTTCTTGATTCACCTCCTGGAGTAATGAAAAATAAAGACAAAAATAAACAAATGGGACCTAATTAAATGTAAAGGCTTTTGCAGAGCAAAGGAAACCATCAACAAGATGAAAATGCAACTTTCAGAATGGGAGAAAATATTTGCAAATGAAGCAACTGATAAGGGATTAATCTCCAAAAGATCCAAAAATCACATGCAGCTCACTATAAAAAAAAATCCAATCAAAAAATAGGTGGAAAAAAAAATAGGTGGAAGACCTAAATATGCCAGTTGGTGCTCGTTTAGACACTAAGTTGTGTCTGACTCTTGTCACCCCATGAACTATAGCCTGCCAGGCTCCTCTGTCGATGGGATTCTCTGGGCAAGAATACTGGAGTGGATTGCCATTTCCTTTTCCAGACCTAAATATACATTTCTCCAAAGAAGACATACAGATGGCCAACAGGCACATGACAAGGTGCTCACTATCATTAATTATTGTGTGTGTGCTTAGTCAGTCATGTCATTAATTATTAGGGAAATGCAAATCAAAACAATAATGAGGTATCATCTCACACTGGTCAGAATGGCCATTATCAAAAAATCTGTGAACAATCAATGCTCTAGAGGGTATGGAGGAAGGGACCCCTCTTCATTGTTGGTAGGGATGGAAATTGGCACAGCCACTATGGAGAACAGTATGGAGGTTCCCTAAAAAACTAAAAACAGAACTACTCCTATCCAGCAATCCCACTCCTGGGCACATGACCCAATGTTTACTGCAGCACTGTTTATAATAGCCAGGACATGGAAGCAACCTAAATGTTCATCAACAGAGCAACAGATAAAGTAGATGTGGCACACATATGCAATGTAATATCATTCAGCCATATAAAGGAACAAAATTGGGACATTTATCAAGATGTGGATGGACCCAGAGAGTGTCATACAGAGTGAAGTAAGTTACAAACAGAAAAACAAATATCATATATTAATACATATATGTGGAATCTAGAAAAATGGTACAGATGAACCTATTTGCAAAGTGAAATAGAGGAGCAGACATAGAGAATAAATGTGTGGATTCCAAATGGGGAAAGGAGAGGTGGGATGAACTGGCAGATTGGGATTGAGACATACACACGACTATGTATAAAATGTAACAGGTAACTAATGAGAAGCTACTATACAGCACAGGGAACTCTACTCCGCTCTCTGCGGTGACCTAGATGAGAAGGACATTCAGAAAAGAGGGGATATGTGTATTCATAAAGCTGATCCACTTTGCCACACAGCAGCCACCAACACAACTTGTAAAACAACTATGTGTGTGCTCAGTTGCCAAGACGTGCCCAACTCTTTGCCGGCCCATGGACTGTAGCCGGCCAGGCTCCTCTGTCTGTGGAACTTCTCAGGCAAGAATATTGCAGTAGATTGCCATTTCATTCTCCAGGGGATTTTCCTGACCCAGAGATCAAACCCACGTCTCCTGCACTGGCAGGCAAATTCTTTACCACTGAGCTGAAAACAACTACACAGCAAAAAAAAAAGAAAAAAAAAAAATGTCATCAAAGATGTAAAGAAAAGGGAACCCTCAAACACTGTTCACTGTTGGCAGAATGTAAATTGGTACAGCCACTGTGGAAAACAGTATGGAGGGTTCTTAAAAACCTAAAAATAGAACTACCATATGACATGTATGATACACACTTCTGGGTATATATCTGAAAAAAATAAAAACACTAATTTGAAAAGATCCATGCTCCCCATTCATAGCAGCATTATTTACAATTGCCAAGATACGAAATCAACCTAAGTATCCATCAACAGAAGATGTGGTATAAACATACCACATGTATGGTATTTTAATACAATGGAATACTGCTCAGTCAAAAAAGGAGAATGGAGTTTTACCACTTGCAACAACATAGATGGCCTTGCAGGGTGTTATGCTAAGTGAGATAAGTCAGTCAGAGAAAGACAAATCCTGCATGATATCATTTATATGCGGAACCCTAAAAATATAACCAACTAGTGAATATAACAAAAAACAAGCAGACTCAGATACAGAGAACAAATTAAGTGGGTACCGAGGGGGAGAGGGAAGAAGGGAGAGGTGGTGAGAAATTAAGAGGTACAAACTATTAAGCATAAACTACAAGGATGTATTGTACAACACAGGGAAGATAGCCAATATTTTGTAATGACTACAAACCTTTAAAAATTGTGAATCACTATATTGTAGACTTGTATAATATTATACACAACTCTGTGGTGGTAGTGGTTTAGCTGTAAATTGTGTTCGACTCTTGTGACCCCACGGACTGTAGCCCACCCCACTGCTCCATCCGTGGATTTCCCAGGCAAGAATACTGGAGTGGGTTGCCATTTCCTTTTCCAGGGGATCTTCCCAACCCAAGGACTGAACTCAAGTCTCCTGCTTGGCAGGAGGATTCTTTACGACAGAGTCACTTCAGTATGAATAAATAAATAAACAAATAAATTTTTTAAAGGAAGAAAAATTCTTTCGTCAAATAGCTTATTTCCCAACAGAACCAGAAAGGGGAAGCTCTGCAGCCAAGAACACCATTCCAGGAAGGTGGAGATGTGCTCTGGATTAGCAGTCTCCTGGGAAGACTGTGGAGATTGCACAAGTCAAGACACACTTAGATGTCAAGAAGTAATTACTGAAAAAATGACTGGTTTTCCCAATTTGGGAAGCAGCAAGGAAACCTCCTCCTCCCTATCCCAGCTCCCCATGCTAATTCCTCATTGCACATTGTGGGGAAGTTGCATGCTACGGTGTGGGAAAGGGTTACTCAGCAAATAAGGGTGTGTAGAGATGGGTAGGGGGAACAACCAGTGAAAAGACAGAGAGACCCTGAAAACACTGATGCCGAAAGCACCCTCAGTAATAATCACAAACTCCTTGTCCCCATTTTACAGATGCAGAGATCGAGGCCAAAAGAGGAGAAATGATTTAAACTCATCCTGTCTCAGTGAGACCAAGAACTATAAAAGACATCGACTTCAATCATCTAATAATTTAATTTCTCCTAAAATATCCCCCAATAAGTGGTTACTCAGGTCTTGTATTTAGTCATTAGGCAGAGAGTTCCCACCTTTGGAAGCAGCATGGTTTATCTTTGAAGAGTATTGAGCTGAAACATGCCCCTCAGTACCTTCCACTCACTCAACTCTGTGGATGCTACACAGAACGGTAAAATAACAACAATGTTGTTGCAAAAAGCAACAATGATGACAATGTGTGTGTGCACGCTCAGTTACTCAGTTGTGTCCGACTCTAAGAACCCAGGAACTAGCCCGCCAGGCTTCTCTGTCCATGGAGCTGGATCTTCCCGACCCAGAGATCAAACCCACATCTCTTGCGTCTCCTGCCTTGGCAAGTGGATTCTTTAACATTGCACCATCTGGGAAGCCCTAATGATAATAATACAAGTCCACAATCCAAAAATGTGAGGGAAAAAAACCCTAACAATGTGAGACGCAAACGCAAGACGCTGATATGATGCATTTGGCACCAAAACCTAACTTGAAAAAATAAGTGTGTGGGTGTGTAGATAAATCTCACTCAGTATGAGTTGGGCTTACAGAAATATCTCTGTATTTTGATTAGCACACTGTTCCAGACTCGCGGGGAGCGGCTTGAAAGAGCTGACTCTGGGAGCTGCCTTGATTGATTATCAAGGGTCTGTTCGCAGACATAGCTCTCTGTCCCGCCACCCCTCTGGAATTTACTATCCAAGTTAACTCCTAACAGAACATTAGTGAGCCTTGAATGCACACAAGGCGCAGATAGATAGCTTTGCACAACTGCCCTTAAGATAAGTAGGATGCCTTTGGCGCCATGAGAGAGCTCTGGTGATCGTTATCTTAAAGATGATGTACATGGGGAAGAATTTTCTTTGGGATGCCTCTCTTCTTGGTTTAGTATATATGTAACCCTGAGAAATAAAGAATCATCGTTGACTGCCTCGATCCTCTCGACCCCATCTGTTCTGTCTCTTTATTTCTTAGCCTAAAGGAACGCGTAGTGTTGCTTGCTGAAATCTTCCGGCTGGCCCGGCACAGACTCACTAGGAGTGTTACATAATATAAGACATCTGGAATGGACAGTTATGATGAAGCATATATATTATTAATATAGGTCAAAAGTGGTCTGATATTGGCAATTTCTTATGGCTCAGCTTAATGCTTTTTTAAAATCTGGTCCTAAAGACTTTGTACTGACAACCTGTAATCAAAAGAGGAGCCTCCACTTTGGGGCACTATTTATGTGATGGATTCTGCCCCAAGAGTGACTCAAAAATGAGTGTCTTCTCCCAAGTCTTTCCCCAGGACCCCAGACTTGTCATCCAACTGCCTCCTCATCATGTCCTCTCTGCTTGCGGTCTAAAATCACCTTAAAGGATGCACATCTAGATCTGAGATGTTGAACTCCCACAGTCTTCCTTGTCTCCATGAACAGCATCTCCATTCTTCTGATGCTCCAGGCAAGAACTTGGACCCAGATTTTTCTCTTCTCTCTCATTCACATTCAGCTTGGTAAGAAATTATATCTTCTCTATTTCAAAATATATCTGGAATCTGCCATTTCTTGTGACTCTCCCTTCCACCACCCTATCCAATTCACCATTATTCCTCACCTAGTTTACTTCAATAGTTTCCAAACTAGTCTCTCTGATTCCATCCTTCTCCTTTCAGGCTATTCTCCACACAGCAACCAGGATGATCCTTCTGAAGTTGAAATCAGAACCTGCCAACTTTCTGCAACACATCTCCTAAGACTCCCCATCTCCCAGAAGGAGAAGCCAAGTCTTACCCGGGTCCCACCCCAGAGGCCCTGTGTGGTCAGGCTCCTGTGACACAGTTCCAGTCTTCATGACCACGTTGATGCTTCACCTGCTTCAAGGTCAGGAGCAATCTATGATACCAGACACCCACAGGGCTTCTCCTCATTCCAGGTCTTCAACCAAATGTCCACTCTCAGGGAAAAGTTGCTTTTTCTGACCACCTTATTTTAAATTACAACTAGGGTAACTCCCTAGCTCTCTTTTCTGTTTTTTTAATTTGTTTTCTAAAGCACTAAGACCGTCTACTATACCATAAATTCAACTTATTTTTTGTGCTACTGGCCATCTCCCCACACTAGAATATAAGCTTCATGAAACAAGGGATTTTTATGTGTTTTCATCACTGCTTTAGCCCATCACTTAGAACACTATCTTGCACTCAAGTGCAGTACCTCATTATTTCTCTGTAAGCTACTTACCTCTGCCTTAAAATTGAGAATCTCCTTCTCCACTGAGAATCAAGGAGGAAGGGAGAAGTACATTGTAACAGCCAAAATAGATGTTTGTCTCACCAAAGAGGTTATACAGATAACAATAAAGTGCATGAAAAGATGTTCAATGTTGTTAGCCATTAGGGAAATGAAAATTAAAACCACAGTGAGATATCCCTATACACTTAACATAAGAGCTAAAATTAAAAAATCGTAGTAACTCTAAGTTCTGGAAAGAGGATGCAGAAAGGATGTTGACTCTTTCGCACATTGCTGTGGGAAGCAAAATGATACAACCACTCTGGAAAAGTCTGGCAGTTGCCTATTAACTAAATCTGTGCCAAGTGTATGACTCAGCAATTTCCCTCTTGGGCATTTACTCTAGAGAAATGAAAACACGTTCACACAAGAATCTGTACACCCGTACATTCACAGCAGCTTAATTCTGCTCTACTAACTCTAAACAGGAAATAACCCAAAAGTTTATCAATGGATAACTGGTTAAACAAACTGTGGTCCATCCATACCATGGAACCCCATTCAGCAATTAAAAGAAATGAAGTATTATTTATGTAATAATTTGGACAGACCTCAAGGAAATGATGTGAGCAAAAAAAAAAAAAAATGAAGCCAATCTCTCAAGGATACAGACCGCATGATTCATTTATATGATATCTGGCAAATAGCATAATTACCAAGTTGGAGAGAAAATTTGTGATTGTCAGGGGTTGAGGGAGGAAGAGGGGGAGGACGGCAGCTGTGACTATACAGTGCAGCGTGCCAGACCTTTGTGGTAGAGATTTTTCTGTATCTTGACTGTAGTGATGGTCACTGGAATCTATACATATGACAAATATCACAGGACTAAACACATATACACAAAGAGTGCATATAAAGCTGGTAGAATCTGAATATCAATGTCAACTTCCTGATTATGGTATGATATTATACTTATGCAAGATGCTGCCTTTGGGGAAAGCTGAGTAAAGGGTATAAAGAATCTCTCTGTATTTTCTCCTCTGTTCATGAGGACCCTCCAGGCAAGAATACTGGAGTGGGTTGCCATGCCCTCCTCCAGGGGTTCTTCCCTACCCAGGTCTCCCGCATTGCAGGCAGATTCTTTACAGACTGAGCCACCAGGGAAGCCCTATTTTTTTCTAACAACTCTCTGTAAATGTACCTCTACAATTATCTCAAATAGTTGTCTAATAGGTCTATGCCCTAAAACTCTTATCCTCTTCCCATAAGAAGTTCCCCAGGCACAAACCCAGAATCCACTGACCCTTAAACAGAATTATAACCAGGTCGTGTGCTGCGTTCTAAGTTGCTTCCGTCATGTCCAGCTCTGCGTCCCATGGACCACACCCCACCAGGCTCCTTCATCCATGGAACTCTCCAGGCAAGGCTACTGCAGTGAGTTGGCACTTCCTCCTGCAGGGGATCCTCCAGACCCAGGGATCGAACCTGTGTCTCTCACGTCTCCTGCACGGGCAAGCAGGTTCTTTACCACCAGTGCCACCTGGGAAGCCCACAATAATCTGTCACCACATTTTGCAGATAACCAGATATATCAGAATGAGGAGAGTCTCCTAGAGTTCTAAAGGTTGCACAACCACGAGACTAAAACTGAGGTCTGCAAATACCCAGTCTCGTGTTTTCAGTATTCACCATTTTTCAAGACCTTCTTATATTGAAGAGGATAATATATACCTCTTCATTTAAACCCAAACGCTTACCACTTTTAAGACCTTGACTTGATCAAGCACACCAGCTGTCTAAAAAAGAACTACAAAGGTAAGTACACATTTATAAATTCCTTCAAGATGATTTGATACTAAGCGTGATTACGTGTTTAAAAGTTACAATAGCAAAGATTTAGGTTAATCTCAAGGAAAAGTTTCTTATTAGATTTGTTAAACCAAGAATAGGTAACCAAGGAACACACCCTTGGCTGGGATTCTTTGAGAATTTGTTAGATGCTTATTTCAATAGGTGTTGGTTAAGATTCTATGGTGTGACAGCTACCATGTTAGAAGCAACAACGAAGGGACGTGTCTGCCATCTTAGATTTGATACTTTACTGATGGTGATGAAAAATAGTCAGTCACAGTCTGGTATGAAATAGTCAATTACAGGCGAAGAATGGGAGGCTGTAAGAACATAGAGGAGCATCTCAGCCCATCTTGGAGGCTGTGAGGTGCAGGGAAGGTTTCTACGTGAAGTTAAAAAAAAAAAAAAAATAGAGGAGTGTGGTGATATGAAAGGAAAGAAATGGAAGCTTTCCCAGTGGAGGAACAGCAAATTCAACAGTGCAGGCAGTCCACAGTGCATTTGAGGGAACCACAGCTTGGAAAATAACAAGAGAAAAGCTGGACCTTGAGGGGAGATGACGGTGGGTAGGTCATGTAAGGTTTTTCCAAGTAGCCTGAAGAGTTTCAGCTGTGATATAAGCAGACGTAGCCACCGAATGGACGCACTGGTCAGACTGGTTTCCACCACACGCCACAGGACACCCTTAAGTTTTCCTCTTTCTGTAACCCACCTTTTTGTAGGGCCCTCTCTTCTTCTCCAGTATCACCCTCCCTAAGTTTCAAGGTCTTGTTCCAATGCCACCTCTTTCTCCAGGAAGCCTCTGCAACCTGTACCTGGAAGGGATGACTTACTCTGGGTAGAATGGGTGTGGGTGTCCGTGGACGTGCAGAGTAATGTAATGGTTAGGAGTCTCTGGAACCAGCCTGCCCCCGGTGCCAAGCCTGCTTCTATCACTTATTCTCTACACTTTCATTTCCTTATCTGTCAGGTGGGAACAGAAACATTTCTACCCCAAAAGGTCATCTCAGGATGGAATAATTTCATTGATACATTTCACTCACTCAGAAGAGTGACTGGCACAAAGCCAGCGTTTAATCAGTGTTAGCCTTTGTTACATGTGATGGCCCCCAGGCACGCCCAGCTTGGGCTCAGTCAACTTTGGACTCATCAGAGGGTGTCCTCCCCATATAGACAGTCACCTCTTATTACCTTATATCTTGCCTCAGACAAACACAGGTTGGTCAACACAAGCTAAAAATACACTTTCCTTTCACAGGCAACCGTGAGAAAGAAGCTTAAAACATGATTTGGAAGAACTCGATCCTCTTCCTAGCTCCTGTGTCTTCATCCCTGGCTGACCTAGGGCAGGTGCCTTCTCGTTTCAGAACATCAGTGATCCCATCTGTGCAATGGGGATAAGCTCCTAGGAGACCTAAAAAAGAGAGGGCTTGGCAGCACTTTGCAAAGTGGTGATGCAAACGTGATTTCCATCTGTCAGTCCGCAAGCCACAGGGCACACCTCCCCATCCTCACTTTCACTTCCGGAAGACGCACACTCCCAGACTGGCACGCGGGCAGGCCTCCAGCAGCTCAGGGAGCAGGTATGTTTTCATTGGCTCCACCCACTGACTTGATGAATTCTTTTTCTCCTCCTGCAGGGACTTTCCTAACTTCCTTTTGTAGATGAAGGAAGGAGCACATGAGCACACTGTATATAAATATGCTTGGGAAAGCTTTCTTCTTCTTCTCCTTCTCTTTTTTTTTTTTAAACCAAACTTGGTTTCTGTTGTAGGCGGTGCATTCCCTAGCAGGGTGGGGTGGGGCCAAGTGTGTTGTGGAAAGGGGAGGAGGGGGGGCGGGCAAGGGGAGGAGTAGGCAGTGATTAATTCATCCTCTGTGAGAGCTGGGCTTCTATTTAATGGGGGGTCTCTGCCCAGAAGGAGCTGGAGGCAGCTCTGGGAGCACAGGAGCATGACAGAGGCTCTGAGGCCGGGCTTTGGGGAAACAGCCGGCGTGGAAATGCTGCCAGAGGACGGCGGCTGCAGGCCCAAGGCCAGGGTCGGGCTGGCGTCCAGGAGGAGCAGCGCCCACTGGCCTCTGACCTGCTGCCTGCTGTCGATCCCCATCCTGGCTGCACTCACCACCTACCTGCTCGTCGGCCAGCTCCGGGCCCAAGGAGAGGCCTGTGAGCGCCAGGTAAGCGAGACTCCTCGGTGAGCCGGGGGGCCGCAGACATCCGGAGGCCCCCTGGCCACCTCCGCGGCTCTGGACAGAGCTCCGTGACCATCACAGTGCTTTGCTTCCAAATGCAGGGGAGGGGCAGAGTGTGAGGGTGGAGAAGGCCAAACCGGCTTTTATCCTTCACATTTCCAGGGTATCAGCTGTGCCTTTGGATGTTTCTTTTGGAAAGAACTTCAAGCCACACATTTAGATACTTATAATGTACTGATAATTTGGGAATATTCCTTTTCTTTAAAAAAAAAAAGCTAAATTATGAGGGGGAAGTGCAAAACTAATACATAGTTGTCAAAAAAAGATAGAATATACAGATAAGGGGAAAAAGATAATTATCATTACCCATAATGCATGGAGGTGACTACGATTAACATTCTGGGGTATATAACTTCATATTTTTCAATAAGATGGGATTATTTTGAGTCTCCTAATATATTGTGATTTTATTTATTGTTAGTAAATTCACAGCAGCATGATGACATAGATGGTTGTATTATATTGCTGTATATGTATGTGCTATAATTTATTTATTTAATCAACCCCTTTTCTTGGGTTTGGAAATATTCTTTATCAAAGCTCAAAAGAGAACCTCCTACCTGATTATTTATTTCTCTGGTCTTGGTCGGGGTGGGGTGTCAGGGAGGTTAGTCAAAGAAAGAATACTGGGTCTAGGAAAGCAATGATGCAATGGTTGGAAAGTGCTGGCAGGTGATGGGGAGAACAGTTCCAGACTAGGAACTTCAGAAACCTCAAAGCCTGAAGAATGTGTCACTCAAGCAATCCTCTTAAAAAAAAACAACAACAACTCTCCTGCATAATCTGTGATAAGTTATTTAACTTCAGTCCAAAGTATTAAATTCCAAGGGGCAAACAGGTTTTTCGGTTGGTTTAACTGGAAACCTGTTCGCTAAGCACTGCTGGTGACTTCAAAGCAGAGACACGCTGCACCAGTCACGGTGAGAGTGTAACTCTCACCACCCACCAGGGTCAGCAGAGATTGGGACCCCGAGACGGACACCAGCACCCATGGCCACACGCCGCCCTTCGGGGAATGCAGACGCAGGCGGGGACCAGAAACGCTGCTCAGAACTCCAGGAGCGCAGGAGGGCATGGGCTCGGGTTGTGACCCCCAGGCCACCGCGCGGCTGGTCCTACAAAGTCAGACCGTGGAGTCCGTCAGCATTCTGGACTCTGCCCCTCGTCAGCCGGAAGGAGCTAGGCGTTCTTGAACGAGGCACTGGGTGCTTTCAACCTGAGCTCTCCTCGGTTCTGATGGAAAACCCTGTCTCTGCCTCAAACGACTGCCCAAGGCGTGCGGATCTAAAGGCCCATCGGGTGGGATGTTGTGGTCCCACGGGGGCCAGTGACGTACCCAGTCAGGAAGAGAGTCGAGGCACAAGCTGGGACTAGACAGGAAGCCTTGTGAGTGAAGGAACCACGTGCCTGCCCTATTGTATGCACTCGAGAGATGCAGAAGTTAACACTCCGTTCTGTCATTGCTAAACCAATCTCCCTGGAGAGTGAACACGCGGGGACTTTTGGAGTCGTGGTTTGGTCAGGCTATACAACTTCTTGGTCAGAAGAAAGAGAAAGGGAAATGAGGTTAAGGCTGGGGAGCAGGCAGGAACTGGAGTCCTGAAAAGAAACACCAGCCCTGTTCAAAGAAGAGACTTAAATAAGAATGTTTAGAGAGTTTAATTAAAAGGGGTTCAAAGAAAGGTCAGTTTGCTAAAACGCAGACGGATTAAATGGGAACCGCAGGGCTGGCAGCCTCCTGGTGCTACCAACGGTATCAAGCTGGTCACCGCCTCTTGACCTGAAGAGGCAAGCAGAGGGAGGCGCTTTAAAAGAACCCAAGGAGACCTAACTTGTAGGAGAGGGCCTGCCTGGAGGGGCAGCAGGGAGGCAACAGAAAGCGGGCAAGGAAAACTGACCAGCATCTGGTACCAGCCTCTCACCCCACTGGGCAGACTCAGCTGGAAGCTGGGTTCAAAAGAGCCAGGAAGGCAGTCTGCCAGGAGGGCAGACTCGCCAGGCACAGGACAGAGAGGGGACCCAGAGAGGCTAGCAGACAATAATCAGCTCAGAGGAGATGGAAGACAGTGGGATTCAAGACGGAAAATCAGTTTAGCAGGACAGCTTGGGTAGACATCACGACGAAATGTCAGGGTTCTTAGCCGCCCGACTCTGAACCCTAGCTCAGTAGCTTCCAGTTGTGTCCGTAGGCATGAGGCTTCTTTGTGTGTGTCTTTGCCTGTTTCTCTTCCTACCAGAAAGGATTCTACTATTCGTACTCTGACAGCACTAATGAAGCATGTGCAGGTGCAGTTTACATGTTGGAAATGTGGGGAGAGCTACAAGAACACGTTAAGAGGACTTGACAGCACCGGTTGTCACACAGAGTTCATCCAAACTTCCTGTAATTGGAGTGACCATCTGTGGTAGCTGATGGGCTTTCTCCAGAGGAAAAGCCAACTTCTACTTTCTCTATGATAGAAGGCAGTTTTGCAACTCGAAGCGAGGTGCCCACCTAAATTAGGTGCCTACCTTTGCAATGAAACTGGGAGGTGGGGGCATTATCTTTCCTGATGTTCACATTTCAGAGAGATGCCCTCAGGTCCAGGGAGGGGGCGGCGAGAAGAGACCTATGTGGTCTTTGAAAGAGTTTCTATACATTCCAAAGCAAAGAGAAAGCACTTATGGGTTTTCTAACATAAATGCTCGAGGAAAGAGGAAGAGAAAGAAATTTCCCTTATTTTGAACAGGGGGAACAAAGCCTCTTATTTTTCATTTGCACTTGTCCTTATGACCTAGATGCCACAGTTAGTAAGACCTAGATCCACACCTCAAACCCAGACCTGTCTCCCTCAGAGCCTGAAACATTCCGCAAGCCCTGCAGATACAAAGCCCCACTGTGATCTGCCTGAGGGGACTGCACCAGATGCCCCTAGGGGCAAATCACCACCTTCCCCATCCTCCCCTCCACAGGCTTCCCCTCTGCGTCCCCATCCTGGCCTCCTCCTCCTCTTCACCACCCCTACCCAGCCCCACAACACCATCTTCTGCCCACAGCCTTCAGTGAGAGCCACGGAATCTGAGCTTGTTTATGGAATGATTTTTCAGGCCCAGGCAAATCAATGCTAACACAAGAAAAATTAAGAGAGAAGGGTCACCCAGACCTTCAAATACGTTCACAGGCCTGAAGAGCCAGCTGAGCAGCAGAGGATAAGCTGATGATCACACAGCAAAGACAATAATGATGACACGCTATGAGCTACCATCTCACACGTGTAGCGCGAGCTCACACACATGATCCCGCTGGATGTTCATCCCAACCCAGAGAGGCAGTGTGAGGGGGAACAGAGGCATTTGGCAGATGGGGAGCTTGGAGCGAGAGCATCAGCGGAGCACCCAAGGTCACAGCCTAGGGGGACGGAGCACAGTCTCCAGAGTCGGCAAATCCAGGGCCTTGGTTTCTCTGTTACCTCCCCTCCTCCACCGCCCCAACCACAATCAAGCTTTCAGCCAACAAAAGCACCTTCCATTTTCCCCTTTGCGTGGATGAGAGAGGGTGTCACCCTTGTGTATTGGGGAGTTGAGGAGCATAGGGAATAGGAGAACTCTGCAAAATGAGAGATCTCTGTAAAGAGGAGCCTGACCCTGACTCTCCCCACGGGAGCCACAGTGATTCTTGGGAACCTTTGCACTGCATTGTGTCACGGCCCCACCACGGTGGCTTCATCTTCTACCCCTCACCCTTCTTTCTTGCCTCTGGCTCCTCAGCCCCTCTGACTTCCCTAGGTCCCCTCAGGGCTCTAGTGCTCTGCTCTGCTCCAGGTCCTCACCTGGCCGCTTCCCCCTGTGAGGGTTGCACTAAGGGACTTCCTCATTCCACCCATGTAACACCCGTAGGAGGCCAGCATCCCTGAGGATCTTTTCTAGTCTGCTTTAGAAGAGAGCTGAGGCTTGAGAAGAGGAGGCTCAAAAGGGCTTGAAAGGAAGAGAGTGAGCAACGGGCAGAAGCTCCCCAAGTTTCAGCTTTCCCATCATACCCACCCCACAGAAGAGCCCTGAGGATTCTAAGGACACTCCATAAAGCCCCTCGAAAGTCCTTGGCAATCTAGGCACTGCTGGGTGTTTGTCCCTTCCTTTCCCTTAGTAGAAGAGCTCTTCACAGAGATTTACAGAAATTAAAAGATGGAAATGCCCTTAGTCCAAGGGTCAACAGCTATGACCCATGGGCCAAATCTCACCCACTGTGTTTGGTGGAAACACAGCCACACCCACTCGCTTACACAATGAACATGCTCACACTGGACACATTACACACTGGGCATTTTCATACTAACAGCAGAGTTAAATATCTGTGACAGGCTCTGTGGTCTGCAGAGTTAATATTTACTATGCAGCCCTTTCCAGGAAGTGTTTGCTGACCCTTGATCTAGTCAAATGTCCCCGTTTTACAGTTCAGGAAACCAAGCATCAGAGAAGAGAAGGAAAAGTCCAGGGTCACAGAGCAGGTCAGGGACAGGCCTAGAATTAGATCCTGTGTTTGTGTTTGCTTGACCTCACTCTACCAGAAAGCAGGACCAATTCCTTTCTTTCTGGGTCCCTAGGCTAGACTGGAAAAGCAACAGCAACTTGTGAGTAGTCTTCCAGGTTTCTTGTAGCAGCAACAAAAACAGTTACCAGCACTGTTAAAAAAAGAAACTACTTTAAACTGGACTCTACCTTCAGGGAATGTGTTAGGAAAGATTCAGTGTGACAAACATATTATCCAGTAAGTTGCAGAGAAGAAATGAAAATTAGATTTGAGATCACTTCACACCCAGATGAAGTGATCATAAATGTAACATCAATTAAATATACCATGGTCCTTTCATGCAATGGGAAACTAAAATGAAGCATCTGTGTATGAAAGGGTGGGAATTTCTTGAAGACATATGTTAGGTGAAAAAAAGCAAAGTACATAACAGCATATAGAATGTGAAATACTTCATTTTCTGAAAAGATAATGCATATTAATATATATGAATGTGTCTATAAATGCATAGACTATCTCAAGGAAGAGGATCAAACAGACTGATAACTCTGTTAGTATCCAAGTGGGGAAACTGGGTGGCTGGGTAACAAAGGAAATAGGAAGATATTTTTGAACCCATAACCTTTTGGACAAAATATATTTGTTACTTATACAGAAAAAAAAAAAGAAAAAGAAAATAGACACAGTGAAGCATTTGAGACTCTTGAAGAATCCCAGACAGATTTGCATTGTGGAAAAACCATCAGTCAAAAGTTCAAACCCGATTTGAATTCTGGCTTAGCCACTTCTTAGCCATGTTACCTAATCTTCCTGGGCCTCAGCTTTTGAATGTATGAAATAGGGATAATTAGAAATAAAACACTTAAAGTATCTGGCAGGGAGTGGAGTATTAGCAATTGTAGCAACTAGGCTCCGGGAACTTCCCTGCTCATGGAAATTACGTCACAGAGGACGATTTCAGCAGCCTTCCTGGAATCTGCCATCAGCAGTCCAGAGAGCAGGTTCTGGCACTGGAAGGCTTTTCTTGGTCTCTGATATTTGTGAGCTGTCTTCATACCTCCTTCTCCACCCCAGTCTTTCTCCCTTCACCCACACTCCAATCCATCCTTTCCCAGCTGCTCTTGAGCATGGCCTTGGCGTTCTTTTGGCCTTTAGTGGCTGTCCGCATCCCCGACTCTGGCCCATGGGTGCCCGGAGCCTAGGCCTTCATCTTCCCTCCAGCACACAGAGTCTGCGCTCCAGGCATAGCTGAATGCACCACACTGGCTCAGCCCGAGCCTGGCACAGACCCACAGGTCGGGCACTCAGTGCTGTGTGATGAAGTGTCAGGAATGCCACGGGAGGACGACTTCTCAGGGCTGCACCACCATCAGCTTCGGTCCTTTCCTGCAGGTCCTACTTCTAGAATCATCTGCACGCACTCTCCTCACCTCTCCTTGGTCCCCTCCAAGCTCAGTTCCAGCCCTTCCTGAAAATCCCTGCAGGGCTCCTGGTTCTTGTTCCCTGCACCCCTCCCACCCCTCCTTCTCCTACACATGGCCCCTGAGACGCCTTGGTTTCCCTCGGATCAGCAGGACCCAATAGTGATGCCAGCTCAAGCTTCAGCACGGCACACACTACAGGGAGAGCCATGGCCCCTCCAGGCCACAGCTGCGGCCTTGTTATGATTTATGGGCTTCCCTGGAGACTCAATGGCAAAGAACCCGCCTGCAGTGCGGGAGACCTGGGTTCAATCCCTGGGTTGGGAAGATCCCATGGAGGAGCACCCACTCCAGTATTCTTGTCTGGAGAAGCCCCATGGACAGAGGTATCTGGTGGGCTACAGTCCTTGGGGTCACAAAGAGTCGGACATGACTGGGCGACTAGGCACATTATAATTTATTATATACCAGACTCCATTCTAAGCTTTTTCATATTTAGGGTTTTGAGACAAGCACATGAGGGATCCGGCATATAACGCGTGCAATGAACGTCTGCTGTTGATGCTTAGTGCATCACCTCGGTGAATCCTTGAAATCACGCAATGAAGAAAGGACTGCTATTATCTCTGTTTTAGAGAAGATGAATCTGAGGCTTAGAAAATCTAAACCACACACGGAGTGATACTGGGATCAGAACCCCTGTGCATGTTCCTTCCTCTTAACCATGATGCTAGTCTGCCTCTGAGTATAAAGCCAGCAAATTATTCACTTTCTGGGGGTAGTCAGACAGGATTTAACAATGATACCCTAGAAAATGCCTTTCACATAATAAGTGCTCAAAAACGCGACTTCCCTTTCTCCTCTGGGGACACCTAGCAGTCCCTAGCATACAGCAGGCACTCATAAGTGTTTCCTGGAAGGAGAGAATGGAGGAATGCACAAGGTACCTGACCTCCCAAAGCCTCAAACTCCCCACCTATCAACGAGGGACAGTAACCCACTTTCTTCATAGCGCTGTGCTGAGAATTCTGCACGAAGTCCAGAAAGCTAGTGCCATATGGTAGATGCTCCACAGACATCATTTTTCTGCTGAGTCCACCTTTAAGTGTTTTATTTCACGGAAGCTGTTCCCTCTGTTGGATGAGGAAAGGATTAAGCTCCTTTGCTTGCCTAGAGGAAACACAGTTGAGGGAAATGCGCTTCGTAAACTGCAGAACACTGAGCACTCCGTGGCTGCCTCTGCTGTAGCCTCGGGGAGTCTGGGCACACCTGAAGGAGAAACCCAGCCCACTCCCAAGGCCAGACCAGAGGCAAAGTGCAGAGAATCCAGAGGAGGGGAGGGCGCACTGCAGAAATGAAAGGAAGGGAGGGCAACTGAGCAGGTATGTGAATTCCACACTTCCACTGCAGCTCCTGGCTAGTGACTCCATGATCCACCCACTCCCTCTTATAAACATACGCATCACTCAAGGCCAGCGTCCTCTTCTAACAGCACAGGCAGCCCAGCGGCAGCAGCACCGTGGCTCTCAGAGGTCACCCCACAGCCTGGGTGTCCTTAATGAGGCCCCACAGCTGAAAGCAGCAACAAGCATGGGGTTTGATTGGGTGAGGCTATATCCCAATCCTTCAAGTCCTGTAGTAGACTTAGAAAGGGCAGGAGTCTAGAAGCAAACTGGACTAAGGAGGCCTCTCCGGTTGGGAGAAGGAGGGAGTCGTCCAGAGCGTCAAAAGGATCCAAATGTGTCGCTAGTCATAAAGAGACCCGAAGGTGGCTTCTGCTTACCACTGCAGTGGTGGGATGAAGCGAAGGTATGGGGAACCAACAACACATACCGCAAGGACTGACTGAACCCAAACCAAGAAGGAAAATGAACTGACTTTCTAGTCTATGCCCATGGTCTTTCTTAGCCATCACAACAGTCCTGGGAGGAAAAAATCAATTTGCTTTTATCGATGAGACTGTCTCATTGAGGTTATCATGCGTGTGTGCTCAGTCACGTACAACTCTCCGCGACTCTATGGACTGCAGCCCACCAGGCTCCTCTGTCCATGGGATTCTCCAGGCAAGAACACGGGGGAGGGTTGCCAGTTCCTCCTCCAGGGGATTTTCCCAATACAGGGACTGAACCACGTCTCCTGCATCTCCAGCATTGCAGGCAGATTCTTTACAGCTGTGACAACTAGGAAATAATACAACTGAGATTTCCACCTTTTGTTGGGCTGCAAACACCACATTCTTTGCCTTGCACCACTTGGAGTGTTGCATGTAAAGCTCCATCCAGCACACCTTGGAGGCGGATGAAATGAAATGGCCTTGGCATCAAACATTTCCGGGTTGGGTATATCCTTGTGCAAATACCAACAGGAAATTGCAGAAGTAAAAGGCAAGGCAATAAGCATCTGTGTGTTTCTCCTAGAAGTGCTGGGAGAATGTTATGGGTCATAAAGCATTGATGCCTTTGCAACTGTGGTATTTGTGATGCTAAGAAATAGACGTCTCTTCCTGTTTATAAATTTACTATGGAGTAATTACAGACTATGGGAGAAAGGCTAAGTGGGTCATTAGTTAAAATATACTCAGGGGACATAATGTAGTCAGCTAATGTTTATGGGGCTCCTGACATGTGCCAGTCTGTACTTGGTCTAAAGGTTCAGATCCCCAGCCCTCCATGAACTCTTTGCCTTTGACTTATAAAGATGATGAAGAGGTGGTAACCTCTCCTGAGAGCAACTGGAGTACTAGATGAGGCGAGCACAAAAGCACTTGAACAGTACCTGGCACCAAGGAGCCCTCGACTAGATTGCAGTCTCCTCCTTCCCTCCGTCCTTTTTCCTTGTTGGAGGTATTATAGAATTTCCAAAATGTCTGAAGTAATAGATCATGGTTAGTTGAGTTGCTGCTGCTGCTAAGTCACTTCAGTCATGTCTGCCTTTGTGTGAACCTATGGACTGCAGCCCGCCAGGTTCCTCTGTCCATGGGGTTTTTCAGGCAAGAATACTGGTGTGGGTTGCCCTTTCCTTCTTCAGGGGATCTTCCCAACTCAGGGATCAAACCTGGGTCTCTTGTCTTACCTGCATTGGCAGGCAGGTTCTTTACCACTCAGTTTCCCAGGTGGTGCAGTGGTAAACAATCTATTCTAAGTTTTAGAATACGTGCAAAGTTTTGGATTTCTAAGTTGTAAAATTCTGGCTAGAGTCACTGAAACTGAATCTTCCTCCATCTTCTGCTCTCTCTTCTGCCTGTCATTCCGGTGCCTGAGCATCAGTTGGATAATCCAGTGGGACAGCCAGGCACTGTCTGAGGTGCTAGGAATGTGGGGGTGAGCAAGCCAGCCCAAGTCTTGCTAGAGAGAGAAAAGCAATAAGCCCACAAATAAGCAACAGCACTTGAGGGAGTGATAAATGCTCTTAAGGGGAAATAAAACTTGGATCCTTGTTCTCAGCCAGTGATTTGAGAAGGCATTTAATGGGAAATAGATAAATCATATTTCTCAGGGGTGCTCTTGGATTCCGTATCTATTCAGATATGTGAGCTAATGTTGCAGTAACCTGCATTTCTCCAGAGCCATCATCTCCTTGCTACCCCAGAATAACCAGAAGTGATAAAGAGGAGTCAGGGTTGGAAGACAGTAAGCCACTTACTGACATTTTTTCTAAGCAACCACCTTGAGAGCAGCAGGCATTGAGCCAGGACACGTGCATAAACCTTGCCTTGAAAACGTTCTGCTTCGTCCTCTCAAATCTCCTGTTTATTCATTCCTGCATCTCATCATAGTCATCTTCCTTCCACGATAGAGTGATTATTAAGAGAAAAATTGGGCTTTCCTAGTGTTACTGTGCATAAGAATCCTCCTGCCAATACCAGGGTCATGGGTTCAATCCCTGATGCAGGAAGACTCCACATGTCGCGGGAGCAGCTAAGTCCATGGGCCGCAACCACTGAGCGTGCGCTCTAGAGCCCATGAGCTGCAACGACTGAGCCCGTGTGCCCGAGAGCCTGTGCTCCTCAGCAAGAGTAGCCACCGCAGTGGGAAGCCCACGCACCACAGCACAGAGAAGCCCCTGCTTGCCACAACTAGGGAAAGCCTGCGTACAGCAACAGAGACTCAGTACAGCCAGAAACAAAAACAGATAAATCATGGTCGATGATGACGTGACCACTGCGCAATCTGAGTTCTGGGAACTAGGTGATGGAGCGTGTTCTGAGAACGGACTGAGACCGGGCGAAAAAAAATAAATAAATAAATAAATAAATAGATAAATCATTTTTTTTAAAGAAAGAGAGAGGAATAGCAACGGAAGGCTTTAGATGCTGTTCTTGGAAAGAGAGTCCCAGCTGATGTTCTCCTTGGAGATTCTTTGTTAGAATGCTTTGTTCTTCAAACCTCCAACTGGCAGGCACTATCACAGCCTCCAGATGTTTGGCAGTGTGCTGGGTGGGCCACTTCAAGCCCACACACATCCATCCATATACAAAAATAAAATGTGTGCCCAAGATACAGAAATCCAACAGAGCAAATAGGAAAATATGTTCACTCCCAAATTCGTGCTGAAGACAGTCGGACTCTGAGCCAAAGGAAATGCTCCAGACTCTTAGCTGAGAGTCTGCTTAGACAAAAGTAAGCAGGATGTTCACAAAGATCTCTCAGCAGAGAACTAAATGAAGTAGAAGGCCAACCAGGGAAGGTACCGTTTCCTACACTAGGGGATGCAACCAGGCTACCCAGTTCTCTCTGAAAACTCACCTTCAGTTTTCTACCTTGCCAAAGGATCAAGTCCTTTATCAGCTCTGTCAATAACAAGTAAGGAAGCAGGCTACAGAGTAAGCTCATTTCTAGGCTGCTTCCCTACCTCCCAAGCTCATCAAAGTTATTCATGTTGGATAAGTCATCATGTTGATTGGGTTTAAGTGTTCAAAGATGATTGTGCTCATGACGCTATGCTAAAAGCATATAATGTGTTCATCTGGCAGCAGACACCCCAGTTTCCCAACTGCTCCCATGCTCCGTTGAGCCTCTTCACTCTTGCACAAGCTTCTGGCCTTGTCTAAAATGGTCATTATCTTTATTACCCGGCTAATACCTGCAAGACTCAGTCCAAGGGTAATTCCCCCTGATTCTCCCACTTCTGGGCCAAGTTCCTATTTTCTGGACTCTGTGTTTCCCCCACTGCCACAGTGCATGGAACCTCTAGCCCTTATCCATCCACCTCAGCAGATGAGGAACTTGCCCAGAAGTTAGAAGGAATAATGGCTGAGGACTTAGGATTCTGCAGTCAGCTGGCCTGGGCTAAAGCCCTGCTCGTCCACTTTCCAGATATAAGACACTGGGCAACTTTCTCGGTGTCCCTAGGCCTACTTTTCAGTATGAGGATATAAACAGCACCCACTTCAGACTCGGCGCCAGCAGGAAGGAGGTAACACATATACAGGGCTTAGCACAGCACAGTGCCAGCACTCAGTGAGTAACTAAGGCTGCATTTCCTGCCTCCTCCAGGGCTCTGGAGTCATTCACTGCATTGCCTCTCATGACTAGAGTAGAGAGAATTTGCTGCTGCTCTTACTCCATCACGTCAGTCGTGTCCGACTCTGGGACCCCATGGACTGTAGCCCACCAGGCTCCTCTGTCCATGGGATTCTCCAGGCAAGACCAGTGGAGTGGGTTTCCATGCCCTCCTCCAGGGGATCTTCCTGATGCAGGGGTCAAACCTGTGTCTCATATGTCTCCTGCACTGCAGGCAGATTCTTCTCTGCTGAGCCACCAGAGAAGCCAAAGAGAACATGGAGAGAGATAAACATAGGATAACAAGACTGGGACGGCAGCTGGGACTTTAATTCCAACATAAGTATTTAGCGCTGTGTCCGAAAGGTTACAGGGGGCACTGAAGGCTTAGGAACAGAGTTGTATCTCAAAGTGATGCTTCAGGAAAAGCCCTTTGAAGGCGGGTTAAGAGACGGGTTCAGGTAAAGAAGGAACCAGGTGGAGGAAGACCTGTTAGGAGGCTATGGGAAGGATCCAGGAGAGCAGTGTGCTGAAACCTGGAGTGGAGGCATGAATGACAAATTTTTCAAAACAAAATAACACTTGGGTTCGTGGAAGAACAAAGAAGCAAATTTCAGGCTTGGTAACTGAAGAGAAGCAGTAGCGGTGCCATCAACAGAAGTAGGAAGTGGAGGAAAGGGTGCTGGAAAGGGAGAAAGCCATTAGACAATTTGGGGCGGGGGCGGTTCTAGTAGAAGTTAGACAACGTGTCTTGGGAGTAACACAAGCCTGGTGGTCTGGTCTCTAACAAAATCACTGTTATCACAGAACTGCTCAGACCTAGACCCACCGACAACACAGTTACACCCGTCAGAGCACACACGCATATGCAGAGAATCCGTACATACATGTGCAGACACACAGATGCAGAAACACACTTACACCCTCGCCCGCTGAGGAAACTGTCTTCTCTCTTACTCACACAGTTTCTCATTCACAAGCACACACACACATACACACACGAATTTTAAAATGTAGAATTAATCAAGTGTTCATGGTGACACTATGATCAGTGGTCACGTGGACTATGCAGTTACAAGAACCAAATCAGAAGACTCTGAGTTGAGTCAAAATTGTAGCAGAGAAGAGAACACTGGATAATGTAAGACAGTGATCTTATTCCTAAACTAAGAACGTAGTTTTGCTCCTGAGTTCGTATGCAGGTCTTATGAGTGGTGGTTCTTCATTTCCTAGGCCTTCTCTGCGCTGACTCATACATTTTCTTCATCTCTGACCCAGGAGTTATCTGTTGTTGGGGATGTTGTTATTCCCATTTTTCAAATGGAAATGCCAAAGCTCAGAGTAGAAGTATCTTGCTCAAGATTATACTGTTAATAAATGGTGGAACCAGGATTCAAATCCAGTCTGTCTACCCCCGAGAGCAGTTACTCTTCAACTACCCTTTGGTATCTGAAATGGCTCACAAACTAGGATTGTAAGAATGAAAAAGTCTTCATATATTACAAAGCAACAGGCAGAATTGTGGAGGGTGATGATGAGAAAGAGAGTATAGTCATTTCTTTTTCAGTCTCATTTTTGGCAATAGTTCCAATTTTTAAATTGTGCTGAAGAAAAGAAAATAAAGCAAGTGTGGCTATTTGTTCAAATAATAGAAGTAATGATAAGATGTCAGAGTGCCCTAGTATGGAGCAGGAAAAGCTCTCAGGACAAAATTTTAAAGCTGAGCTTCAGAGACAAGCCTCGGAGAGAGAAAGGTCATTGGGGTGCAGGAAGAGGAAGGGAGAGAGCTTGGTTGCAAGGCTTCCATCAACCCAATGTTCTTATGCCCATTTCCCTTATCTCTGCACACCAAGGCTGGGTAGCAGCAGCATCTTCACTGTGCTCATGACACGGGCAGTGGGTCAAAAGGACCACAGATGACCTGAATCATGTCTTTCTTTCCCAACAGACTCCAAAAGAACAGGAGATTGGACCTTCACATCAGCGAGCTTGTAAGTGTGTTCATATTTTATGCCTTTTCTTGTGGGGTGCAAGAATGTTTCTTGCAGTTCTGATACATGGGAAGTTCAGATGCAGACTCAGAGGAAAAGTGAGGCTCCTCCTCAGTCACTAGGAAGGCAGAATGGTGCCGTGGCCAAGTGTATGACCTATGGAGTCGATAGTCTTTAAACAAATAATTTCACCTTCCTCAGGCTCAGTTTACTCACCTATAAAAATGGTGATAATACTACCGACCTCCCAAAGTTAGTGTGGATTCAGTTAATTCCTGGAAAGGTATTTTTGTAATACCTAGCACATCAAATGTATACAATAATCTTTCCTTTTATCATCAATAACATCATCTTTATTACTACAGTTAGAACACACTTATCCAATATAATCATCTCTGAGAACTGACAGGGAAACAGAGGTCCAGAGAGGGAAGGGGATTTGCCAAGGTCACATAGCTACAGAGCAGTCCCCAACTAGTTTTGTTAGCATGTTCAGATGGCTCAGAGGATACAGTTGAAGGGACTATAAGGAAGGCCAATCAGCTCCCACAGAACTGACAGAAGCAAAGGAAAGGCAAGATGAGCTTTGCTGAACACCAGCCATGTGCCAGGAATCATTTTGAGCACTCATCATCCATGGTAGGAATTGATGTGCCCACCTTAGATATGAGAAAACAGAGTTTCAGGTTGGATAACTTGGCCAAAGTCATGGAGTCAAGGTTCATTTGTGTTCAAGATTATTTCTTCTGAGGCTGCCCTGCCCCTGGGGGAAAAAAAAAACACCCTGAGCCAAGCGGGAGGAGAAGACTGTCTCTCTCCGGTTGCAGGCACCATGCAACTCCCCAAATTCAACTCCAGTCACCCTCCCACTCATACAAGCATCTCTCTCCTTTCCTCATAGACGCACCTCCTGGAGCTGATAGGGAGAAGCCAAGGGCACACCTGACAGGTAATTCTTCTGACTGTGTTTTCGAAGAGACTATGGGCCAAGGGCCTGAGATTTCTTTCAGCGTTTGCCAAAACTGAAGCGTGTAGCTGTAAACTGGAAACCACACCCCTTGGTAACAAGACTTCTCCCAGTCAAGGGTTCTCAGATCTCTTCCTCCCCTGAAGGGTCCAAAGCCCCTTTGTTTCTTGGGCATTTTCTTTCAGATTCTATCAGCTCTCCTCCTTCTCTATCATTTCTCCCCTCATTCTCACACTTGGTCATTCAGAAATGACTTTCCTCAGATTCAGAGAGTCACATAATTATAAATCTAGTCAAAGATGAATGCTCCCCTGAGCTGCCAAGTTATTGAGTCCATCTGTGCTCTATTCAAGATGAAGTTATTGGACATTTACATTCAGCTAGGTATTTCTAAAGAATTTTCATTGATGTGAAAAGATTAAGAGCAATCTCTTAGCATCACCAGTTAGTCAGAGTCCCAGGTCGACATTCCTGACACCTAGTGTCTGGAGTCACACAAACTTCTAAGACTCCAGAGACAAGCGCAAGACAGTGCAGAAGGATGTGTTAAAAGCCCGCTGAAATACTAGAGAGTTAAAAGAAGCATATTCTTCTGACCTATAACAAAGTCTGCAACCCACAAAGGGATATCCCTGGGGCCCACATGTGCCTGAGTCCTAAGTGAGGATGAGGACCAGGGGGATGTCAGTTGCTGTCACTCACCACTTACCTATGAGAATGGGAGATGCTGAACAGGCTGGGCAGGAAAATCCCAGAAGCCAAGTATGGAGATGCCGCTCCTTTTCCTGGTGAATGGGGGGAATGGAAATTGGGACAGGCATCTAGCCCAGTTTTCCCGAGCTTCTCATGTCTCTGCACCGTTGTTTTCCTTGGTGGCTCAGGTGGTAACAAACCTGCCTGCAATGCAGGAGACCTGGGTTCGATCCCTGGGTCAGGAAGATTCCCTGGAGAAGTGAATGGCAACCCACTCTAGTATTCTTGTGTGGAGAATTCCATGAACAGAGGAGCTAGGTGAGCTACAGTCCATGGGGTCTCAGAGAGTCAGACACAACTGAGCAACTAACACTTTCAAAAACTAAACACCGTGGTAGACATTTTACATTCACGATCTCTTTCAGTCTGCACATTAGCCCAATAAGATGGGGAAACTGAGGCTCGGACAACTAAATTCACCTTCCCAAGTCACAGGACGAGGAAGAGTTGAGATCTGACACTGACTCCAACTATTTCCACTACAACATACTTGCTACTCAAAAACCTGCTTGCTGCTGTGTTGACGTAGCTAATTGCATACCAATTTAACAGAACTGACTTTGTCTGGAAAATAAATGCTTTTGCTTCGAATCATCTGAAATTAAGTTTTGTTATTTTGGTTTTGTTTTTTTTTTTTCTAATTTTTGACTGTACTCAGCATACGGGATCTTAATTCCCTGACCAGGAATGGAACCCATGTCCCCTGAAGCAGAAACGTGGTGTCTTGACCACTGGACTGCCAGGGATGTTACAGGAGATGACTTTTGTAAATCTATTGCCTCACCCACAAAGAAGGAGTGGAGGCTCTCAGGGGGGACTGGTAACAGTGTCTCCCACAGGGTTTGCAGAGAAACAGCGGAGCTCTCCATGAGCCACTCAGTGCGGGGTCAGGGAAGCCCACGCACACTCTAAACGTGTGTCAGAATCGCAAAAGGAGTCACAGTCTCGTCAGCAACGGGAAAGACACTTTAGAAAATCCAGGAACCAGGTTTTGGTCACTTAGCAGGTGAGAAGTTTGCTGAACACTTCTTTAAATATAACCTATCCCCAAACCGTGGCCAACAGTACATAATGGTTATTGCTTCAAAAGCAGTTGTAGGGTATTAAAATGGCAACCCACTCCAGCGTTCTTGCCTGGAGAACCCTAGGGACGGGGAAGCCTGGTGGGCTGCCATCTATGGGGTCGCACAGAGGCAGACAGGACTGAAGCAACTTAGCAGCAGCAGTAGCAGCAGTGTATTAAAATGTGTTTTTATTTTTTCTGAAAAGTACCAGTTTTATTGCAGGTTATCTTATTTGAAATCAATGGTTTGAATCAATGGTTTGATTCTATTCATTTTTTTTCTGCTATAGACAAAACCTCAAAAAAGCATTCATTCATTTGTTCTATGTAATGTATGTGAAAATGAAAATGTCAGTTGCTCAGTTGTGTCCAACTCCTTGCAAGCCCATGGATTGTAGCCCACCAGGCTCCTCTGTCCATAGAATTCTCCAGGGAAGAATGCTGGGTGGAGGGGGTAGCCATTCCCTTCTCCAGGACATCCTCCCGACCCAGGGATCAAACCCAGGTCTTCTGAATTGCAGGCAGATACTTTACTGTCTGAGCCACCATTTTAAATAATGCAAACATAAAAACATATAAAGTACATATAAAATGAAAAATGTTTATTTTTTAATCTGTCAAAATGAAAGATGTTAGCTTATTTGGGGAAAGAGAATAAATATATATAGAAGTAACACTGTATCCAGCCATCATGAGAAAAAGGTCCACATCTCTTCCATTCATCTGCTCTTTAGAACAAGACTATGAGAGAGCTTTGTCTCCAGTTCACAGACAGGAGACTGAGTTTCAGAGAGAAGAGCCTCCATGTTACAGAGTCAGGATTAGAACAGGGCCTGGGTGGTCCAGAGTCCTGGTCTCTTTCACTCCTCAAGTCTGTGGTATTTTGGCTTACATTTTGGCCCTTTTGATGTGGGAGAAGCATTTGCAAAATCTTTTGGATCTCTGGTGTTCTGCATGCTAATTTTTTATTAATTACTTCCTGTGTTTCATGTGGCTTTGGAATAGGCATTGGAAGGGAGTGATAAGGAACATGTCTCTCTCTGACATCTGTCTCAGTAGCAGAGCATTTCCGAAACCAAAAGGCTAGTAAAAGTGAATGTAATTTAGAAGATGTTCCTCACACATCATCTCTTAATCCTTTCCATTGGTATTATCTCCTTTTCCTTTTTTTTTTTTAAATGTTGTTGTTCTTTTGTTGTTTTTAAGGAAAAATACATCAAAAAACAAATCCTCTTTAATAAACACTTTACGCAAAAGGATTATTGCAAAGTGGGGAGGTCGGGGAGGGAAGAGACTATTGCAAATGGAAGGACCTCAGGCCATAAAGTCTGCAAGTGTCTCAAGAGTTAGGCTGAAGGGTTTTCCTTTTATAGAGGGGAGTACACACAGCTAAAAAGAACCGTGTATGGAGAAGAGAGATGGAAGGTTGGCTTGATTAGCTCAGTGAATGCTTTATCCTGAGGCCAGCATACTTTCAGGAGGCTGGCTCAGGTTGAGGATCAGGTTGAGGGTGGACAGAATTTCAGGTGCCTGGAACAAGGAGGGTAGGAGATTTTTTTTAACCTTCGTTGGTTTCCAAGATTAGAGGGCTCAAAAAAATTCAAAATTATCAAACAGGAAAACTCAAGTCCAGAGAGGCAAAGTGATTTGCTTGAAGTCACCTGCCTAAGATGCTACTCTCTGAACAATGTGTACGTCCATTCACACATCCTCTACTCATTCCTTCTCAAGGAGACTGTTAGCTGTTGGTTTTATCCCGTCTCTTTACTCTTTGAAAATGATGTTAGATTCTTTTTAGCAAATTCCTTAGATCCTGACACAAGCAATGAAACCACCCTCTTGTCTTTGCAGTTGTGAGACAGACTCCCATGCAGCCCTTGAAAAATCAGTTCCCAGCTCTGCACTGGGAACATGAACTTGGCTTGGCCTTCACCAAGAACCGGATGAATTACACCAACAAATTCCTGGTGATCCCAGAGTCGGGAGACTACTTTGTTTACTCCCAGGTGACATTCCGAGGGACCACATCCGAGTGTGCTGAAATCAGCCAAGGAAGGAGACCCAACAAGCCAGACTCCATCATTGTGGTCATCACCAAGGTAACAGACAGCTACCCCGAACCAACCCAGCTCCTAATGGGGACCAAGTCAGTGTGTGAAATAGGCAGCAACTGGTTCCAACCCATCTACCTAGGGGCCATGTTCTCCTTGAATGAAGGGGACAAGCTGATGGTGAATGTCAGCGATATCTCTTTGGTGGATTACACAAAAGAAGATAAAACCTTCTTCGGAGCCTTCCTGCTATAGTAGTAAGGCAGATGTCATTGCATGGAGGTCCTCTGCTTCTTAGGTCCTAATTTTCCTCACTCGTAATTATAACCAGGAGGCTTTGTTGGAGCATTGATAGAGACAGTAGTTAAGAAATTTAGGGGCCAAAAATTCATGCTTTATGTACCTGACTGATGAGAATACTAATCAGAAAAAGGCAGAAGAGAGCAGACCTATTATCACAGCTGCTTGGAAGAGCGGTGAGCTTCTAAACATTAAAACACTGATCACCAAATGAATGGAACATTTCCATGCCTGGGTCCTATGCATTTGTCAAGAGAGGGCGCAGGTACTGTTCAATTTTATTATGCAGCATTTGCTTCAGTTCAGGAAACTTAAAAACAAAATCCAAAGCCCCAGAAACAGTCCAAACACTTCAGAGGCAAAATCCTTCATCAGTTCCCCCAAACCCATACTTTAATGCCTTACCGAAAAAGAAAAAAAAATGAAAAAAGAACTCATATTTCTTATAAATGTGCCTCAAGAAAAGGAATTAACTTTCAAGCCATCTATGCCAAGTGAGAAAAACTGCCTTTCTCTTTATTATGTACACGTGCATCAAAACAAGCTGTGAGTTCCCATGCATTTTAAAAACACAACAGCACCCATTCAGCACAGTGTTCTTGAGCACCTTTCATGTGTGTGCTGAACCAAAACACGCTGTGAAGAACGAGGCCGATTCCACCCAAATGTAGATGAATTCCTGGCTGCAGGTCAAATACCGCTCAACATATTGCAAGGTCTAATTCCAACTCCTCACAAATATCACCGGACACTGTTAAACATGAGATTTCTGGAGCTCTCCTCGCTATGTAAGACAACCAGCTGATTAGGCCAGTCAAGAAACCTGAAGACAAGAGTTCAGGCAAACAGACCAACCATAAAACAAAGTTGACTGATCCCATGGACTTAGTCCCTGGAGGGAAAATGCCAATCACCACATCTGGAGATGTTAACTGAGATCTGCTTTGAGGTTTGACTCACTTTATATGCAGAGTGTTATATGGGTACTTTGAAAATATTCAAAGGGATTTAAATGTGGAATTGGCTCATCAGCCCAGCCAAGGCGTCTTTCCTGAAGAAGAGGCAGAACACTGAGAAGGCCCTTCCTGTGCTTCTATGAGTTCATATCCTCTGTGGTCCTCAAATCTGTATGATTTTCCTGCGCTCATATGTCAAAGGTTGGAGGGACATTCTTGTTCTCTTAGCCTCTGTTGATTTGCCTGTAAAGAAGGAATCCACCGACTTGTTTCCCAGGATCAAATGAGCTCATGGGGATCAAACAGGTCAGCTCTGAGCATTCTGTGAAGTCCATGAGTGTGTCAGTGTGACTTGGGGAGTGTTCTCCAGCACCTTGGCCTTTGTTATAAATATTCCCTATTGTGAGACACGTCACAGATGGGTCTGAAAGCAAACTTGGCAATGACATCACTCTTAACTTGGGCTTCCCTGGTGGCTAAGCTGATAAAGAATCCACCTGCAATGCAGGAGATCTGGGTTTGAACCGTGGGTTGGTAATATCCCTTGGAGAGGGGAACGGCTACCCACTCCAGTGTTCTGGCCTGGAGAATTCCATGGACTGTTCCATGGGGTCACAAAGAGTCAGAAACAACTGAGCAACTTTCACTTCACTTCGCTCTTACTCTCGTTACCGCAGAGGCAGAGACGTGTATGACGGGGTTCCTGAACACGATGACTGGTGTAGCAGTACTGGATCAACACTTGTTGAGCTCTAAGTAAATAAAAATTAATTTCTAATTTCTTAGTTGGGAGGTTAAGGCTCTGAAGCCCTCAGTTTCTCTATAAACAGTCAGCAAAGGGCTCAGCAGGAGCAAAGAGCGGGGCGTGGTCCCTTCCACCTGGTTCAGAAGTGTCTACAAGGGAAGTGAAGCTTGAGTCCTGAAAGGAGGTGGGCGGGCAGCAGATGGCCTGGGGAAAGGGCATCTCAGTCAGAGGAATTACCCTTTACTTAAAGCAGAAAGGAAAGGTTTCTCAGTAACTACAAAACCAGCTTGATAACAGAATGTTTCCTCCACCAACTCCTAGAACAATAGCTATTTGCAATTCAGGAATGTTTTTAATCAATGACTCCAGCCTGGCTCCAGATCACAACTAACATCCTGTTAAGGAAATAAAAGGCTCTGTCTGCATCTGCATGTGAGCACCGAGCAACCCGGGATGTGGAAAAGGATTTTCACAGAGGGGCCCAGCGTGGCCTGCTCACTGTCCCCTCCTCTGAAAAGAACCCCTCACCAAGGGCCTTCAAACCTGCCCTCTGTTCCACAGGGAATCTGATGAATTTGGAAGTATATCCGAAAAATAGGAATTTCCTACTCTCCTAAAAGACTTGAGGCTTTGAAAAAATCCCCACCACATATTTGTTTTACTCTTGATTATTAAAGATTGTATTTTGCTTAAGTTTTCATTGCTGAAATGAAATGTTAACTTCTTTGTTAATGCTGAATTTGTTAAATCCTCTTTGATTTTCCTTTTACTGTTTAAGTAGGCCAAACATTGCTAGTGGGACTCAAGTCAGAACTTCTGTTTCCTTGGCATTATTATGAGTAAACGGGGTACATTCAAAGATTTAGAAGGGGAAAAGGAACATGTTTACACGCTTCGGAAAATAGTTAATTTAGGGAGAAAATGTTTTACTGGTTCTAACTCTGAGAAGGCTGAACTCAAATCAATTCCACAAACATTTACTAAGTACCTACTTGCCCTGGGGATACAAAGATAAATTATTTTCTCTTTAAATGTGTTCATTCTAACTGCTTAGAGCTTCCATTGTCTGTAGATCTTTTAATTTATTTTGGTTGTATTAGCTAATTAATTTGCTAGCTTTAGGCATGTGGGTATTTTCTCATTATGAAAATGGGTGCTGTTTGATGAAGGATAATCTAACAAAATGACTTGTGCTTACTCTAAGTGGTTTTTAAAATAGCTATTCAAGGACAGTTCTCCATAAATAAAAGGGAAGAAAACAAAGATACTTTCTATGGTAAAGTCCACTAGCTAAACCACATATAGAAAAAGGTTTTTATTATTTCCTAGACTAGAGAAGATAATTCATCAACACCAATGACACTATTAGAACTTTAAGGATAACTCAGATGTTTTGAAAAGCCTGTGTTTCATATAGAAAAAGGTTTTTATTATTTCCTGGACTAGAGAAGATAATTTATCAACACCAATGATACTATTAGAACTTTAAGGATAACTCAGATGTTTTGAAAAGCCTGTGTTTCTCAGCCAGTACAGGAACCATGATCTAAATGCATGAGGTCACTGGCATTTTGACCCTGGTTTAGATCTATTTGGCAGAACAAAATTGCTTAAGCTACTAAACTTCCTAAATTGTTTGGCTAAGGTACAGCAGGACATGAAAAGGTCCACTTTCACATCCTGAAAAGTGTCTGGTTCAGTTCAGTAACAGGGCATGCCTGAGCCTTGGGCTCCACTTCAATCAAAGCTACGCCACCCCAGAGGAAACATCACCCCTGTGATCGTCAGTAACCCCTCTGGACTGTAAAAGTTCAACTAGCTCACTGCACAAGGCATGTTTGTTGCAAGTTTCTCTGGCAAGGTATTTTCCCAAGTCCTTTCCCAGTCATATTTTCATGATTGTGACATTGGGGATGAATTCTTTAGGACAGGACTGTTTATACTCTGCACTTTGCGAAACACATGCAGAAGTCACTTGCCTCAAGATTTCTTGCTCTCCCAGGACACAGAGCCCCGGGAGTATTCTGCCATTTTTAGAAGAAATTTTTTAAAGGATGCACCACTATCTTGGATATTAAGAGCTATTGCATCCTGTTGGCAGCTGGGCCTGGGAAGAATTCAGTGGACTATTAACCCCTGAATGCTTTTGCTCCAACAGTGAGAGAGTGAGGGTCAGAATAGTCACATCTATGCCCTGCCCCACTCTTACAACCATATTTACAACTTTCCAAGCTCTGATACACATTTGCCCCCTGCCATCCCTTCCTCCATCATCCCATTTTAAGAAAAAAGTACCATACTAGCCCATTCGAAACTTATTCAGGACCGCACAATGAGCTAATGGCAGATCTAGAGCTGGGATACTAGCTTCCTGAATCATAATCCTAGGCTCACCAATTACCCTCTGCTCTTATTAATAGTATTCCTCTTAATAACTGGAAGAGAAATTAGAGGAAGACAGGAGAAGTATCAAGTATCAATGGGTGATGTAGAAAGGGGAAGAGATTTCTTTCTTATTTCCCTAGAGGAAAGAACTAGGGCTAAGAAGTTGAAGTTACAGGGTCACCATGTCTGCCTTGATATCCAAATAAACTTTCGATCCCTGAATAGAATGTTCCCAGATAGTGATTGTTTAGTCCCAGAAGATACTCAAGTGAAGGATTCATCTTAAGGCTTTTGTAGAAACCATTCCTTCATTGAGGTAAGAAGAAGAACTGAGTCAAAGGATTTCTGAGGTCTTTTCCAATCTTTGTGGCCATTTTTAAATTGATTTATTTGTGTTCTATTTGATTATTGAGAACCTGGAAGGCCTTGTCAAGGGTTCAGGGCTTTCTAGCCTAGAAGTGGTTGCCATTTCCTACTTTCTCAGAGACTGTCCAACACAAGTGACTCGGACAGCATGACCAACAGAGCATGTCATGGGATGTTAGAGAACTGCAGTGTTTGTTTGCTCCAAGTTATATCATTTTAAGGATGAAGGAACTCAGCCTCAAAAAGGTGATGTGAATGGCCCATTGCCAGGCAGTAACAAGTAGCAGTGTGAGGCTAGAAGGCATATCGCCTGACACCCAGACTAGTAATCTTCCATGTCATCCATGACTCAGTTACTTTCTGGAGCATCTGTCACATGACAGCACTTACCTAGATGCTGGAGAGTCAAGACAACAAAGAATATGACGGGCGAGTCCCACTCTCACGTCGTGTGTGTTCAGGTAGAAGGAGACAAACGATGTTGAGTAACTAAAGAAGTGGGACTTCATCAGATGACTTTATTTGTAAAGTCATGAAATATGTAATCTCCCCCCTTTTGTTTCAGGGGTGAAAAGATTAAACAAATGTAGGTATTTATCTGGTTTTAATGATAAGCCCCATGTGCTTTGATTGATTTTATGTTTTATGTTAAAACATCATAAACCCAAGGTAAACTGCATATTGTATGCTGTTGGATATGTTAACTAATCCCATGTCTTCTGGCACTACTGTATGTATTCAATCACTGTGAATGATATGTTGTACATGTTAAAGTATTTAATAGATGTAACTTAATAAACTGGCATTGAAAGCCACAGAATTTTAATAATTAGACCAATTCTTTTGTCAATCTGTGCATTTATTTTTCTTTCTAGATTTAAGGTCCAAAGATAATCTCTTGAAGTTTTAAAATGCATCTAGTTCTCCATGTATTTGAATCCAAAATGGCAACTGATTTTCACAGGTTATAATAAACCTTATGACAAATTGATTGTGAAGCACAACAGAGCATACCACTCTGGTCAGATGGAGGAAAGGAAGAGAAGCATGGAATACGAGGAGTTCCTTTCATGAATGAGGAGACTCTGTGGTTGAGCAGCTCAAGCTCACACTCAGTTCAGTTCAGTCGCTCAGTCGTGTCCGACTCTTCGTGACCCCATGAATCTCAGCACACCAGGCCTCCCTGTCCATCACCAACTCCTGGAGTTTACTCAAACTCAATTCCATCAAGTCGGTGATGCCATCCAGCCATCTCATCCTCTGTCATCCCCTTCTCCTGCCCCCAATCCCTCCCAGCATCAGGGTCTTTTCCAATGAGTCAACTCTTCACATGAGGTGGCCAAAGTATTGGAGTTTCAGCTTCAGCATCAGTCCTCCCAATGAACACCCAGGACTGATCTCCTTTAGGATGGACTGGTTGGATTTCCCTTCAGTCCAAGGGACTCTCAAGAGTCTTCTCCAACACCACAGTTCAAAAGCATCAATTTTTCAGCACTCAGCTTTCTTCACAGTCCAACTCTCACATCCATACATGACCACTGGAAAAACCAACTGTCTCATCAAGAGACAGACTTTTGTTGGCAAACTAATGTCTCTGTTTTTTAATATGATATCTAGGTTGGTCATAACTTTCCTTCCAAGGAATAAGCGTCTTTTAATTTCATGGCTGCAATCAGCGTCTGCAATGATTTTGGAGCCCAAAAAAATAAAGTCTGACACTGTTTCCACTGTTTCCCCATCTATTTCCCATGAAGTGATGGGACCAGATGCCATGATCTTAGTTCTCTGAATATTGAGCTTTAAGTCAACTTTTTCACTCTGCTCTTTCACTTTCATCAAGAGGCTTTTTACTTCCTCTTCACTTTCTGCCATAAGGGTGGTGTCATCTGCATATCTGAGGTTATTGATATTTCTCCCAGCAGTCTTGATTCCAGCTTGTGCTTCTTCCAGCCCAGCATCCCTCATGATGTACTCTGCATATAAGTTAAATAAGCAGGGTGACAATATACAGCCTTGACGTACTCCTTTCCCTATTTGGAACCAGTCTGTTGTTCCATGTCCAGTTCTAACTGTTGCTTCCTGAACTGCATACAGGATTCTCAAGAGGTTGGTCAGGTGGTCTGGTACTCCCATCTCTTTCAGAATTTTCCACAGTTTATTGTGATCCACACAGTCAAAGGCTTTAGCATAGTCAATAAAGCAGAAATAGGTGTTTTTCTGGAACTCTCTTGCTTTTTCAATGATCCAGCGGATGTTGGCAATTTGATCTCTGGTTCCTCTGCCTTTTCTAAAACCAGCTTGAACATCTGGAAGTTCTCGGTTCACGTATTGCTGAAGCCTGGATTGGAGAATTTTGAGCATTATTTTACTAGCATGGGAGATGAGTTCAATTGTGCAGTAGTCTGAGCATTCTTTGGCATTGCCTTTCTTTGGGATTGGAATGAAAACTGACCTTTTCCAGTCCTGTGGCCACTGCTGAGTTTTCCAAATTTGCTGGCATATTGAGTGCAGCACTTTCACAGCATCATCTTTCAGGATTTGAAATAGCTCAACAGGAATTCTATCACCTCCACTAGCTTTGTAATGATGCTTTCTAAGGCCCACTTGACTTCACATTCCAGGATGTCTGGCTCTAGGTGAGTGATCACACCATCGTGATTATCTGGGTCGTGAAGATCATTTTTGTACAGTTCTTCTGTGTCTTCTTGCCACCTCTTCTTAATATCTTCTGTTAGGTCCATACCATTTCTGTCCTTTATTGAACTCATCTTTGAATGAAATGTTCCCTTGGTATCTCTAATTTTCTTGAAGAGATCTCTAGTCTTTCCCATTCTGTTGTTCTCCTCTATTTCTTTGCATTGATCGCTGAGGAAGGCTTTCTTATCTCTCCTTGCTATTCTTTGGAACTCTGCATTCAAATGGGAATATCTTTCCTTTTCTCCTTTGCTTTTCACTTCTCTTCTTTTCACAGCTATTTGTAAGGCCTCCTCAGACAACCATTTTGACTTTTTGCATTTCTTTTCCATGGGGATGGTCTTGATCCCTGTCTCCTGTACAATGTCACGAACCTCCGTCCATAGTTCATCAGGCACTCTGTCTATCAGATCTAGTCCCTTAAATCTATTTCTCACTTCCACTGTATAATCATAAGGGATTTGATTTAGGTCATACCTGAATGGTCTAGTGGTTTTTCCTACTTTCTTCAGTTTAAGTCTGAATTTGGCAATAAGGATTTCATGATCTGAGCCACAGTCAGCTCCCAGTCTTGTTTTTGCTGACTGTATAGAGCTTCTCCATCTTTGGCTGCAAAGAATATAATCAATCTGATTTCAGTGTTGACCACCTGGTGCTGTCCATGTGTAGAGTCTTCTCTTGTGTTGTTGGATGAGGGTGTTTGCTATGACCTGTGTGTTCTCTTGGCAGAACTCTATTAGCCTTTGCCCTGCTTCATTCCGTACTCCAAGGCTAAATATGCCTTGTTACTCCAGGTGTTTCTTGACTTCCTACTTTTGCATTCCAGTCCCCTATAATGAAAAGGACATCTTTTTTGGGTGTTAGTTCTAAAAGGTCTTGTAGATCTTCATAGAACCGTTCAACTTCAGCTTCTTCAGGAGGGGTGGCTGTGAGGAGATACCCCTCGACCAAGGTAAGGAGCAGCGACTGCACTTTGCTGGAGCAGCCGTAAAGAGATACCCCACGTCCAAGGTAAGAAACCCAAGAGAGACAGTAGGTGTTGCGAGAGGGCATCAAAGGGCAGACACACTGAAACCATAATCACAGAAAACTAGCCAATCTGATCACAGGACCACAGCCTTGTCCAACTCAGTGAAACTAAGCCATGCCGTGTGGAGCCACCCAAGACGGATGGGTCATGGTGGAGAGGTCTGACAGAATGTGGTCCACTGGAGAAGGGAATGGCAAAGCACTTCAGTATTCTTGCCTTGAGAACCCATGAACACTATGAAAAGGCAAAATGATAGGATACTGAAGGAGGAACTCCCCAGGTTGGTAGCTGCCCACTATGCTACTGGAGATCGGTGGAGAAATAACTCCAGAAAGAATGAAGGGATGGAGCCAAAGCAAAAACAATACCCAGTTGTGGATGTGACTGGTGATAGAAGCAAGGTCTGATGCTGTAAAGAGCAATATTGCATAGGAACCTGGAATGTTAGGTCCATGAATCAAGGCAAATTGGAAGTGGTCAAACAGGAGATGGCAAGAGTGAATGTTGACATTCTAGGAATCAGCAAACTAAAATGGACTGGAATGGGTGAATTTAACTCAGATGACCATTATATCTACTACTGTGGGCAGGAATCCCTTAGAAGAAATGGAGTAGCCATCATGGTCAACAAAAAGAGTCCTAAATCCAAGTCCTAAATACTTGGATGCAATCTCAGAAACGACAGAATGATCTCTGTTTGTTTCCAAGGCAAGCTCACACTAAACATCCCTAAAAAAGGAGAACAAAAGGCCAGAGAAAGTCATATTAGTATTTGATAGAGCCAGAATTTGGACGCAGATCTTTGAAACCACACATTCTGTCACTTATGACAACAGCACTCAGCCAGAATTGAAGGGGTTAAACTCATTAATCTCTTTCCATTTCCAGAGCAGTATCTGGAGTCACCACTGATGCTCAGCCAATATTAGATTGGACCATATTAAATTGCCATTTCTGTGGGTCAAAAAAATGGTCACACTGAAATTTCATTTGTTTCCAGCTAGTGGTTGTAGGTAAAATGAAGCATGTATTGAGGGAGAAGACGATGAATTCTCCTGCAAAAACTCAGTCTCAAAAATTTCCCTCTCCCTGGCGGCTCAGATAGTTAAAGAATTTGCCTGCGTCACGGAAGACCTGGGTTCGATCCCTGGGTTGGGAAGATCCCCGGTAGGAGAGCATGGCAACCCACTACAGTATTTTTGCCTGAAGAATCCCGTGGATTGTATAGTCCATGGGGTCACAGAGTCGGACATGACTGAGCAACTTTCACTTTCACTTTGAACTCCTGGGAGTGATAAGAATAAACCATTTTTTACACTTATGGAAAAAAATGAAATATTTGCCCTAAATATATTAAAAGTCAAACGTCCACAAAAGTCATAATACCAAGTTCTCCAGATGAAAAATACTGGAGAACCAAATCCACCTCCCCAAACACAATTTTTGTTCTCAAAAGGACTCTCATCCCTAGAAACTTCAGAACAAAGAGCAAAACTAACCAACTGTTAGATATTTTGACTGCCATCCCTGTTTATATTGCTTCTACCCCCCACCCCTCCATAAACACCAAAATAATAATAATGATGATAATGACAATAATAATAATGCTCCAGGGTGGAATTGTAGAAAACACAGTGGATTAGAGTCAATGAACTTTGTTCCAGGCCCTGGTTTGTCAGCCAGCAAATTCTGCCACCTTGGGCAAACCACTTTATTTCTATGAATCTCAATGTCCTCCTGTGAGAATCATGAGTGAGTGCATGCTATGTCACTTCAGTCGTCTCTGACTCTTTGCGATCCCATGTACTGTAGCCCACTTAGGCTCCTCTGTCCATGGGATTCTCCAGACAAGAGTACTGGAGTGGGTTGCCATGCCCTCCTCCAGGGGATCTTCCCAACTCAGGAATCAAACCTTGCATTGCAGGGGGATTCTTTATTGTCTAAGCCACTAGGGAGGCCCAAGAATCGTGAGTAGAGAAGGATCAAGTGAGCTAAAGCCCCTTCCATTTGTAATTTAGAAACAAGTCTCAATAATTCTATGCTCATAATGCTTGACTTTCAAGTGAGCTTCCCTTTTTCAGTGTATTGGGGGAGAGAAGAGGGTTTCTCCAAGAGAAAGCAAAATTCCCCATGCACCATATATTTTGAGTACCTTAACACTTGGCGAATGGGGACTTTTCACTTGTCCAGGGCAGGAAATGGAAAGGTGGCTGGAACTGAGACACACTCCACGGTCAGTGAGAGCTCTACCATCTTGACGGCACTCCTCCTGCCCCTCTGCTCGCCCCCGCCCCACCACCACCACCACCACCCACCCCTGGACTTTCCACTGGGCTTGGCAGCCCTTTCATCAGTTTGGGTTTCTACGTTCACTTCCAGCCTAAGATTCTAGGTTCACATCTAAACAAGCCAGAACTGTCATCATCCTCATACTACAGGTGAGTAAGGTCAGATCTTTCTTTTGAAGGGAAATCCTACCCAGAGCCCTCTCCTCTCCAGGTTGTGCATTTATCCCAGGGGACCATGATGCACTATCATTACAGCCTTTCCCAGGAAGTTCTGCCCCCAAGCAAAACCGCTTGACTGGCTCTATGTTTATCTCATGCTTTTCCGGGCAATAGATCTCAATTTTGACTACGCATTGGCAGAAGTGGGAGATGGGGCTAGATTAAAAAAAAAAAAAAAATCCTGATGTCCAGGCAATATCACAGACTAATTAAATCAGAATAACAGAAGGTTAGGCTTCCCAGGCGGTGCTAGCAGTGAAGAATCCACCTGCCAAGGCAGGAGCCACAGGAGACATGAGTTCAGTCCCTGGGTCTGGAAGATCCCCTGGAGGAGGAAACGGCAGCCCACTCCAGTATTCTTGCTGGGATGATCCTATGAACAGAGGAGCCTGAAGGCCTACAGTCCACACAGTTGCAAAGAGTTGGACATGACTGAGCACACGCACACACACAATGGAAGACAATCGAACGTGTTTTTTTTAACTCCCAGGTAATTCCAATGTGCAGCCAGAGTTGAACCAGAAATTTCTTTTTCTTGGAGTAGAGCTGCTTTACAATGTTGCGTTAGTTTTTGCTATACAGAAAAGTGAATCAGTTATACACATACAAAAACCCCCCCCTCTTCTGGATTCCCTTCCCATTTGGGGCCTCACAGAGCACTGAGGGGGCCCCTGGGCTGTACAGTCAGTTCCCGCTAGTTACCTATTTCATACGCAGTGGTGTAACAGGTCAATCCCCATCTCCTCATTCATCCCACTCCCTTTCCCCCCAACTGGTGTCTCTATGCTTCTTCTTTACATCTGTGTCTCTATTTCTACTTTGCAATAGTGAACCAAAATTTCTGAAACACTGACATAGGAAGCAGAGAGCAGGGCCCTGAGGTTGGACGGACCTGTGTTGCGTTCCCAATTCCACCACGCTCCAGCTATGAGACCTCAGACAGCTGCGTTAGTCTAGCTGAGCCTGGCTTTCCTCATTTGCAAAACGAGAATGACAGCAGTGCATGCCTTAGGTGCTCTCATGAAGATAATATGAGATTTTGCCCGTCAAAGTGCATGTCCTCTGGTCAGAGCTCAGTAAATAACAGTCGCCCTTCTGTCATAACCTGGAGATTATGCTCTGTGTATTTCTTCTCTTCTGCATTTAAGGAAGCAAAACCAAGTTATAGAAATTATAATGAAATGGGGTAGAGTAAATGATGAACTACAGATTGGGTTATTCATTCATTCAACTGATGCTTAATAAGCACCCTCAATGTATTAGGCTCTTGTTGGGAGCTGTGAGTGAAATGGACATGGCTATTGAGCTCACCAAGCTTCCAAGCTACTGAGTTGAAATTATGAAGGGGGAACCATAAAGAAATAAAATAATGACAATACATCCTGATAAGTCATCACAGAAAGGAAACAAACAGGGTGTGAAGACAGAGAACCAAGAAGAGGGATCCAACCACAGAGGCTGACGCAGTGTGTTTGATTTAGTTAACATTTGGACTGATGACTACACAACACAGTCACTGATTGATAGCAAGTGTGACTTATCCAGCGAGTACTGCCAAGTACTGGGACCTGCAGGGGCAAAGAATAAGAGACTGCGCACTGGCCGGCGGCCAGCTGTCCCTGAGCCAAAAGCAGATGGGTTGCACCCTGGACTCGTCTGGCATGGCTGGTCACAACTACCCCACCAATCCCAAGCACTCCATTCCATGCTTTCAGACGGGAAACATTTCTCCTGCACCACGGCATGGGGATCCAGAACCCTTCTTGGCCCTTCTTGCTATTTAAAAAAATATATTCATGTGTTTGGCTGTGCTGGGTCTTCGTTGTGGCACATGGGATCTAGTTCCCTGAGCAGGGATCGAATCCAGGCCCCTAGTATTGAGAGGGTGGAGTCTTCACCCTGGATCACCTGGTGGGAAATCCCCAATTGTTTTTTTTTAGGAATGATACCCAACTGGAGTTTGCTTCCTGCACTAGGGACCTTTCCCTAGTGTCCTGGCACTAGGAAACACAATTTGAAACCATAGGAAAAAGTACTAGCATGTATCTCTTCTCTCAAGAGTTCCATGGGGAGGAGAATCGGGTCCAGAGGACAATAACAATTTCATAGAGAAGCAAACAGGCCTAGAGAGGAAACTGTTAGGCCCAATGATTTGCAAGAATAAAAGGAGCCTGATCAACCTCAGTACACTGTTCCCAGCTCCTGGAGTGCCTCCCTAGAGGGTGCAGCCCCTGGGCAAAACGGCCAGAGATGTTCCACTCTGGGAGTCTACACAGCCAGATCAAACCCCTGTAAGTGCTTGTGGGTGTGAGACAGACAGGAACAGAGTAGTAAGGACCGATGCACTGGGACCTTCTCATGTCTCTAAGACCTTGTCTGGTCTTTTCACCGTGAGCATCTTTGCCATTGACATCTTCGCTGCAAGCATCTTTGCTGTATAACTACTAATGGGTTGTAAGGCAATTTTGCCATAAAAGATAAAATAACAAAAAAGAGGGACTTTAAAAGGATATAATGACTTATACAGAACAGAAACAAAACTCACATACTTAAAGAACTTATGGTTACCAAGGGGAAGGGTCAGAGGGAGACTGGGAGTTTGGAATTGACATGAACACACTGCTGTATTTAAAATAGCCAGCCAACAAGGACTTACTGTGTAGCACAGGAAATGCTGCTCGGTACTCTGTAATAACCTACATGGGAGAAGAACTTGAAAAAGAGCAGACACGCGTGTATGTATAACTGAATCACTCTGGTGCACACCTGAAACCTGCACAACACTGTCAATCAACTCTGCTCCAATATAAAATTAAAAAAACTCAAATCTACAAAAGGTCTTAATGGGGGGGGTGGGGGAGGAATTAGAAGATTGAGATTGACACCTTGGAGCATGAGACTCCCTGACAGGCCCCCTGCACCGGGAGCACGGACTCTTAGCCACTGGACCACCAGGGGGACCCACATACACTCTACTGATTCTATGTATAAAATAGATAACTAACGAGATCTACTGTATAGCACGGGGAACTCTACTTACCGCACTATGGTGACCTGAATGGCAAGGAAGTCCAAAACGGAGAGGATATATATGTACATATATGTATAGTTGATTTATTTTGCTGTGTAGTAGAAACTAACCCAATATTGTAAAACAACTATATTTCAATTAAAAATTAATTAAAAAAATTTTAATTAAAATGTCAGAATGTGAAAATGAACAACTAAAATTTTAAAATGACATAATGAAACATGAAAAATCAATAAAAAATTAAAGACTTTATTGCAAAATATAAAATATTCAAATGTGTTTAAAATTTCTGACTCATGGCAATACTGCACAAGGAACCAATTTTATTTTGTGAGTTATACCTTAACAGTTGTCTTCCAAGCCTTTGTTCACATATTATACATTTTTTGGCTTATTGACTCATCTCCTTGTTCAGCCTCATATTTTTTCTTTTTCCCTAAAATTTCTTCCTTCGTTAAGAGAGATTTCCAAATATGGGGATGCATATTTGTAACTGAGTGGTGTATTGACTGGTGAATGCCTATTGCTTATTCTTGGAGTATTGTCATATGTCTGTTGATAGACATTCCATGGGAAAGGCGGGTTCAACTCTGAGCCTTCAAACACCCTTGACCTGCTTCACTCCAACGTAGTGTGTTTCAAAACAAGAAACCAATTCTTGGGGGCAAACCACCATGCTCTGTCAGTTTGATAAAGCCATCATTAATCAGGTTAACTTAGAAAAACACTATTCATTCCAACCATTTGAAACCAACCTGTCAAACCAAACTGTCAGCTAGTTATTTTATCTTTCAGAGCAAAGCTGTCTTCCAATCAATTAGTTATGTAGCAAAAATATTTTTAGCAAAAATGCTGTGGCAAATATGTTTACAGCAAAGAACCTCCCAGAAAAAAATACCCATAATCCCCAAAGACATTCTCCCTGTCCATATATTCATGAGCACTAGCACTTCAGAGGCACCACCATCTTCCACCAAGTGTCCAAAAGAAGAAAGAAGGAAGGACAGGGGAGGGAGAAAGGGTATCTTCCATCAGTGAGAACCTCCCCTGAGGCAAGCATGACAGAGGTGATTTACCCTTGTTAATTCATTTAACCTAGAAGATAGGCATTCATACGCCCATTTTACACATGAAGAAATTGAGGCTTAGAGAGCTTAAGAAAACTGACAATTGCTGCACATTTCATAAGCACTAGAACTCAGCTTTCAGAGCCCTTCTTTCTTCCAAGGTTTACTTGTCTGACCTGACGCAATCTTCTAACCCAACTTCCCGCACAGTCACTCCCAGGAAATGGTTTAAATAGAAATTTGACAGCTCAGCATCAACTTGAAAGAGTGTAAACCAATCAACAGTCGCTCCAGGAGGACCAGGATAAACATCAGGATTGCTCGGGAAGACAGAGAAGTACTGATTGCCTCTGACTGCCTCAGAGAGATGCTCTAAGCAGTGTCCCGTGGCTTTGGTAAATGAAGAAGGAAGCCACAAAGACAGTACTGAAAAACACTGGACATTTCCCTGTGCTTCCCCCATAGTCCCCCAAAGTGAATCCTGAAAGGTTAAAAGTGGTTTCATCACAAATGTGGTTGTCAGTTTCATAAAGCAGGGAAGAAAAAGTCATTCATGGGGAACTTAAGCCTTCTTTTTACAAAAATGAACACTGACCCCCAATTCACAACCACAGAGAGGAGAAAATGAAGTCCCATACAATACAGCATAGAAAAGCAAGAGCAGGAGGCCAGAGACATAGGGTCCATGTAGCAGTCCACCACACTCCCTATCCAGGTCACTTAACAAGATTACTGTGCGCTCCTCCAACCAACACCAGCACCTCGTTCTAAACGCTACTCTAAGCTCTGAGAAAACAAAGATTAAGACGACAGTGGGACCTCCAGTTCTAGCCATGCAGAGTAAAGACTAGAAGACTTAACTTCCTGTCGTAACAGCTGTAAAACTGGACCAAGTTTATGAAGCAACTACTTTTGGGTATTGGGCAACAGACAACATAGTTCTGTGATCTTGAGAGAAAGGAAATATGCGACATGAGCTCCCCGTTCATCTCAGCTTCCTGCCTGTGCTGTTTTCAAATGGTGACAGGAAAGTGGTGCCCAAAGAGCAAGCAGCAGTCTTACAAGGAAAGGAAACAGACGTCAGGTTTGGGGGGCTGCTGAGGCAGCCAGAATTGGTGAGGAAGGACACACGGAAGAAGGAAGCTGTGCAGAGAAGCAGCAGAAACTTTTGTGTAGGCTCCTTTGGTTAAATGTTAAACTGCAAATGCAGAAGCATCAGGAAACAGCTACAGGGAACTGACAAGCTGAATGGGCATTACAGGAGTCATACACTATTGGGATATCATGGAATTCTGACCAACTGGAGTAGAGACAGATGATTATAAGCCCAGGCATTCAGTTGAGATCCTAGAAAGACCACATTTACGTAGACATTTGTCTCATCTTATCAAGCCCTTTGAACATGCCTTAACAGGATCAAAACTTCCAGGAAAAAACACACACTTCAAAAAAAAAAAACCCTCAACATTTTTCAAAAGAAGACAACAGAAATCCTGGAATTCAACAATATCCAACATACAATAAAAATTACCAGATATGGGAAAAAGTCAGGGAAAATGTGACACACAGCCAATAAGAAAAAGATCACTGACATGCCAGAAATGGCAGAGCTGTTGGAATTAGGGGACAAGAACTTTTAAACAGATATTATATACCTAGTCATAATTTTAAATGAAAAAATGGATAAAACAAGTGAATATCTAGGAACTCTCAATAAATGAAAGCTATAAAAACAATCAAAAGAAAATTCTAGCAATGTAAAACACCACATCGTAAATTTTAAAATTTGTTGGGTGGGTTTAACAGTTTATGGACATTTCAGAAAAAAAATTTCTTAACTCAAAGACAGGTCAATAGAAATTAATCTAATTAAGACATAAAGAGGAAAAATACTGAAAATATTAACTTGAGAGACAAGATCAGGTCCAATATATGTTTAATGAGAGTCCCAAAAAGAGAGAAGAAAACTAGTTGAAGCAGAAAATGTACCTGAAGAAATAATAGCAAAAATTTTCCAAATTTGATGAAAAACAACTCATGAACCCAAGAAACTCAAAATGACCGACAGGATACATTTTTTAAAAAGAAGAAAGAACACCAAACAGAGGTTTATCACATTCAAATTAATGTAGAAAAGTCTTAAAGCAATCAGAGAAAAATACACATTACATTCAGGGAAGCAATGAGAGGGATGACACCTAATTTCTCAACAGAAACAAGACAATGGAATAACATCTTTAAATTGCCAAAGGAAAAAAGTACATATCAACACACAATTCTGTATTCAGTGAAACTCTCCTTCAAAAATGAAGGCAAAATAGAGGTTCGATTGATGCATGCGGAACAGGAGAGAACTGCAGTAGTCTAGGGTTGTCTACGAATGACATGAATTATGGCTCTCAGGCCCTTACATTAAAATCTCAGGGAATGAAAGAGATGATGAGAACTTCACTGACTCACCATCAGAAGGGCAATTTCTTCTAGCTGTTCACCCAGAAATAGCTTTTGACTACCAAAAATTTTTGAAAACTTTTTCTATGGAAAAAGTTTCTCTCGGAACCTTAACAAAAGAATAAAAAAGGCACACTTCTTGGGGGACAGTGAATGAAGAGAGACTGCCTGAGAGACTTCTCATCACTCAATGCTCCAGTTTACAGTACAGAGAAAATCTGGACAGGGTTTTCATGGAAACAATACAGTAAACACGATCAGAAAGCATTCTGTGAAGCATCTAGGATTCCCTTTGTAAAACACTCCAGAGAATTTCACTAGGGGAATTTTCCTGCGATTGACAACATTATCAACAGAAAGGGCCTATGGGCTTGATACCATTTTTGGAGGCCAGTGCACTGAGTTCCTTCCTTACCCTAATGTTTGCTGAGTACTTGGTGTTCTATACACACGGACTATAACCACTAACAACATAAGCAGAGTCTCTGCTATCAAGAAGCTAACATTCTCGTAGGGGTGAAGCCGAAAATCTTCTCAAAGTATTTTCCATGTCAAGAGTGATGGGACTGGAGCCAAGATCTTAAACAAGGAGATGATGATGATTCTGAAATACATTTTAAAATTTTTTCAAGTGAAATGGATGCTGATTACAAAGCTTTAAGTGTACTCCTAGAAGTCATCAAGTCTCTCAACTGAAGTAGTTGAGTATCTGGGGCCCTGTATGAATCCCCCCATTGAATTGTGGTCTCTTCCTAATTCCACAGGTAATAAACCCCAAGTTGAAGAATTTTCAAATGCTGAAATGAAGAATCCAAATACCTGGAACAAGTTGGTCTGGACTTGTTCCACTTGACAATCCTGGTATTCAGGTAGCAGGTGACTCCTCAGAAGTCACCCTGGGCCTTTTGGACCCCAATTCCAAGTGGCAGCTCTCTCAGGGGACAGATGCACTAACATTTCAGCAGTTAATGCGGCTCAGCTGCAGCAGTAAGCAGTAGCTCCTCTTCAGCAGCCACACCCGGGAACTCTTCTAAGACTGAACAAAAGGAAACCAGATCCATGTGGCCACAACCAACCTGAAATGAATCTACTCTCGTCTCAGATGGTCTGTGGAAACCATCCACTTCATCCATGTTTTTATCAGTCGTTATTCAAAGTTGCTCAATTCACTGATGAGCTTCTTTGTGAAGATTTCCCCGATCATTCTACATCAGGGAAAGATGTAGAGATGTACAGCCCTGCATCTCTGTTGTTGCCTTCATAATACCTCACATAGTTTATTTTTTTAAATTGCTTCACAGAATGTTGTGGTTTTCTGACATACACCAACAAGAATCAGCCAAACGTGCACCCAGGCCCCTTCCCTCACCTCCCACATCTGCAGGTGGTCACAGAGCCCCTGTCTGAGTTCCCTGAGTCTTACAGCCAATTCCCGTTGGCTATCTACTTTACATACGGTGTTGTAAATTTCCATGTTGCTCTATCATCAATACATCTCACCCTCTCCCTCCTCCCTCCACCCCTTCCGTTGCCCATAGGTCTGTTCTCTATTTTTAAGTGTTTATAAGGCAGGAACATCTACCTTTTCACTGTGGAGTCCCAGCACCTAGCACAGTGTCCTAACTATGCGTGTGTGCTAAGTCACTTCAGTCATGTCTGACTCCGCAACCCCAGGCTCCTCTGTCCGTGGGATTCTCCAGGCAAGAATATTGGAGTGGGTTTCCATGCCCTCCTCCAGGGAATCTTCCCAACCCAGGGACTGAACCAACATCTCTTATGTCTCCTGCATTGACAGGTGGGTTTTTTACTACCTGGGAAGCCTGCCCTAACAATGGTGAGTATGCAACAAAAATATGCTAAATGAAGAAATATTCAACTGGAAAATAGCTTACTAAAAGGAAGAAATGCAGATGTTATCTATCTTTAAATATTTACACTGAGTAGTTTTATAGTTTTTAATTACAGCAACTCTGTAAGGCACAATTTTAACTTGAAATTTAAATATAGAGCTATAAACTTCCTGGGTTTCCCTGGTGGCTCGGTTTGTAAAGAATCTTCCCACGGTGCGGGAGCCCTGGCTTTGATCCCTGGGTTGGGAAGATCCCCTGGAGAAGGGCATGGCAACCCACTCCAGTGTTCTTGCCTGGAGAATCCCCATGGACAGAGGAGCCTGGTGGGCTACAGTCCACGGGTCACAAAGAGTCGGACACGACTGAGCGACTAAGCACAGCACAGCACACAAACATTCTACAAAGAGTGTTATTTCTATTCCTCAGATACATGAAAGCTATGAAACATGTGAAAATATTGCAGCTTAAACTTGATCACCACAAAGAAATTTTTTAAGCCAGAATATGTCTGCACTTTTTCCTCTTTAATGGAGAGTTCCATATACTGAATTTTAAGCACACGTGAATTCTATTTTGGTAACCTTAAGAATTTGAATTTCTATCTAACCAAATAACTCCAATTGGTTGATAGTTATTTAAAAAAAAGAGTTACTTCAACATCAGAGGAATATAATGTTTTGGAATTAAAGAAAACTTTAGCTTTAACAAGTCTTTGATGAAGATGGAGACAAATCAGAAGGTATAACAGAAGAAGATCCATAAAAGAGGAACTCCAAATTTTCTTGACATTTGTAAACTTTTGAGTAGAGGATCAAAACATGAACACACACACATTAAACACATACACTTATTTACACACACATACACTTATTTACACACACCTTTTCTTCTCCCTCATGGCTCAGTCAGTAAAGAATCCATCTGCACTGCAGGAAACCTGGGTTTGATCCCTGGATTGGGAAGATCCCCTGGAGAAGTGAATGGCTACACACTCCAGCATTCTTGCATGGAGAATCCCATGGACAGAGGAGCCTGACTGGCTACAGTCCATAGGGTCACAAAGAGTCAAACAGAACTGAGCGACTAATACTTTCACTTTCACACACAACTCTTGAGATGTGCACACAAACAAATGTACTAGCATCAAGTCGGAACTAAAGAAGAAAAGTATCTAATAAGCAGTGTGAATGCTAACTGCAAATTAATAGTATTGGATATTTTGACAGCCAAGACTGAATATCAATGAGTAATTACATAACAGAACTACAAATTGCTTCTAATTTCCTTAAAACATTATTAATATTGTCATTATTTGGTGTACTACTTTTTTATTTCCTCCTTATGAGAATAAAAATACTTAAAAGGGAAAAATGAAGGCAAAATAAACCATCTAAAATATACAAAACTATGAGAATTTGTCAGTAGTAGATCTGGACTGAAAGAAACATTAAAGGAATTTCTTAAGGTTCAAGGGAAATGGAACCACAGAAAACAAAGACCTTTGCAAAGGAATGAAAACACCAGAAAAGGAAAATATAAGACGGATTATAAAATAAATTTTCCCATATTTGTTCTTCTTTTAAAGACAACTGGTTATTTAAAATAGAGGTCATCAAGTGAAGACCAGCAGGTCAAATCCAGTAAAGCCCACAAGATAGAATGGCTTTTATATTTTTAAATGTTGCATGGTTGAAAATACATCAACAGAATAATAATATTTCACAGTGTGTGGCAAATTATTTGAAATTCAAATTTCAGCATCTATAAAACACGGCATGGAACATAGTCTGCAACATTTGCCTAGGGAGCATGTGTGGCTCTGCTTGGCACGATAATGGCAGAGTGGACCAACAGAACAGTATTTATCACTCCCATTGCCTCTCCCTGTCATGTGGTAAACTGCAAACCTGTGATGCAGTTATAACTTAGCAGCACTTCCAGTCTCATATCTGCAATGCAATTTTTTTAATATTAACAATGCAAATATGTAATGTTAAAAAAAAAAAGAAAGAAAAGTGGACTTCCAATGTCTCACTTTAAGGTACAGTGGAGTGTGGGTTATTTTTTTTTGTCAAATAGATGGCAATACAGTGTGTTTATTATACAATGGCATTATAACTGTATGGAAAGAAGACAATATATCTCAACACTACTAGACTAACATTTGTCACAATATTCCCTATTCACAAGCTAGCAATAGTCAGAAGAATTAGAAAATTTAAAATAACAAATCTCCTCATAGAACAACCTCTTCACAAAAATGATAAATGGAAGTGAAGCCACAATCAAAGTGAAGTTACAAGTGGCTCATTTGTTACACAAGCAGGAAGATCAGTCACCAGTGATGAGTTAATTAAATTACGTTTGCAGCAGCTAAAGAAACGTGTCCAGAGGAAATAAACTTGTTTAAGACTATTAACCTTTTGGCAAGAAGACTTGATTGAATTGTTGAGGACACTAGGAGCAACATCAATAGTCAATTAAAAAACAAGACAAATGATTTCAGCTATTTTCCTTGGCTGTCTATGTGTTGACAAATGTTACAAATACTGCTCCGTTGTTGTCTATTCAGGAAGTCACTGCCAAATTTGAATTGACTAAAGAACTGGCCTCTATGACTAGTTTTTGTGGAACAACTACAGGTAAAAATATTTTCAAAGAGGTTGAGAAAACACTAGTTTGGGATAATCTGAACTGGAATCTGATAAGATGGGTTACAACTGATGGTGGTAAAAATGTGTGCAGAAAAGAAAATCTCTTACTCATACAAACTTACAAAGCTTATGAAAATGTGAGATGTTTGAGGTCAATGGTTTATTTATCAGTAGTTACTTAAATCATCCAAGTATTATTAAACCACTAGTGTTACTGGTAGACTTCATTCACTTCCATATGAATGAAGTTCCATGTCAGTTTCACAAACTTTTGGTAAAAATAAAAGGGAATATTTTCACTTGCCCTACCACATAGCAGTCTGATGGCTTAACAGTGGTAAACATTTATTGCAATTTCGTGTCTGACCCTTTGTGACCTCATGGACTGCAGACCCCCAGGCGCCTCTGTCCATGGGGATTCTCCAGGCAAGAATACTGGAATGGGTTGCCATGCCCTCCTCCAGGGAGTCCTCGCAACCCAGGGATTGAACCAAGGTCTCCTGAATTGCAGGTGGATTCTTTACCATCTGAGCCATCAGTCCACAGGGTCCCAAAAGAATAAGACATGACTTAATGACTAAACAATAACAAACAAAACTACTGTTATCCAACATGTGAATGACTGGAAATTAGCTTTTGCTGAAGAGTCAGTCATGTTTCTCAGTGAATTCAACTTAAAATCAGAAGACAGCACAGCTTGTATTTGATCGTGTACTTCGACAAAGTCGTCTGACAACAAGCAACACAATCTGGGTCACAAATAATGTCAAGCTGCTTGGTATACTACCCGTGCATTCAAAACTTAAGAAGGATAATCTCTATTTCACACGAATTTGCAGCTTACATATTTTCTGAGCTCAAAGTACAGTTCCAGCTATGTTTTTCAAACCCCAGCACAAGTGCAAACAAAATGTCCATTTTCAAAATCCATTAAAGTGGACAGTTGAGGAGATTCCCCCTAAATGTCAATTGAAAGTGGCTAATAAGAAAGGCAATGCCAAAGAATGTTCAAACTACTGCACAATTGTACTCATCTCACACGCTAGCAAAATAATGTTCAAAATTCTCCAAGCCAGGCTTCAACAGTATGTGAACTGTGAACTTGCAGATGTTCAAGTTGGATTTAGAAAAAGCAGAGGAATCAGATCAAATTGCCAACATCCCCTGGATCATCAAAAAAGCAAGAGAGTTCCAGAAAAACATCTACTTCTGCTTTACTGACTATGCTATGTTGTGTGGATCACAACAAACTGGAAAATTCTTCAAGACCACCTTCCCTGCCTCCTGAGAAATCTGTATGCAGGTCAAGAAGCAACAGCTACAACTGGACATGGAACAACAAACTGGTTCTAAATTGGGAAAGGACTACATCAAGGCTGTATATTGTCACCCTGCTTATTTAACTTATATGCAGAGTACGTCATGTCAAGTTCCTGGCTGGCTGAAGCACAAGCTGGAATCAAGACTGCCGGGAGAAATATCAATAACCTCAGATATGCAGATGACATCACCCTTATGGCAGAAAGCAAAGAAGAACTAAAGAGCCTCATGGTGAAAGTGAAAGAGGAGAGTGAAAAAGTTGGCTTAAAACTCAACATTCAGAAAACTAAGATCAAGGCATCTGGTCCCATCACTTCATGGCAAATAGAGGAGGAAACAATGGAAACAGTGGCTGACTTTATTTTGGGGGTATCCAAAATCACTGCAAATGGTGACTGCAGCCATGAAATTAAAAGATGCTTACTCATTGGAAGAAAAGTTTTGATCAACCTAGACAGCATATTAAAAAGCAGAGACATTACTTTGCCAACAAAGGTCCATCTGGTCAAGGCTATGGTTTTTCCAGTGGTCATGTATGGATGTGAGAGTTGGACTATAAAGAAAGCTGAGCGCTGAAAAATTGATGCTTTTGAACTGTGGTGTTGGAGAAGACTCTTGAGAGTCCCTTGGACTGCAAGGAGATCCAACCAGTCCATTCTAAAGGAGATCAGTCCTGAATATTCATTGGAAAGACTGATGCTGAAGCTGAAACTCCAATACTTTGGCCACCTGATGTGAAGAGCTGACTCATTGGAAAAGACTCTGATATTGGGAAAGACTGAAGGCAGGAGAAGGGGACAACAGAGGATGAGATGGTTGGGTGGCATCACCAGCTCGATGGACATGAGTTTGAGTAAGTTCCAGGAGTTGGTGATGGACAGGGAGGCCTGGCATGCTACAGTCCATGGTGTCGCATAGAGTTGGACATGACTGAGCAACTGAACTGAACTGAACTGATCTGAATGTGAACTGTAATGACATGCTAAAAGGGAAGTATCAAGAGGAGAATCTAATAAAAATTTTAAATACCTTCCAAGTGGTGAATACGTTTACTTATAATCACATGCCAGGAACCTGGTGTCAGTATTCCCAGTACCACCTATGTGATAAAACATTTTTCAGAATTAAAATAGATAAAAATCTCATTACCGATCAGCACTCACAGATGAACGTTTGCAGTTGAACTTGATGACAGAGAATACTAACTCTAAACTCCAGTTAAGCAAAATGTTATCCCTCAAAGAAAAAGAATTCTATTCTTCTCATTCAGTTCAGTTCAGTCGCTCAGTGGTGTCCAACTCTTTGCGACCCCATGAATCGCAGCACGCCAGGCCTCCCTGTCCATCACAAACTCGCGGAGTTTACTCAAACTCATGCCCATCGAGTTGGTGATGCCATCCAGCCATCTCATCCTCTGTCGCTCCATTCTCCTCCTGCCCTCAATCCCTCCAAGGATCAGGGTCTTTTCCAATGAGTTAACTCTTCACATGAGGTGGCCAAAGTATTGGAGTTTCAGCTTCAGCATCAGTCCTTCCAATGAACACCCAGGACTGATCTCCTTCAGGATGGACTGGTTGGATCTCCTTGCAGTCCAAGGGACTCTCAATGACAGTCTTCTCCAACACCACAGTTCAAAAGCATCAATTCTTTGGCACTCAGCTTTCTTCACAGTCCAACTCTCACATCCATACATGACCACTGGAAAAACCATAGCCTTGACCAGACGGACCTTTGTTGGCAAAGTAATGTCTTTGCTTTTTAATATGCTATCTAGGTTGGTCATAACTTTCCTTTCAGGGAATAAGCGTCTTTTAATTTCATGGCTGAAGTCACCATTTGCAGTGATTTTGGAGCCCCAAAAAATAAAGTCAGACACTGTTTCTACTGTCTCCCCATCTATTTCCCATGAAGTGATGGGACCAGATGCCATAATCTTAGTTTTCTCAATGTTGAGCTTTAAGCCAACCTTTTCACTCTCCTCTTTCACTTTCATCAAGAGGCTTTTTATAGTTCCTCCTCACTTGCTGCCATAAGGGGGGTGTCATCTGCATATCTGAGGTTATTGATATTTCTCCCGGCAATCTTGATTCCAGCTTGTGCTTCTTCCAGCCCAGCATTTCTCATGATGTACTCTGCATATAAGTTAAATAAGCAGGGTGACAATATACAGCCTTGACGTACTCCTTTTCCTCTTTGGAACTAGTCTGTTGGTCCATGTCCAGTTCTAACTGTTGCTTCCTGATCTGCATACAGGTTTCTCAAGAGGCAGGTCAGGTGGTCTGGTATTCCCATCTCCTTCAGAATTTTCCACAGTTTATTGTGATCCACACAGTCGAAGGCTTTGGCGTAGTCAATAAAGCAGAAATAGATGTTTTTCTGGAACTCTCTTGATTTTTCGATGATCCAGCGGATATTGCCAATGATCTCTGGTTCCTCTGCCTTTTCTAAAACCAGCTTGAACACCTGGGAGTTCTCTCATCTAATTCTTCTCATTAGTAGACCAATATTACAAAAAACATTGTACTCAATATTTATAATTTTGTCAATAAAAAAATGTTGAAATTTGTTTTCTTACCTCTTACATGAGAATATAAATAATATCTGATTTTTCATGTTGGCCCACAGAGTCTAAAATATTTAGTATCTGGTCCTTTACCAAAAAAGAGCTTGGCAATTTCTGCTTTACACTGAAAACTAGTAAACAATGTTTAGAAAACTTGAATACTGTAAAAAAAAAAAAAAACAGAGAAATTTACCACTTCTTGGATCATATAACCCAATATTGCTAACATGTCATTTCTCTCTGGATTGATTGATAAACCTAATATAATCCCAATTAAAAACCCATGGGCTTTTTTATAGAAAGTGATAGATTGATTCTAATGCATAAGAAATTGCAAATGACTTAGAAAATTCAGTGCAATCCTGTGAAAGAAAATAGTTGGAGGATCTAGCCTGATTTCAAGACTTAAGATAAAGTTAAGGTAATCAAGACAATGACACAAAGATAGATCAGTGGAATGGAGTCCAAAATATTCCTACATTTATACCTTCTATTGACTTTTTATAAAGGGCCAAATAATTCAAAGGGGGAAGGAAAGTGTTTCTGCAAATGATGCAGATGTGTATATGAAAAACAATAATGCACACCAGCCACCAAAAATGTATTTGAAATGAGTCACAGACCTAAATATAAAAACTGAAAGTAAAGAAACATATCTTTCCAACCTTGGGGCAGGCAAGATCTATTAGACAGGACACAGGAAACACTAACCATAAAGAAAAAATAGTAAGTTAGACTTCAGAATATATGAAGAATTTCTACAACTCAATTAAAAAAAAAAACCCAATATGAAAATAGGCTAAATCCTGAACCATATATATCACCAAGGGTGTTATTTAAGTGACCAATAAACACATGAGAAAAAGCCTGAGGTCATTATCATTAGGATAATACAAATAAAACCACAATGAGAAACCAGAGTACACCCACTCGAAAGGTTAAAATTAGAAACAGTGATAGTACCAAACAGTTTTTGACACTTAATAGCATCAAAACAAACAACCCATTAAAAAATGGGCAGAAGACCTGAGTAGACATTTGTCTAAAGAGGACATACAGATGGCCAATAGGTGCATGAAAAGATATTCAAAATCACTAGTTATTAGAGAAAAGTCCAACTCTTTGTCACCGTATGGACTACACAGTCCATGGAACTCTCCAGGCCAGAATACTGGAGTGAGTGAAGTGTTCCCTTCTCCAAGGGATCTTCCCAACCCAGGGATCAAACCCAGGCCTCCCACATTGCAGGCAGATGCTCTACCAGTTGAACCACCAGGAAAGCCCAAGAATACTAGAGTGGGTAGCCTATCCCTTCTCCAGTGGATCTTCTCAACCCAGGAATCAAACCGGGGTCTCCTGCATTGCAGGCAGATTCTTTTCCAGCTTAGCTACCAGGAAAGTCCCAGCTATTAGAGAAATGCAAATCAAAATTACAATGAGATATCATCTCACACTGGTGCAAATGACTATCATCAAAAAATCCACAAACAACAAATGCTGGAGAGAGTGTGGAGAGAAGGGAACGCTTCTTCACAGTTAGTGGGAATGTAAATTGGTACAGCCACTATGGAGAAGAGTATGGAGGTTCCGTAAAAAACTAAAAATAGAGCTACCATGTGACCCGGCAATCTCGTTCCTGGGCACATATCCAAAGGAAAATCACGGCCTGAAAGGATACATGCACCCCAGTGTTCACTGCAGTACTGTTTACAATAGCCAAGACATGGAAACGTCCTAAATGTTCATTGACAGAGGAATGAATAAAGATGTAGTGTGTATATATATATATATATACACACACACACACACAATGAAATATAACTCAGTCGCTAAAAAAAATGAAATAAGACCATTGGCAGCAACATGGATGGACCTAGAGAGTGGCATACTGAGTGAAGTAAGTCAGACAGAGGAGAAATATCATATGGCATCCCTTATATGTGGAATCTAAAAAGAAATGGTGCAAATGAACTTACTTACAAAACAGAAAGAGACTCACAGACTTAGAAAACGAACTCATGGTTGCCGGGGTGGGCGGGGCCGTGAGGGGATCGATAGTTAAGGACTTTGGGAAGGTCACGGTACACATTGCTATATTTAAAATGCATAACCAACAAAAACCTATTGTATAGACTCTGCTCAGTGTTATGTGCCAGCCTGGATGGGAGGGGAGTTTGGGGGAGAAAGGATGCATGTAAATGTATGACTGAGTCCCTTCACTGTTCACCTGAAACCATCAAAACATTGTTAATCGGCTACACCCCAATAGAAAATGTTTTTGGTGTTAACAAAATGAAATTAAAAAAAAAAAAAAAACAGTGACAGTACCAAGTATTTTAGGAAACTTTCTGGAATGGTATTGATATATCTTGGTATGGATGTGGGTTGCATAGCTGTATGTGTTAGAACTCATGAAACCACACAAGTTTTGTGCATTTCACTGTATGTAAATTAGACTTCAATTTTTTAAAAAATGCCTTAACATTGTCCTAAACTGCTCAGCATCCTCTAAGTTCTCAGCGAATCTTATATATAACTATTATCTTTATCTCAGAATTCTGTTCCCTTGGGCGAACACTATCTAACATTTTCACGCCCTTCTCGCATTTGTGCAAAATATTCAACAAGGAAAGTCAAAAATCTCTTGAGGGGTATCAGCTCACAGATGGCTTGAGTCAACAGTTATGGGCAAGCCAGCAGTTTTGCTTTTTCCTTTTCTGGTACTATGAGCTCATTTTTATCTTGTGTCATCTCCCATGTGGACTCAAGACTATCAAAGCAAGTTAATTTAAATGTATCCTACAAGAGTGAAACAAGAATCCTGGAGAGATTGAGATAAGATGCCAGGTGTTTCTGTAGACAAAGGCACTATATTCTGTGAAGTCAGTATTAACCCCTCAGCTTCTGAAACAAAGTGAGACCTTGTTTCACTGTGTCGGCTCCCAGCCCTCTCTGTCTCCTTCCAACCGCAGACACGTAACACACACACGTTAGTTTCCCATGCCCACACACACACACACACACACATACATTCTCACACACAATTACACTTGCACATGTGTACACACACACAAACACACACACACAGACTTTGCTCTTCCTCACAGAGAAACTGTCCCCCACACCAGTGGCCTCACCAGTCTCTACATTTGGACAGGGAGCAGAAAAGCCCCACCTGATGAATCTTGTTGGGGGTTCAAAGGATGCTACTGGGAGGTGCCAATCAAGGGAAGGAGCAGAACTGGTTTGAAAGCTGGACCTCAGGATCGCTATCCTCGGTCATATCAATGCTGATATAATAGAACTGGAGGTTAGAACGGAAGCGCACAGTCTTTCTTCCCAAAGTGCCCTTTGCACTCTGTCCCCAGAACATCAGGTCACTCTGAGCCACTCAGAGATCCCTCAAAAGCTCCTTGATAACTTCGTGCCTTTGCACAGGGCGTTGCAAAGCTCTGAGAAGACTTTTCCCATCTTCAAACCTCTCTCCTCCCTCAATCTCCACTGGCTCACTCCTAACTCATTGTGTGGGACCCAGATGAAATGTCTTATCTTCTAGGAAGCCTTTTGATTGCACAAGTGACAGTTGAATCAGTTTCTCCCTCTTTGCTGCCTAGCAGGGCTCAATACTCCCCCCATTGAAAAGGTTAAGAAGGTGGCCAAGAGTATTACAAAGCCGAACATTTTTTTTTTTAAAGCTGAACATTTTATAGGATTTTGGAGTGAATACACTAATTCCCCTTAGCACCAATGAAGACAGCTCAGCCTTGGAAATGGAGTCTACAAGGTTTAGGACATGGAAATTCTAAAACCATACACCAATTAAATATCAATTCAGATCAACTAAAAATAAAGGAAGATTTCTATTTGATGATTGATAAGAAATATATGAGACAGATATTGAACCCAATGGGGTAATCTTGGGTCCTTCTATGGACAACAGTAGGGCTTCCCCAGCAGCTCAGTGGTAAAGAAATCACCGGCAATGCAGGAGCTGCACAAGGCCTGGGTTCAGTCCCTGGGTCAGAGGGAACAGCAACCCATTCCAGTACTCCTGCCTGGAGAATCCCCTGGACAGAGGGGTCTGACAGGCTACAGTCCGTAGGGTCACAAAGAGTCGGACATGACTGAAGTCACTCAGTATGCACACACAGACAAGAGTAAGAAACCATCCAGGCCTGTCTGATGGCTCATCTTTGCAACAATTCTCTTCTCACCTCAAGGCTCAGGCAAACATGTTCTGGCCACAAGACCTGGGACTTTATCTGCTTTCTTGCATGCTTCTTACAAGGTATAAATGTGATAAGGTGCAGAAAGTACTATCCCAGTACCTGAGATATAGCAGGTACTCAAACAAACAATGGTAGTGGTATTAAGTTTCTGCTATCATTTCTGAATTTAGCTATTCTGCTGCATTAATTGTTAAGCGTCATTCCCATCCAAGAAGGAAGACATATCCTTAATAAACTATGATCTTAATTTCTCTATTGTAGGCACTTTCAGCAAAAGGGGAACAAATGGCAGGGCTGCGCAGCAGAAACATAAGGAAACACCCAATACTCCAGTTTTCAACAGTCTGATAAATCAGAATCCCTAAGATTGGGCCTGGACCAGTATTATTTCAAATCTTTCTATGTGATGTAATTCAGAATCTCTGACTAATTCTTCTGCAGGGGAATAAATTGACACAACAAGCAAATAATGAATGATCCCATTCTCATGCTTAAAACCTTCCAATGGCTATACTCACAAATATAGCCGACAAACTAGCGGCTATCTGTGGGGAGGAGGGGGGAAGGGAAACGTAGGGGTAGGTGATTAAGAGGTACAAACTATTATGTATAAAATGTTACAAAGATATACTATACAACATAAGAAATACAGTCAATATTTTATAATAACTATAAGTGGAGTATAAATGGAGTATATAGAGAATCACTATATTGCAGACCTGTAACTTACATAATATTGTACGTCAACTATGTATTGAATGAACTATGCTTGAATTTTAAAAAAATCATATTTTTTTTATCACCTGTGTCTCTCCGTCCACACTAGAATGTAAGCTCCTTGAAAGTTGAGGCCCTGCCTACACTGTAAATGGTTACAGCCTAATGCATATAGAACACTGCCTGGCAAAGGTAAGTACTCAACAAATACTGGGTGAATGAACTGAATGTGGGCTTTCCCAGTGGCTCAGTGATAAAGACTCTGCCTGCAATGCAGAAGACGCAGGTTCAATTCCTGGGTTGGGAAGATCCCTGGAGGAGGGCATGGCAACCGATTCCAGTATTCTTGTTTGGAGAATCCTATGGCTAGAGGAACCTGGTGGCCTACAGTTCATAGGTTCACAAAGAGTCGGACACAACTGAAGCGACTGAGCATGCACCATAAACTGAATGCACTGGCCTCCTAAAATGCACAGCCATGTTACTCAGCAAGTCCTTTCTGCTGATACATTGCAAATTTCAGGGGAAATTCCCCTCCTGAAATCCACTGGGGTACTTTAATAAGGGATTGGAAATCCTAATTACTCAGTTCATGCAATGCTTAGTGAATTTGCTTTCAACTTATTTGACTGGGAACCTTTTTTCTCTTCACCTTGCTGATTTAATAACCTCACTTTCTGAGAATTTAGAATATAAAGGGGGGATAAAGCACTTTGATAACTCTTTTTAGCCAAAACAGCTTGATTTAATCCTACGTAGCCACAGTTCTCGTGGTTGTATCTATAGCGCAAGGTGATGAATTCCCTGCTCCTAGAGCTTGAAAGTAATAATTGTGCTGTGGGCCTCAGATCATCCCCGAGACATATTACATATGCATATTGCATAATGCAAATTCAGCAAATTGCTGAAGCACAGCAATGTGTGGAGCTGTGGTTTCAACATGTTAACAGCAGAGCCCTGTATTTAAATGAAAGGTAAGATGCTCCGTAAACAAAGCAGTCAGTGGGCAAAATCCCAAGCCACCTTGGTTACTGCCCACAAACACAAAATCAGCAACTTCGATCGTGTGGGACTCTGCCAGTCATTCCACACCAAGTGAGCAGGTGTGATGCTACTGGACCCTTGATGTGTGGTCTCAGCCCACACTTCCTTTAAGAGTATGAGCTGAATGTAGCTCCTTCATTTAAAGGTACAGATACGCACTGTCCATAGAACGTGTTCAGTGAGTGGATGACAGTGTTGCTCAATTTAAGGGACAGTAGTCCCACTGGGGATAAAACTGGCTGGGCAGTGCCTAATGAGAGTCACTTTCCAGGGCTGTGCCTTCTGAAGGGGTTTTCACAGGGTGACTTTAAAAATCTCACCCTCGTTACAATGGGATTCTACCATACAACAGATAAAGCAGAGATGCTCTCATTAAGTGACCTAGGAGAAATTCCAAGAGCCTCCCCTTCCCTCAAGCAGCTCCCCCTGACTCTCCTCACCCCTCTAGAGACCAAGCCCAAGGTCATCTCTCAAAGGCATGTAAGGAATGCTGTCTGGCCTGTGAAGCTGCCAACACTGATGACTCAACAGACCTGACCTGTGGTGAGAGCTCAATAAAGGTGTGCCAACCTGTTGAGGTGGGGCTGAGGGTGGATTTTGTAGGATATGCTGAGATAAAAAGAATAGGCATTTTCGATGGGTGCACATGTAGCTGATTCACTTCGTTATACAGGAGAAACTAACACAACATTGTAAAGCAATTACACTCCAATAAAAAAATTAAAAACAAATAAAACAACAGGCATTTCCGTTGTAGGAATAATGGAAAAGTACAGAAACAGGGAGAGGACAGGGAGAAGAACCGGATATATGAGACAGGGAAGATGAGTTTCCTGGGGAGAGAGAGTGACACAGAGCCGCAGTGGTGGGTGAGACCGGAGCGACAGCTGGCACTGAGTGTGCTTCTCCTTGATCTGGGTAACAAAGTGACCTCTGCAAGGAAACCTGAAATATGGCGATGGAATCAGGGACAACCGGCTGGGCAAAAAGGAACCAGCTAGAACTGATCAAAGAAGAGATAACTCCAGGCACAGAGAACAACTAGTGCAAAGGCTTTAAGTGTGATGAGCCTCAAGTGTTTCAAGGAACCAACAGAAAGACAAGTAATGGGTGGGGCATGGACAGGGGGGGCAACACAGTGGGAGATAAGGTCAAAGAGGAAGATAAGGACCAAGTCACACAGTGCTCAGTATAAGGAGAGAGAGTTGGGCTTTGATCTATAGGCAGCTGGAATCCATTATAAGTAAGCAATGTAGTGACACAATCTGAGTTATATTTTCAAAGAGCAATCTGCCTGAAATTTAGAGACTAGGTCATCAAGATGCAAGAGTAGAAAAAAGAAAGACAATCAATTAGGAAATCGTTTGAATGAGGCAAGACAGGAGAAAATGGGACCATAGTCTATAGATGTCAATTCAAGAGGAGTGGTGGATTCTTTTGGATCACATTTTTCAAACAGATCTCATATGACTGAACACTAGATTGGATGTAGGGGCTGAGGAAGACAGAAGTCAAGGTTTAGCACCTAGCTTTCTGGGCTTTAACGTCAGGTGGCTGTTACTGCTTTTTACTAAAGTCAACAGATGGAGGAATGGTCTTGGCTATGAGGAGAGTCCAGGGTTATACTTTTACTATGTAAGTTTGGGGAAGCTTACTGACCAGCCAGGTGGAGTTGGCAAACAAGCAATGGGCAATATGAATCTACCGTCCCAGAGAGAAATCAACCTGTCCTTGTGTCTGAGAACCATCAGCACAGGGATATTTTTTAAGCCATGGGGCTTAATGAGGTCTCCTGGAGAGACGTGTATAGCTATAGATGGAGAAGGAAGCCCAAGATCACTCTGAGACATACTAAGAGTTAGAGGATGAGTGAAAGAGAAGGTAAAGAAAACTCAGAGGTGTCAGCCAGTCAGGCAGGGGAAAATCCAGGACAGTGAGAGGTCACAGAAGTCAAGAAGGGATACAGACCACACAAGGGAAGACCCAAGAAATGACCATGGATCTGACGGCAGAAAGATCATCAACACACTTGAACAGTAATGACTTCTTGCGGTGACGGTGACGGGGGTGGTGACAGGACAGTTTCAGTTATGTGTCACTATGTAACAAATCATCAAGTATTTACAATTTGGCTATTATTCCTCATGATTCTGCGGTTTGACAGGCAGTTCCTCTGTTCCACAGAGTTTCAGGTGGTGAGCTGAGAAGATTACAGTCATCTGGAATCAGTCAAGCTGGAACATCCAGCACGAATGGAATTTAATGCTGACAGTCAGCTGGAAGCCCCACTTGGGCTATGGACCAGAGTAACTACATGTGGCCTTTCCATGTCCTAGGCTTCTCACGGCATCTCAGTTCTGGGAAGGAGTGTCGCAAGAGGCATCAGACCATGAGACCCACCCAGGCAGAAACTGAAGGGATTCTGATGAGCTAGCTTCAGAGGTCATGAAGCACTGCTTCTACCATGTCCTACTGATCAAAGTAAGCCCAGAATCAAGGGGAGGGGAAGCAGACTTCACCTTTCAGTGAGAGGTTAGCAAGGAATTTGTGGCCATCATTAATCTTCCACAGGACCATGACCTGATGGAAGTGAGTCGAAAGGAGAATTTGAGGTAAGGAAGGGGAGAGAGAAACCCACAAACAACTTAAAATTGCATGCACTTAAGTTCACAAAATTGGCTTAAAAAAAGAGAAAAGAAAAAAAAAAAAAGCAAGGCCTTCATTATGACGCTACTAGTAATTCTGCTAAGTTTAACTTCTAATTTTACAAATCTATCAAACTAAGAAATATAAATCTAAGGATAAAACAGGGGCTTCCCAGATGGCACTAGTGGTAAAGAACCTGCTTACCAATGCAGGAGATGTAAGAGACATAGGTTTGATCTCTGGGTTGGGAAGATCTCCTGGTGTAGGGCATGGCAACCCACTTCAGTACTCTTGCCTGGAGAATCCCATGGACAGAGGGTTCTATAAGCCTACAGTCCACAGGGCCGCAAAGAGTCGGACACGACTGAAGTAACATAACACACATGCATGCAGGGAGAAAACAGCAAAAGTACTGAAAGAAAACAGTGATAAAGTCATCATGAATATAAAGATGGGACCTTCCTAGAAACTCTGATAATAGAAGTCACAAAGTGAAAGACATTTTGATTAGATGAATATTTTAAACTTCTATTAGGATTCAAGAAATTGACCAAAAACTAAAAACGTAGTAGTAAAATCACTATTTAAGTAATTCTCACAAATCAAGAAGAAACCAAATGCCTGACAGAAATAGGCAAAGGATTTACATAGGAAATATATATATGTATGTATATATATGTGTGTGTGTGTGTATATGTGTATATATATATGTATGTATATATATGTGTGTATGTATATGTGTATATATGTGCATGTGTATATATACATATACACAAAAGAAGAAATAAAAGTCAATTAAACAGATTAATAAAACATTTCAACTTCATTGGCAATCAGATAATGCAAAATAAACTGCTGAGATGGCATCTTCTGAAAACATCATCGATCAGCTCAGCTCACTCGCTCAGTCGTGTCCGACTCTTTGCGATCCCATGGACTGCGGCACACCAGGCCTCCCTGTCCATCACCAACTCTTAGAGCCTACTCAAACTCATGTCCATTGCATCGGTGATGCCATTCAACCATCTCATTCTCTGTCGTCCCATTCTCCTTCCACCTTCAATCTTTCCCAGCATCAGGGTCTTTTCCAATGAGTCACTTTTTCCCATCAGGTTGTCAAAGTATTGGAGTTTCAGCTTCAGCATCAGTCCTTCCAATGAACATTCAGGACTGATTTCCTTTAGGATGGACTGGTTGGATCTCCATGCAGTCCAAGGGACTCTCCAAGAGCCCAAGAGTCTTCTCCAACTCCACAGTTCAAACGCATCAATTCTTTGGTGCTCAGCTTTCTTTATAGTCCAACTCTCACATCCATACATGACTACTGGAAAAACCATAGCTTTGACTAGATGGACCTTTGTTGGTAAAGTAACATCTCTGCTTTTTAATATGCTGGTTGTAATATGCTAGGTTGATCATAGCTTTTCTTCCAAGGAGCAAGCATCTTTTAATTTCATGGCTGCTATCACCATCTGCAGTGATTTTGGAGTCCAAATAAAGTCTGTCACTGTTGCCACTGTTTCCCCGTCTATTTGCTGTGAAGTGATGGGACAGGAAGCCATGATCTTAGTTTTCTGAATGTTGAGTTTTAAGCTAACTTTTTCACTCTCCTCTTTCACTTTCATCAAGAGGCTCTTTGGTTCTTCTTCACTTTCTGCCATAAGGGTGGTGTCACCTGTATATCTGAGGTTATTGATATTTCTCCCGGCAATCTTGATTCCAGTTTGTGCTTCCTCCAGCCTGGCATTTGGCATGATGTACTCTGCATATAAATTAAATAATCAGGGTGACAATATACAGCCTTGACGTACTCCTTTTCCTCTTTGGAACCAGTCTGTTGTTCCATGTCCAGTTCTAACTGTTGCTCTTGACCAGCATACAGGTTTCTCAGGAGATGGGTCAGGTCGTCTGCTTTTACATGAACACAAAAAACAGGCACAGTTCAGGGGGAACATCGGAGGAAAATTTAGCAACATTTATCACAAATCCCGCTGCACGAGCTGTACTGTTGCTCTATAAACATAGACTGTTCTTCCTTATCATCAGAATTTTGCTAGAGCCCTTTTGTCTCTCTTGGTTTCCTTTTCCGGCACTCTCATTGTAGGAAAATCCTATTCATCACTCAAATCCAGCTTAGGTATTACCTTCCAGCAGAGCTTCCTTGAGCCCACTTTCCTCCAAGACAGGCACAGTCCCACCTTGTGACTTTCTCAAGTCTGTGTTGCTATCACACTGTAATATGATTATGCACTTATAGCGGGGTGATCTTCAACAAGTCATGCAAATGACTTGCAATTTCTGTCTCTGGAAATGAAGGTGATACGCTATGCTGCAGAGCTTTTGAAAGGACTCAACAAAGAGACTCCTGCTTTGTTGGTACATACACAGTGAAAGATTTTATTTTTCAAGTTCTTGTTACTTTTATACTTTGTCCAGCTTTCCCTTGCTGCTGGATAATAAGCATCCTTAAATTTGGTTCAGTTCTGTTCTACCACTTCTCAGTCACCTTAAATATTAAAAGCAGTCTAGTTTCTATTTTTATAGCTTGGTCCATCTATGAGTTGGTCAAAGAGTTCCTTCAGTCTTTAAGTACAAATAAAAGACACATTTTTCATTTTCACCAAGAACTTTATTGAACAAAGTATTCACCACAGTTTTGTTCCACTACCTTCTGCCATTTTTCAGTCAACCTCATAAATCCATTTTCCTAAAACTCTTTACCTTTGGGGGCAAAGAACTCTTCCAGGCCTTCTATAGTCTTCCAGAAAAGTGAAATATTTTCCATTAAGAGAATTTTGTAAAGACTGAGATCAATGGACATCCAAAAATGCAATGCCTGGTGAATACAGTGGATGAATCAGAAATTTCCAGCCAAGCTGTAGCAGTTACCGCCTGGTCATCAAATAAACCATCATGTGGTCTTACGCTATACTGGTGGAAATCATGTGTTTACTGCTGACTAATTCCAGATGCTTTTCCTCGAATGATGATGCTTTCATTTGGTCTAATTGAAAGCATATTTGTTGGAATTGTTTGGTTTTCTGCAGGGAACTCATAAAGAGGACTCCTTTCCAATCCCACTATATACACAATATCACCCTCTTTGGATGAAGAAGAAAATTTAGCAATACTTATCACAAATCAAGCTGTAAGAGATGTACTGTTGCTCTACAAACATAGATTTTTCTTCCTTATCATCAGAAATTTGCTAGACCTCTTCCATCTCTCTTGGCTTCCGAACTCCAGCACTCATTGCAGGAAAATCCTGCAGGCTTTGGTGTGGTTGTTGGCAGTTCATTTCCCTTGCCCGACATTCTCTTCCATTCCACCTTATCGCACAGCATCCACTTTTCACCATTCCTGACAATTTGTTTTAAAAACAGAATGCTTTCATTATGTTCAAGTAGAGAATGATATGCAGAAATACGGCCAAGAAGTTTTTGTGGGCTTTTTTTTCACTTAAGTGGAGCCCAAACATCAAAGCAACTAACATAACCAAGTTGGTGCAAACAATTTTCAATGCTTAATTTGGATACCCTGAGTATGTTGGCTATCTCCCATGTGGTATAATGTTGACTGTTCTCAATCAATGTCTCCTTCATTCAACTTCATCTGGTCATCAACTTCAACTGGTCTACCCAACTGTGGAGCATCATTTAGGGAGAAATCTCCAACATGAAACTGCAAATCACTTCTGACACAGTCAGTCACAGAACTTCTTCCATACACTATACAAATCTTTTTTTTCTCCCCCCCATTTGAGTTGCATTTTTACCATTCTGGAAATGATAAAGCATAATAATATGATGAAAATGTTGCTCTTTTTCTTCCACATTCAATCTTAAAATGGCTACACAAAAATTCATCAACTTTAATGTTTTTTTTAATTCACACTGATATGACAGCTGTCACAATACAATCTAACCAAACTGCTTCCAATAAAGTTAAAGACAACTGAATACTACCAGAGCCACCATATGGAGAAGCTGAACAGACATTTTGGCCAAGCCAATATTTTTGAGTCCATCTCATTAAAGTTCTCTCCCTTGTACCCCAGCTTAGGTTGTGTCTGTGGTTGCAGCAGTGTGGGACAGAAGGAGCTGGATATGGTACACACGCCATCCTTCTTCCTTCCCTGGTTTTCCTCCTCTGTCGGGGTGGGAACGAGGGAGAAAGGAGTTGATGCTGTTCTCAGCCAGCTATTGGTAGAGAAAGTGGCTGTTCTCATCTTCATTGCTCGTGACTTTTTCCCTTTCGGGAGCAAATCCACAGGGATCTTGAAAGGTGCAGGTGACCCTTCTTTTTGGCTGCCTCTGTTTCGCCGTCTGCCTCTGGAAGTGTTGGACTTTTCTTTCTAAAGGCCAGTTTTCAAATGCAGGCTCTCTTGTACAGGTTGTTTGTAGCTCTTGGTGGGGGCGGGCTGGTGTTCTGTGGACTGCCCTCTCCCCAGTCCCCTAGCTGGGAGGCCCAGTTGAGGCTGGACATCTTCCTCTTCCCTCAGAGGCCCCTCTCCCCTCAGTGGTGCCCTCAGAGGAATCAGCAGGAAGGTCTAAGCCACAGGCACCTTCAGGAGGTTCACTCCGCCCGAGGGAGAATCCCCTGTATCACAGTGGGAACGCAGCTCACCCACACTTCCTCTCTCGGATCCACCAACTCTCACCTACCCCTTTCTCCACAACCAGCCTCATCGGCCTTAGAACACTAAGTTCTATACAGGTCCAGATGTTCAGAGATTACAGAAGTGAAATAAACTGCCCTCCCAACTTTGAGACGAGGGCAAGGGAACAGATGTTGGGCTTTCCCAGTATTTTAGGAAGGAGCGGAACAAGTCAAATGACTTTCCGTGAGGAGGGGTTAGAGGAGCAAGAGCTGAGAGTACCCAGAATCAGTACTCCCTTCCCAGTGCCTCTCCTGAGTCTCATGCCCCATCCCTTCACTTCTCACTGATGAATGAAAGGTCAGGGCATGCCCCGGGAAAGTGCCGCAAGGCAAATTCCGGAGGCTGGCTAAACTTCCGGGGACCGACCCCCTGCAGCCTGGTCCAATCAGGCACCGACCCAGAGCCCTCGGACACTGACCACCGCTGTAGCCCGCGCTTTCTTCCTTATATGAAAAGACCTGGCTTGGACGCCGGCCCTGTATATAAAACCCCTCCCCACCCCTCATACCTCACAGACTTCCTCTGTCTCCTCACTCACCCACCCCCAGGAGTTCTGCCCGAGAGCGACCTCTCAATAAAGGCCTTTACCACCGGTCATTAGAGGCGGCTTTTTTCCTCCCGTGGCGTTTTTCTAACATCTGGCACCCCAACATGAGGCCCAAGGTGAGAGCCCCCGGCACTCGCCGTTGAGGCCCCCTCGAGCTCCACCGCCGCAGAAGCCTCGGACCCAGGCGGCTGACCAACCCCCCGGACGGCAGGATACGGAGTAAGTCCCTTCGGCTTTGGGGCCTGCACTCCCTGGCAACCACCTCCTAGGGCCCCGTAACAGGTGCGCACTTACTGGGCCCTCCCGGTCACCAGCTGGTGGGGAGACGTCCCCAGCGGCTGAGTAGACCTCCGGCTTCAGCCTTTCCGGGTCCCTGAGGTCGTGAAGAAGACGTTCCCCGCGACTACATGGACCTCCGGCTCCCCTTGACTCGTCTGAAGACGTTCGGACAGCGGGGGTTGCCTCCACGCCCCGTGGTCGCCATGGGATCAACAGCCTCCAAACCTGATCCCCAATACTCCACCCCCTTAGAGTGCCTGCTGGCTAACCTGCGGACTCTAAGACTAAAGGGAGATATCCGTCCCAAGCAGCTCACTTTTCTGTGTTCACAGGCCTGGCCTCAGTATTCCCTAGATAATGGCTCACAATGCCAGCCACAGGGACACTAGACTTTGACGTCCTCCGTGATTTAGATAATTACTGCCGGAGAACGGGAAAATGGTCTGAGGTCCCCTATGTTCAGGCCTTTTGGGCCTTGCGCTCTCGCCCCACCCCTTCCACTCCGGCCCCTGCTACCTCCTCCCCCTCCTCTCCGGCCCCTCCTAACCCCTCCCCCTCTAACCCTACTCCGGCCTCTTTTGTTCCTCCTGTTCCCGCCCCTGAGGCTTCACCGCCGGCCCCAGATCCTCTGGCCCTTAACCCTATCTTGTATCCTTCCCTTTCCCCCGTCACTCCCTCCTTTTCTCGGGTTAGCTCCCACACTCGTTCCCATAGCAACCCTCGAGTGCCAACCCCTCCCCCGAGCGTCCCCCGGGAGCTCAGGCAGTTCCTGACACCGACCCTGATTGGAACTACGGGTGGCGGCCAGCTGCGGGTATGCTATATGATAGAGTGTATTCTCGATGAGATGGAAACGTCCTCTCATAAGGTAGTAAACCTCCTCAAACTAGATGAGGTGACTCAGGGGCCCGACGAAAACCCAGCCATGTTTCTTAATCGGCTAACTGAGGCCCTTGTTCAATACACCAGACTGTCCCCGGAGTCCCCCATTGGGGCAGCTACCTTGGCCAATCATTTTATCTCCCAATTCGCACCTGACATCCAAAAAAAACTGGCCAAGGCTGAGGACGGCCCTCAGACCCCTATTCGAGACCTGGTAAAAATGGTCTTTAAAGTTTATAACGCCCGTGAAGAAACTGCTGAGGCCAGCCGAAAGGCAAGGCTCAAATAAAAGGCCGAATTTCAGGCAAGCCTCCTAAACCAGCAAACCCAGGCCTTGGTAGTGGCCCTGCAGCCGGCGGCGGGCTCGGGGCCCCAAAACCCCGCTCCGGGGGCCTGCTTCAAGTGCGGCCAAGAAGGACACTGGGCCAAGATGTGCCCCAATCCGCGGCCTCCTTCCAAGCCGTGCCCGTTGTGCAAACAACGAGGACACTGGGCTAGTGACTGTCCCCGGGCCTCTCGGGCCCTGACCTCTAGGGGCCGGGGACCAGAGCGCCCCAGGGAGACCTCCTGCCCTCCTCCGGCCTTCGAGCTGCTGAGCTTCGATGATGGCTGACGCCACCCAGACTCGGGAACCCCGATAACCCAAGCCAAGCCCAGGGTAATGCTCCAGGTAACGGGTAAGTCTGGTTAATGCGGGGGCTACCTATTCGGTCCTTCCCTCTTTCAGGGACATTTTACGTCCTTCCCAGGTTTCGGTTATGGGCATTGATGGCCAACCCTCACGTCCGCTCCAAACCCAACCACCACCCTGTCAATTAGATTCCTGCCTATTTGCCCACTCCTTTCTGGTCATCCCTTCCTGCCCTACTCCTCTCTTAAAAAAAAAGAAATATACTCTCACAGACCTCCCAGCAGGTGGCTACGGCCCTGGACATCGACTGGCATCTCCACATCCCCTATCGGCCCCAACCGTCAGGCCTGGAACAAAGGCGCAGACAGCTCCAAAAAAGCCCCCTCTAGACCAGACTCAATGGGTCAAAAAAAAATAGCGCAGGCTGCGACCGGACGGGCCATGCTCCTAACAGCTTACACTCGACTCAATCAAGAAGACATAGACCCACTTCACAATCCTCCATAAGCTGACCTTTCGTCCCAGCTGGCCCCTACCCCTCGTCGCCCCCGTTCAGCAGGAAATAGCCAGAGAGAACCGGCGCCCCTTGTCCTATAACAAAAAGGCCGGGATGAAAGGTCGGGGCATGCCCCGGGAAAGTGCCGCAAGGCAAATTCCGGAGGCTGGCTAAACTTCCGGGGACCGACCCCCTGCAGCCTGGTCCAATCAGGCACTGACCCGGAGCCCTCAGACACCGACCACCGCTGTAGCCCGCGCTTTCTTCCTTATATGAAAAGACCTGGCTTGGACGCAGGCCCTGTATATAAAACCCCTCCCCACCCGTCATACCTCGCAGACTTCCTTTGTCTCCTCACTCACCCACCCCCGGGAGTTCTGCCCGAGAGCGACCGCTCAATAAAGGCCTTTACCACCGGTCATTAGAGGCGGCTTTTTTCCTCCCGCGGCGTTTTTCTAACAATGAAGGCCATCAGACTCCATCTGCACCTGGAGACACACAGGAAGCCCTTCACCAACGACTAAACTTTCTCAAACAAGGTTTGTAAGAATCTAGCAACACAGCAGAGTGCCATTTCTACTACAAACCCAAAATTGGCTGGTAACTTCCAGTGACATGAAAATATGCTGTTTCAGACCAATCTGCCTCATTCAGAAAAAGAAAACAGGAACCTGGCAATGTCAGTACATGGTGGTTAACACTGGTAGTTATTGTCCTTGTCTTGACTGGGAACTCTGAGAAAAGAGACTACGTGTTGTTAAATTCATTTCAATTCACTCTAACAATTATCAGCTAAAAACTTTATGTGCCCTGGATACAAAGCTAGCCATGACCTCAAAGAGCTCATGCTGTAGTGTGGGAGAGAACAGGGAACCAGATGATTCAGGAAAGGATGAAGGGAGCATCACAAATAAGCATCCCAGAAGAAGGGACCTCTAAACTGGTCCTCCCAGGCTGAATAAGAGTCAGCCTGGCAAAGAGAGTATCAAGTAGAGGAGGGAACACAGCCAAAGGCCTGAGCTACCAAGCAGACTAATGCATTGGGGAAACTGATGGGGGTTCAATCTGACAAAGAGAAGAGCACTGGGGGTGACAGGCAGAGACTAAGGTGTGCAAAGAAAGCTGAGCCTGAAGAGGTAGATGGAGCCAGGGACGAGAAGTACTTTCAGGCCATGTCAATGACTGTGGACTTTCTCTAGGAGTCCTGAGGAGCCATGAATAGGCTTGAAACAGCAGAAGAACTTAATATGATTTCAAGCTTGGGAAGATTATGCTGGCTGCACCGGGAGAAAGAATTGGTTAGGAGCAAGAGTGGAGTTAGAAAGATCTATTGGGAGGCTAGTGGCCTGGGCTAAAGTTTTATCAGAGAGACAGACAGGAACATGAAGACCAGACATATGAAACACGCTTTGACAACTGATAGAATGTAGTGATTGGAGGAGAACATGCAAGTATGATGTCCAGGTTCTGGCTGGAGCACTTGATGCACAGTAGTGCTCCTCTCAAAGCCAGATGGCCCCAGGGGTAAAGCAGGTATGGCTCAGGGAATAGCAAGGTGATGTATTCAATCTTGGATGTTATTTGTATGCCACTCACAACAACCCTGTAAGACAGATGACACTCTTCCCATCTCATAAACGGAGACATTAACAAAAAGCCATAAAGTCAGGAAGAAGAAGAACTCCTCTTGGCTACAAGAGTCCCCCGGAACAAGGAATCCTCAACAGGCCAAACTGCCAAGACCAGCTTGGGGCTGATCATCATTCATATCACCCTGGAAGCTCGCACTTCTTGTTTAGGGGAACAAAGGAAGAAAATCCAAGAGAGATCACCCAGAGTCATTTCTGTCCATCTCAAATTCCCCACCAGACTGGGTTGGGGCCTGGACTTTCTTTAGCTCCACCACACCATTTGCCAGCCTTTTACCCACAGTTAAAACAGTCCCTGTACATAGGGAGGAAAATCAGGCAAAAGGTAGCATTTCCTCTTATGGGAGAATTGTCCCCACCTACTCCCTAGCCTCACCTTGCACACCCACGGCTTCTTGGTCACTGCTGAAGTCTTAGAGTCATAGCAATGTCCACTCCCCTTGCTTCTTCTAGCAATCATGCCAAAAAGAAGTACCATGCCATCACAATTGTTAAACCACTGCTCTCGGCTCAGAGCTGGGCTTAGATCAACCCATGCTCTCTGACATCTGTAACTTCCAGAATTTTTGGAGTGTGCAGGCCTCAACATTCTTCCTTTCTCAGCAAATGCAATCAGCAGCCAGATCTGTATCAAACACCTACCATATGCTGGCCATCATGCCTGGAGCAACGGAAAGCTCAAAGATAAAGAAGACTCATTAACAGCCAGGGCAGTTTTGCAGCCAGGGCAAATTAAAATCATAAATTCAAAAGAAGGGGAAACCAAACATTTTTGAGCACCCACTATATGCCAGATACTATATGAGTGTTTTTCACAGGGCATCTCATCAATCCTCACAATAAGCCATAAAACAGAACTTATTTTCCATGTTGTACATACAGTGGGAGAAGAGACTCAGAGTGGCAAAGACACAGACCTTGAAGAAATTTATTTCTCTTCTTCCTGTTCATGTATGTAAACTCCCTTTCCTAGACTCCCTTGTAGATATGGTTGTAAGTACGAGTCCTAACTAGCAGAAGCCCTGGCCCACAAAAACCCTGTGTGAGTCTTCATTTTACCTCATCTCTACGTCTTAGCCAGAGGAATCCTGGAAGTCACAGGTTGAAGATGACATGTTAAATGATTTCTAGAATCACTGCATACATAGAGTACTGTCTCATTTCACTTTGAGAAGTAAAATTCTACTATCAGAAGCCACAAAAATTTAAGGTTTACCCATTATTGCAGCTAAAATTTGCTGATGGCTTAACACCACCAGTTTATTTCTGGTTCACAGTACATGTCCAGTGTGGATCCCCAGGACTTTGACATATGTCACTTCTGGTCATATTTCTTTAGTCAAAGAAAGTAATATCACTACATTTAAACTCAAAGTTAGAGGAAATATAATTCTACCATATATCTAGAAAGCAAAGATCTGGAAATATCTGATAAACAGTGCTCATGGCTATTCAAAAATAAGAAAGTCCTGGATATCAAAGCAGAGAAATATATGCTCATTTGGGAAATATTTTGGAGACCTCGGTTCAATCCCTAGGTCAGGAAGATCCCCTGGAGGAAATGGCAACCCACTCCAGTACTCTTGCCTAGAAAATTCCATGGATGGAGGAGCCTGGTGGGCTACAGTCCATGGGGTCGCAAAGAGTCGGACACAACTGAGCAACTTCACTTTATTAGAGGATTAAACATCTGAATCTTTTAAGAAGCAGAAGTTCTTATTTTTGCCAGATATGGGGCAGAATTATAGACCAAAACCCTGACTAGAGCCTTTGAAACGGTAATGTGTATATGGATATGTTTTGGGAATTACAGGCATGTGGTGTCCCAGATGGTAAAGAATCTGCCTGCAATGCGGGAGACCTGGGTTTGACCCCTGGGTCGGGAAGATCCCCTGGAGGAGGGCACAGCAACCCACGCCAGTACTCTTGCCGGGAGAGCCCCACGGACGGAGGAGCCGGCGGGCTGCAGTCCATGGGGCCGCAGAGCTGGACACGACTGAGAGATGAAGCACAGCGCACATATCCTTTTCACTTTCTACACAAGAATTACATAATATTTGTCTTTGGTTCTGGACTCCAACAAATTCAGACTCTGTCCTCAGGAAGGATGTTGTATTGAAGAAGTCATCTGGCCCTACGTTAGCCTTTATCATCTGTAAGAGAAAAATGATAGTAACAGGCATCTTATAAATTTTTCAGGTTAAGTATTATTCTAGCACAAGATGCAGAGTTCCAAAGATAGCAAGGAGAGATAAGAAAGCCTTCCTCAGTGATCAATGAAAAGAAATAGAGGAAAACAATAGAATGGAAAAGATTAGCGATCTCTTCAAGAAAATTAAGAGATACCAAGGGAATATTTCATGCAAAGACGGGCACAATAAAGGACACAAATGGTAGGAAACTAACAGCAGCAGAAGGTATGAAGAAGAGGTGGCAAGAATACACAGAAGAACTATACAAAAAGATCTTCGTGACCCAGATAACCATAAGGGTGTGATCACTCACTTAGAGCCAGATATCCTGGAATGTGAAGTCAAGTGGGCCTTAGGAAGCATCACTACAAACAAAGCTAGTGGAGGTGATGGAATTCCAGTTGATCTGTTTCAAATCCTAAAAGATGATGCTGTGAAAGTGCTGCACTCAATATGCCAGCAAATTTGGAAAACTCAGCAGTGGCCACAGGACTGGAAAAGGTCAGTTTTCCTTCCAATCCCAAAGAAGAGCAATGCCAAAGAATGTTCAAACTACCGCACAATTACACTCATCTCACACACTAGCAAGGCTTCAACAGTGAATTGAGAACTTCCAGATGTTCAACCTGGATTTAGAAAAGGCAGAGGAACCAGAGATCAAATTGCCAACAACCATCAGATCATCAAAAAAGCAAGAGAATTCCAAAAAAAAAATCTACTTCTGCTTTATTGATTACACTAAAGCCTTTGACTGTGTAGAACACAAGCTATGAACAATTCTTCCAGAGATGGGAATACCAGACCACCTGACCTGCCTCCTGAGGAATCTGTATGCAGGTCAGGAAGCAACAGTTAGAACTGGACATGGAACAACAGACTCGTTCCAAGTTGGGAAAGGAGTAAGTCAAGGCTGAATATCGTCACCCTGCTTATTTAACTTATATGCAGAGTACATCATGCAAAATGCCCGGCTGGATGAAGCACAAGCTGGAATCAAGACTGTTGGGAGAAATATCAATAAACTCAGATATGTAGATGATACCACCTTCATGGCAGAAAGTGAAGAGGAACTAAAGACCCTCTTCATGAAGGTGAAACAGGCGAGTGAAAAAGCTGGCTTAAAACTCGGCATTCGAAAAACGAATATCGTGGCATCCAGTCCCATCACTTCATTTCAAATAGATAGGGAAACAATGGAAACAGTGACAGACTTTATTTTCTTGGGCTCCAAAATCACTGCAGATGGTGACAGCAGCCATGAAATTAAAAGACACTTGCTCCGTGGAAGAAAAGCTATGACAAACCTAGACAGCAAGAGACATTACTTTGCCAACAAAGGTCCGTCTAGTCAAAGCTATGATTTTTCCAGTAGTCATGTATGGAGGTAGAGCCGGATCATAAATAAGGCTGAGCATCGAAAAATCGATGCTTTTAAACTGTGGTGTTGGAGAAGATTCTTGAGAGTCCCTTGAACTGCAAGATAAAATCAGTCAATCCTAAAGGAAATCAATCCTGAATATTCATTGGAAGGATGGATGCTGAAGCTGAAACTCCAGTACTGTGGCCACCTGATGCCAAGAGCCATCTCATTAGAAAAGACCCTGATGCTGGGAAAGATAGAAGGCAGGAGGAGAAGAGGATGACAGACGACGAGATTGTTGGATGGCATCACCAACTCAATGGACATGAGTTTGAGCAAGCTCCAGAAGATGGTGAAGGACAGGGAAGCCTGGCATCTGCAGTCCATGGGGTCACGAAGAGTCGGACCAACTAAGCAACTGAACAACAACAATTGATTCAATACATGTAAAAGCCCTTAGTAAATTATTTTTAAAAATTATTAGCCACTGTTAAACATTCAAGCTTTCATAAACGTATATACATTCTTCATAGTGCTGTTTGTAATAGAAAATTTGAAATTCTTTACTGCTTCATCAATGTAAAAATTATCACATGTGTGTGCAGAGAGCCAGAGCAGAAGAAAGAATACCAGAAGTTTCTTTTTTTAAAATAACACAAAATCATATATATTGATCTGGAAAGATATCCATAATATAATGTGGAATTGTGGAAGTACAAAAGCAAGTTGCAAAACACAATGCATAGCTTGGTTTCAAGAGTGTGTGTCAGGAAGCATTTAACAAGAGGCTTCCTGTGTGCTGTTTTGGATCTGTCAGGAACCCTCTGGCCCTTATTGATTCCTGAATATTCAGGAATTAAGAGGAGAGGCACGCCCTTCCCCAGGCTGAGGAATCCAGGCATTTCTCATTACGGTGATAAGTACCCTCTTCCTTTTTATGAGCCATACGGTAAAAGGTGATTATTTGCAACTCTCTCTCTTTGATAGGGATCGTCTTATGCTTTTTAAGTCTGGAATTTTAATCTTTATCTTTGCTGAGAATAACCACCTTGTAAGACAGTATATATGCCCACGCCATGTTGATTAAAACACCTTTGCTCCATCAGAGCTTGGGTCCCCGTGTCTCTCTTTCTTTCTATTCCTGTCTCTCTCTCTCTCTATTTCTGGCTAATTCCTTGGAGCAAGGAGGCCCGCTGAGCTCACTTTCTTGCCCGGGCTTCTAAGCCCCTCTCGAGAAGGTGCACTGCGCCTTCATCCACTGGAGAGGGCGCCCAGTGCCCACGTGCAGTGGCGCGAGCCCTGAGAACAGGACTCTATTGGCTTTCCCGTAAACAGGGGACATCAGCCTCTCTCTCTCTCTTGCTCTCCGGGCCACCGGGTTCCCGTCCATTAAAGCACCAACAAGCGCTATCAGCCTTCTTATCGTCGACTCCGGACCACCAGGTTCCGGTCCATTAAAGGACCAACAAGTGTGTATATATATACAAATTGCGATAAGTATATCAAGTCATAATAAGTCCTATAAAATATATTAAAGATTATGTCATAGAGAGCAATTGGTTGGAAATGGAATGCTATTTCAAACTAGGTGATCAGAAAGGGTTTCTCTGAGCTGAGCTGTGAATGATTAAAAAATTATAAATAAAAAAGTAATCACACCCCAGCACCCAGATATTGGTATGTAACACTATTCTTAAATAAAACAACAACAACAAAAATAGGACTCCTTGGAGAAATGACCGATTCTGCAATGGCACAAAATAAGGAGGATGAACCTGCAGCATGATGTAGCACCAAAAAGTAAGAAAATGCTCAAGAAACAAAAGAACGGAGGCATGTCCAAGGGATATAGGAGCTGACTAAAAGAGCTCCCAAGGCCAAAGTTGGGACATTCAGCAGCAAAACAGGAAAGTTAGTATTGGAGTCACCTCAAAGTATAAGCTAATATATATGAGTCCATACTTACGTGAATGAGTAAATAAACAAATGCAGGAAGACAGACAAATCTCCCATAGTAAGAAATTGCAGATGACCCACATGGATATTGTGCCCTCAAGGAAGTGGAGCATAATTCCATAACGCTTTGAGTGTGGGCTGAGCAAAGCAGCTTCCTTTCAGACAGCAGAGTATCGGAAAGGGGGGACATGGTGAACTTTATAGGAAGCAATCTGACAAGCATCATCTCAGCCAAGTGATGAAGCTTAGGATCATCAGTGATAAGTCACACTGATAAAAGGTACCCTTGATATCATGAGAACTGCGTATCACCGCTACAGTCTTCCTCTCAAAACCTATGACACCAGTCTAATTATAGAAAAACATCAGATAAATCCCAACTGAAGCATCTCAAAACCTATGACGCCAGTCTAATTATAGAAAAACATCAGATAAATCCCAACTGAAGCAATGTCTATGAAAAAAACCTGACCTCAGAATTATCTAGATCATCAAAACCGAGGAAAGTCAGAAATTGTCACAGGACAGAGGAGCCTCAAAAAACAAAACCAAAAAAAACCCACAAAAAACAAAAAACCACTCAATGTAATGTGGTATCCTGAACCGGGTCCTTGAACAACAACAAAAAGTCCTTAGAGGAAAACAGAGGAATTCAAATTATAAAGGACTTTACCCAGCATTTTTTCATAGTTGCAATAAATGTACCATACTAAATCAGGGAAACTACTATCTTTGCAACTTCTCTGTTAATCTTAACAAAAGAAGTTATTTTTCAAATTGAACAGGAAAAGAAATAAACTGTGATATATTCATGTAATTAAATACTATTCAACAATTAAAAGAAACAGATTAATAATAACTGTTATAACATAGCTGTATCTTAAGGATATTATACTAAGTAAAACAAGCAAAACACACCAAAATTACATACTGTATGATTCCATTTACAAGGCATTCTAGTATAGGCAAAAATAGCCTATGGCAGTAGATGTGAAATCAGTGGTTATTTGGGGAATACCGTGTAAGCAAGAATTGACTAGGAAGAGACATGAGGAAATTTTCTGGGTTGATGGAAATGTTTGGTGTCTTGATGTATATTTGTCAAAATTTCTTGAATGGGATACTTAAGATCTAAATTTAAAATATATACTATAAATAAATTTAAAATATATATTGAATATATTTTATATAATATTCTATAATACAGATAATTATATAAATAAATATTACATATCTATACATAATATAGAGATATTTAATAAAATAATATTTTAATTTATAAAATATATCATAAATTATACATTTTAAATATATAAAATATTTTAAAATTTAAAGTATACTAAATCAATTTTAAAACATATTGTAAATAATTTAAAATATATAAACATAATTAAAATTTTAAAGTATATAAAACCAATTTTAACTATTAAATTGTGGAAGGAAGGAAGAAAGAGAGAGAGAGAGGGAGAGACGGAAAAAATAGGAGAGAGGGAAGAGAGATTTTTGAAGCCTAGGACATTTGCATTATAAGAAAAATTAAAATTGTGTGAGAATTATGTTTAATTCATTTATTATAAGACAAAAGCATGTTTTTAACCTTCCAGACACAAACATAACAAAAATGGGATTTTATTGCTCATATTAGTTTGTAGTCATTTTCTAAATTAACCTTATAGCTTATAATTTTCCTTCAATAACAACAGCACCTACTGAAATACAAACATTGTACAATACTATTTTATCACATAACCTTGTAGAGACATATGGCAAAACCTGCTGGCTCCCTCATTGGTGACACTTCAAGGGGCACTTGGGCAGGAATAGTTTTAAAGAAATCAGTGACTAGATAAACCATATCCATTTGGATCCTTTCCTAGAACGGAAATGCACTGAGAATGCACCTTCAGTCCCGGTCAGGCTTTGGGCTTGTCTTTTGGGTCCCCACTCTCCCTTTCAAAGCCACTCTTTTCTCTCTGTCAACAGAAAGACACACTTCTCATCCACCCTGAGGGTGGTGATGATGATAGTGGTGGTGGTGTCGATGATACAGGTCATCAAAAGGGAAAATTCAAACTGCTGGTGTCAACTTTGTGATAACCAATGAAGCTAATAACTCCATAACAAACTCCTTTACAAGTCAGGTGGTTTTCAATTCTTGTTTTCAACAAAACTGAGAGTGAGTTGTCAACTGAGAGAGGATTAAAAATAATGTTTGACAGTAGACTGCAATTTTTCACATTCTCTCAAAAGAGTCCAGGGAACTAAGTAACATTGCTCTAAAATAATTCCCTCCATTGCCATTTATTTATGGAACAAGGTTTTTCAGTGCCTGAATCTATGAAACTAAAATCAGAAATACAGTTGACGTTATGCTTATACTTCCTATCACTAGTAGTCATACACAGATACAGAAATTAATTTTTTAAAAGCCTCATCCCTCTTGTTAAGATACATTTTTGTTTCATATTTGCCAAAATATATGCTATGCTTTTACTATTTTAATTGATTGTATAGCACCAATAGCTACAATGATAATTCAAAGAAACATTTTAATACTTAAAGTTTCCATTTCTATAAATGTTATTTATAGATAACAATAAAGTGATCAATAAAAATGCTGAAGCAGGAAAATATATATTAGAAAAAAATCTTTAGAGGAAGCAGAATGAGAAAAGGAATGATAGCAAATTTCCAGCTGTTTAAAAACTTGTTTATTTTTTAGATGGAGGATGGTGGCTATCGATTTGCAATGGTATTTACATTCCATTGGACATATTTTAATAGGTAACACAAGAGTTTGTTTTTACACCAATATTTACAATGAGCCAGAAATTTTATTCTTCACATTCATATATGACTGTGATAAAAAATAAAAGCTAAAAATTTCAGGGACAATCTAAAACTGCACAAAGTAGTCTATAATTTTTCAAAATTCTTTTAAGGGATATGTGAGCAAAAATGTTTGAAGACCTTACACCTGCCTAACACATATTCACTCATTCTTCCTTTTATTACTTACACCAGAATTGCTGGCAATGTGCCCAGCTGAAAATCCACGCTTCCAAGTCTCCTGGCAAATACGTATGGACAAGTGACTAAATGCCAGCTAATGACAGACTAAATTCTGCCATTCCCGCTTTCCACATGAGGTATGAATGCAATGGCTGGAGCTCCAGCAGCCACTTCTGACCACGCACTAAGAACTGCAGTATTGAAAGACAGAAGGAACCTGGGTTCCAGATGACTGTCACTCCTCTTTACCAACACCAAACTCCCTACACCCAAGTTTCTTTTAGGGGAGAAAAATAAATCCATACACGTCTAAGTCACTATTATTTGGGGATTCCTGTTATACACAGCCAAATATGGTCCTGCCTGGTAGAGGCAGGTACAGCATTTTTGATAATAATCAATCAATTATTAAACATTCAGGTTTTTCAGATTTTTCTATTTATTATAAACCATACTGTGATCCTTATTAGATATATCTTCAGACACATTCATAGTAATTTTTCTAGGAGACAGTCTCAAAAAGCAAATTCTGGGTCAAAAAATGTCTTGCTACATACTGCATTTTTTTCTTCACAAAGGTTAATTTACACCCACATCAATGATGTATGAGATGACAAGAACTCCGCATTACTTCATCATCATTGGATAGTCTTTTCTCTTAAATATTGCAACGTGACAGAAAAGGTTTATTTGTACTGTTTGTTAACTAATAAAGTTATGCTCTTTCCCAGTGGCATTTCTTAATGACATTCTATTTTTTTAATTTAGAAAAAAGAGTTAAAAATATTTTGCTCCAGATAAGTTAGGGTTGGATAACTAGAGGCAAGGCTACCTTTGAGGTATCCGTTTATATAAAGCTCCATGGCAACAGAGCAGTTGTTCTGTGCTTGGCACACAGTAGGCTCACTAAATAATCATTGGGCATATGAAAGCTGCCCTCTTACTCTGTGACTCTGAGCAGTTAATTTTCTGCTCTGGGCCTCAGTTTTCTGTTTAATAAACTAATGGGATTAGATGAGTCTACATCATGGTCTTTTCCAACAATTTTTTATTCGAGAAAGTCAGATCCAAGTAATGCCTACAGAGTGTTAAGTGGAAAATACTCCCTTCCTTCAGGGCTATTTATATTTGTTGGAAAGACCCAGAGGCACAAGGGGATAAAATAAATAGACACTAAGAATTTGCATTCTTTTTTGTTCCTCTTCCATGGTACTAGAACACAAAAGCATTACAGAGGCAGTAACAAACACCAGGAAGAGCCCTCTTCTCCTGAAATCCTCTCAGGACTGGGAGGAGACCCAAACTCCAGCCTAACAACTATATCCTCTCATTCTGCTGGAGTCCAGACTTTGGGAAGCCTGGGTTTAACTGGGCAAGTACGAGTACATGAGAGGCAATGATACAAGTCCCACAGGACCAGTTGAGATAAGATAAGGTACATGCCCTGCACACAGATGCAGCGCAGTCAATGGTAATTCCCATGGTGGTACCCAGTCTCAAATACCATGGCGTCAAGCGGTGGTGGCAGTTGGTTTTTTCCTTGAAAAGCCCCCACAGTGGGATTGGTCATGATTTTGGCTTCATACATTTCAGATTCTTGTTCTCTGGCCCTCCTGGAGAGTCTGAGAGTTTCCTAAAACCCTTTCAAAAATTCCTTTGCTACCTAAATGAGCCCGAGTAGATTCTGCCATCTGCAACTTAGAACCAGGACCACTAGAGCTCCTGTAGGCCGCTACATTTTAGCCTAAATCTCCAAAGTGAAAAGTGAAAGTCACTCAGTCGTGTCTGACTCTTTGCGACCCCATGGACTACACAGACCATGAAATTCTCTAGGCCAGAACACTGGAGTGGGTAGCCTTTCCCTTTTCCAGGGGATTTTCCCAACCCAGGGATCGAACCCAGGTCTTCCGCATTGCAGGTGGATTCTTTACCAGCTGAGCCACCAGGAAAGCCCAAAATCTCCAGAGGAGAGCTTTACTGAAAAGAAGCTCTTGTCTACATGCAGTTCAGCTCCTATCCCAATTCTATCGAATACGGATTCAGATTCTGCCCTAGTCAATATCTGTGTAAATTGTCTTCTCAGCTCAGACACCCCTTAGAAACAGAGGCAGTCTGTTGAAGCCTAGTGCAAGATGACCAAAGGAATGACTGCGGATGAGGAGATAAGGTCCCAAGTCCACCGCTGGAAATCCACATAGCCAGAGACACATCCTTTCAATACTGTGAGCCTGGGTTCCCCAGCCTGTGAAATGAGAGGAGAGTATCTGGCAGAGGGAACTGATGTGAGATCAAAAGAGCAATAGATATGAAGATCCCTTGTCAACTGTAGCTCTAAGGAACAACTTATATAGTGTCTTTTTCCATCGATCTTCCACGAAAGGCAGGCACTGGATCTTCGTGATCAGGTCTCTCAGACTGGAGGAGGGGGAAGCGGGGGTGGGAGGAGGGGTTGCAGGGCCAAAACATGGGTCATATCGCCCTCTGGTGGATTGAAATGGAAAGCGTATCGTTTTCAAATGGGCGGCAAAGCTACAGAAACAGAACTCACCGAATCCTAAAATTCCAGAAGTGAAAGGGAGCTTTGAGACCATTTAATCTAACATCCCCATTTAAATATGGGACAATAATAAAATTCCAAGAGGAAAAATAACTTTCCTGGGGTCTTACCAAGAATAAAGCTCAGAGCCAGGGCCAGACCCCAGCCCATAAGGCCCATTCAGAGCGAGAACATTCTCTCTGACATGAAACACAGAAACCCTCAGTGGTCAGGGTCCGCATGACCTTGAACTCTCCACACAGCTCTACGATGTTGTCAGCAAGCAGCACTTTAGCTGAACTCTGCCCAACATTGGGTAATTTCCCCACCCCGTTTTATTGTCAAAAAGTTGTTACTTCTTTTTAAAACCTACCATGTCAATGTTTTGATTTCAATACAAACAGACCAAGCTATGGTTATGGCAACTTCTTAGAAACTTAGAAAATATTCTCAAGCATGACTGGGTAATTCTAAGAGAAAAGAACAACAGAATGTCTAACTTCTCCAGGAACTACAGAAACTTTTTTTTTTCCAGACCAATCTCTCCCACAGGTGGTTATCTATGAAGATAGAACAGTCCAAAGACATAAAACACAAATTACCTTCACCTTAACACAACTGCCAGCCTAAGTCTGACTCATATAAGACCCTGCATTCTAATGGTACCCAATTAGCCATCTTAATAAATGCTAAAAAGCAGCAGATGACACCACCCTTATGGCAGAAAGTGAAGAAGAACTAAAGAGCCTCTTAATGAAAGTGAAAGAGGAGAGTGAAAAAGCTGGCTTAAAGCTCAACATTCAGAAAACTAAGATCATGGCATCCAGTCCCATCACTTCATGGCAAATAGATGGGGAAACAGTGGAAACAGTGAGAGACTTTATTTTGGGGGGATCCAAAATCATTGCAGATGGTGACTGCAGCCATGAAATTAAACGACCCTTACTCCTTGGAAGGAAAGTTATGACCAACCTAGACAGCATATTAAAAAGCAGAGACATTACTTTGCCAACAAAGGTCCACCTAGTCAAGGCTACGGTTTTTCCAGTAGTCATGTATGGATGTGAGAGTTGGGACTATAAAGAAAGCTGAGCACCAAAGAATTGATGCTTTTGAACTGTGGTGTTGGAGAAGACTCTTGAGAGTCCCTTGGACCACAAGGAGATCCAACCAGTCCATCCTAAAGGAGATCAGTACTGGATTTCATTGGAAGGACTGATGGTGAAGCTGAAACTCCAATACTTTGGTCACCTGATGCAATGAGCTGACTCACTGGAAAAAAAAACCCTGATGCTGGCAAAGATTGAGGGCAGGAGGAAAAGGGGATGACAGAGGATGAGATGGCTGGATGGCATCACTGACTCAATGGACATGAGTTTGGGTAAACTCTGGGAGTTGGTGATGGACAGGGAGACCTGGCGTGCTGCGGTTCATGGGGTCGCAGAGTCGGACACGACTGAGTGAACTGAACTGAACTGAACTGAACTGAACTGAAAAAGAAGTGAGTCGTGCTGGATCTTTGCCATGGAGAAACAACCCATTCAAGCCAATTCTTAGAAGTCTCTTTTTTTTTTTTAACCTCTAATCCCTTTGGGATCTGAACACGGCACAAGGAAGACTTCGTTCAAGACAGGGCTCAAATAAGCCCCCAGAGTTCTGTCCCCAGAGAGAGCAGGTGGGTCTTTGAATAACTCACACGCCCCCCAGCACTCCATGGGTAGCAAGGGCACTTGGCCAGCAAGTCCTGCCAGTCTTTCAGGGTTAGGGAGAGAATCTAGTGGACTTCATCCCAGATCATACATTTTAATCCCCCACAATGGACTAGCCTGAGTATTCCTACCATGCCTAGACAGGGTCCTGAAGTTTAACCTGATTCAATCCTCTATTTTTACTCAGCAATAGCAGTATCTGGTATTGAGTATTTACAGTAATGCTCTTCTAAGAGGTTTTACATGGCTTAACCCAGCTCCCACCAAAACTCTATACATAAGGTGTTATTAATCATCCCCATTTTAGAGATAGAAAAAGTGTGGCTCTCAAAAGCCAACTCATCTGAGATCAAACAGCTAATAAGTGAGAGTCAGAATTTGAAGCTAAATTCAAATTCACTGGATTTTGTAGCCATTCTTTTAAATCCAGCCCCACTTGGAAGATAATCTTTACCATCTCTTAGCTAACTCATAGCAGGGAGTGGACCTCAATCCAAAATTGAAGGTCAGAATCACAACAAGTTCTGTTTGAGTTTGAGCCCAGTGTCTTCCCAAAGGCACCTCTACATTGAATTTTCAAGCTCATTTTAAACATTTTTGTCCTCACTCTGCTTCCTTCTAGCAGCACAGGAATCTGTAATCACAGTCAGATAGAAAGTGATACCACATTGCGAGCACATTTAGTGTTTCCTCCTCCTGAAGGTAATATGATATTTTTAGGAAAAATGAAGGTTTTGCAGTCAGACAGACCAGGATTTGAGACCCAACTCTGCCATCTCTACTACCTGCTTGTCCTTGGATATTTACAGGAATCCCCCAGTATCCATGGGGGGAATGCCTGAAACCATAGATAGAAACCTGTTTTCTGTTCAGGTCTTTCACCCACAAATTTAATGCCTTTTCAATCTTAACTAAGCACTTAGACACTCTGGCTGTAACCTTTGCAGTTTGAGGTGCGACAGCAAAACGAGCACAAATTTCTTTTTCCTTCTTCACAGTTTCAGGAATGGAAGGTTCTTTCTTACCATAGATCTTAGCAGTTTCAGCCAATGACACTTTTTCCTTACTAGGTAAGGAACTTTCTCCTTTCACCTATAGGAAGTACTTTATCACCTCTCTTTGGCAGATCCAAATGGCTGGCATCACTCCTCTTGCACTTTGGGGCCATTATAAGAAAAAAAAAAAAGGGTTCCTTGAAATAAGCATTGTGACATCATGACAGTCAATCTGATCACCAAGAGGGCTACTAAGTGACTAATGGGTGGGAATGGAAAAGGTTCGACAAAAAGATGAATCACCTTCTGGGTGGATTTACCTCCTGGGTAGGTCAGGGCTGACAGCTCGAGTTTTTATCACATTACAATTTAAAACTTATGAATTGTTTACTTCTGGAATTTTCCATTTTAACATTCTCAGATCATGGTTGACCCATGGGTAATTCAAACTTCTGAAAGCAAAACTACAGATAAAGTGGGGACTACTGTATTCCCTCTAGTTCTCATTCTTCTCACCTTGGAAAATGTGAATAATAATATCAACATTATCCTGCTGATATGACAATCAGTTCACACCTGTCTATAGTACCTAGCAGTGCCTGGCAGGCATGCAGCGGGCACAGAAGACCCCGCAGCAGTTAGCAGACCACCCAGCTGTTGTTGCTGTTTAGTTGCTAAGTTGTGTCCAACTCTTTGTGACCCAACGGACTGCAGCACACCAGGCTTCCCTGTCCTTCACTATCTCCCTGAATTTATTCAAACTCATATCTATTAATTCCATTATGCCATCCAACCATCTCATCTTCTGTCACCCCCTTTTCTTCCTGCCCTCAATCTTTCCCAGCATCAGGGTCTTTTCCAATGAACTGGCTCTTCACATCAGGTAGCCAAAGTATTGGCGCTTCAGTATCAGTCCTTCCAATGAATATTCAGGGTTACTTTTCTTTAGGATTGACTGGTTTGATCTCCTTGCAGTCCAAGGGACTCTCAAGAGTCTTCTCCAACACCACAATTCAAAAGCATCAATTCTTCGGCACTCAGCTTTCTTTATGTTCCAACTCTCACATCCATACATGGCTACTGGAAAAACCGCAGCTTTGACTATATGGACCTTTGTAGGCAAAGTGATATCTCTGCTTTTTAATATGCTATCTAGGTTGGTCATAGCTTTTCCTCCAAGGAGAAAGCATCTTTTAATTTCTTGGCCTGCCCAATGCAGACACTTACTTTCTTACTTTGCCAAGCCCGGCAGCAACAGAGGTGGTGATGGACCTCAGGATAGGAGGGGACACAGCCCAGGGGCAAGAGGCATTACACAATGAGATGTGCATGGGCTTTAGACTGATTCCCAGTTCTGCCATTTTAGGCTTGACTTTGCTCAGTCTCATTTCCTTCGCTATAAACAGAGGCAATAAATCCTCATTATATAATATGTGTCCTCAGGATACTTACCATCCAGTCAAGAAACAGACATAAAAAGAAAAGGAAGATTGGAACATCTCAAATAAAAATTTTTAAATGTGCTTCAATGACATAAGTTACTGGGCTAAATATTCTAAACAACTTTTATTTATTTTAAGAAATGAGATATTTTTCAGAAACTAATAATACAGTAAAATATCAGCCCTCGGGATGTCCTAAAATTGGGGGGTTAGTTAAGATATCTAGATTATTTCAAACCAAAAAATCCACTTTAATTTTAATGAAATAATGTAGAATTATTTTGAAGCATATGTTACATCACTACACATTCTTAAAGTTTTTTATATTGTAAAAGCGTTATACATACATACCTTTGAGAAACTTGCAATAAACAAGAAGAGACAGATGCAAGAATGTTCAAAATCACACTGTTTGTAACAGGAACTGTAAAGAGTTCAAGTGTCTACCAAACGAGAAGGATTAAATTTAAGAGTTTTTATACAATAAAATACGACATAAAAGAAAAAATGAAATTATAGCTATCGGCAACATGGATGGATCCTCAAAGCATAATATGGAATGAAAAAGAGCCAACTCGTGGAACAATATATGGAACAATACATGTAAGCATAATACCACCTTTATAAAACTCAAAGCAAGCAACCCTAGTGTTTAAGGATATACACAGGGGTGTGCTCAGAGCAGGGGGCCCGAAGACACGGCTCGGCTGTTTCCAACACACCCGACACGAACCTGGGTTCGCTGCGGCCTTCCTGTGAGCAGAAACCCCGCACCTCCACGTGGCGGCGGGGCGGGGCCAGGGCTGGCAGGAAAGCCGCAGCACGCAGTGCGGGAGCTTGCCCCCGGAGCCTGTCCGGTCCACGCCTGCGTGGGCCAGGAGTGGTCTCATAAACGGTCTGAACCTCTCATTTCAAGGAGAGAGAAAAAGATTCCAACTGTATACCATACTGCAAAAGGCAGATCTGTAGAGACAATAAAGAGATGAGTGGTTGTCAAGAGTTTGCAGAGAGGAGTACAGAGTACAGACGTTGTCATGAGCAGTCAAAGTGCTCTGAGAGACATTACAATGATGGCTATATGTGGTCATACTTTTGTCCAGACCCATAGAATATGCAACGCTGCTCTGCTCATTAAAGTGAACCCTAGGTGAACTGGGGGCGTCTTGATGATGTGTCAATGCAGTCATCCTTGGTCTAAAAAGAAACAGAGGTGCCATTCTGTTGATAATGGCTGTTCATGTGAGGGGAGGGGGTATATGGGGAATTTCTGTACGTTCCTGTCAAGTTTTACTGTAAACCTAAAACTGCTTTAAAAAAAGAAAAAGATCTCCAAAAAAAATTTAACTCAGGATAGACATTTTTGGCAAAACTTTTTTTGCTTTTATGTATGTATAGATATTACATGTGTGTGTGTTTATTGGACTGTGATATAAAATATTATAAAATTCATGCTTTTAAAGTGGGGAAAAAAAGGGTATATACAGAAGTAGTGAAAACATATTTTAAAAAAATTTTTTTTAAATTTTATAGTAGTGATTATTGCTGAGAGAAGGCTGAAGGAATAGAATTAGGAAAAAATGTATGGGTCAATTCAATAAAGTTCCCTGCTGGGTGGAGGTCACCCATTTGAATATGACATTTATTAATTTATAATTATAAATTATAATTCATAATTATATATAGCTAGGATTTCCCTGGTGGCTCAGACGGTAAAGCATCTGCCTACAATGCCAGGAGACCCAGGTTCAATCCCTGGGTCAGGAAGAAACCCTGGAGAAGGAAATAGCAACCCACTCCAGTACTCTTGCCTGGAAAATCCCATGGACAAAGGAGCCTGGTAGGCTATAGTCCATGGGGTCGCAAAGAGTCGGACACGACTGAGTGACTTCACTTCACTTCATATATAACTACATTTATATCTGTAGATATATGCCTGTATATATAATATTAGATATAATAATGTTATATAATAACACTTTTAAACCCATGCTATTCAATGTTGGACTAGGAATCTGATTCCTTCGCCCCTGATCCTGTACTGTTGACACCTTAGGAATTTTTTTTTTCTTATGTCTATTCCATGAGTAGATTGTACAACTCAGCTATGTCTTTAAAACGATGTCCACTGGAGATCTAAGAGGAAGATCATAAACTAAATTACAGGAAGAAAGCAATCCACAAAGGTGACTCCATCCACCCCTCAAAGGTCAAGTGATAGAGGGTGGAGAACGAACAGCACTGGAGACCAGGGATGACGAATCAGTGCCCAGAAGGAGAATCTGAGTGAAAACCTAGGACAGGGCTATCGAAACTAGTTTATTTCCACTGGCCACGACTGGACAGAATTGCATTCCCAAAGAGTTTAATGCACTCTCCTGTGCTATATGCAGATCAAAGAAAAGTTATTGAATTCATTTGCCAAGGCTCTCATTGAAAAAAAGAAACTACTATAAATGCATCATAGACTGGGTAGCTTAAACAACATAAGTTTATTCTCTCACAATCCTGGAGACTAGGAGTCCAAGAGAAGGGTGTTGGCAGAGTTGTTTCTTCTGAGGCTCACTGCATGGCTTGAAGATTGGTATCTTCACCGTATTTCCATGGCCTTCCTCTGTATAAATGTGTTCTAATCTCCTCTTTTTATAAGGGAACCAGTCCTAATAGGATGACCTAAATTAACCTTAATTACCTCTTTAAATACCCTATAAGCAAATATGGTCACATTCTGAAGTAGGGAGAATTAGGACTTCAACATACACAGTTGGGGAGGACACAGTTCAGCCCGTAACGGTCACCGGGGGTTTTCTGGAAAATTGTTGCTGTTCAGTCGCTAAGTTGTGTTTGGCTCTTTACGACCCCCAGGCTGCAGCCCGCCAGACTTCCCTGTCTTTTACTGTCTCCTGGAGTTTGCTCAAACTCATGTTGATGATGCCATCCAACCATTTCAACCATGTCGCCCCCTTCTCCTCCTGATGATGGGCTTCATTATATTTCAAATTAGGCCAGTGTTGTCCAAGAGTACTTTGCATAGTGATGAAAATGCTTTCTCTCTGTGCTGTCCAGAAAGGTAGATCTGTGTACTCTGCTCCTGAAACACTTGAAATGTGGTGAGTTACCCCCAGTTATGGAGGAACTAAATACTCTATTTCGCTAACTTTAATCAACATTAATTTTAATTTTACTTGTCATGTGTGGCTTGTCATTTGTGTACACACAAAATGTGTGTACAAAATGTGTACCATTTTGTACCTCTTCAAAATTAGACCAAGCATGAGCGCAGGGGAGGCATCCATCTGACAGGCTAGAAAAGATCAAAATATCAGATCAGAAGGGCTTTTTAGAGACCATTCAGGAAACCCACCCACTGCCCAGAGACCCGTACCCCAGAGAAAAACAACATTTGGTCCAGGGTCCTAGAGAAGTGTGAGTCCTTGTGGCAGACGGATCTGGTGTTCTCCCTTCTCTTCTTTCACATCCTTCTTTGACATCCTCAGAGCATTAGTTCCAGATGCTTGTTGTATGTCCCCTTACCAATATCTAGCAGCACTCAGGGCATCCTGCAGAACACCAGCTCCTGCTCATCTGAAGATCTTTACACTTGCTACTGCTTCTACTTGAGGCTTACCCCTCCCCCCCAAATCTTTGTGCAGTGACCTCCTTCTTGCCAATCAGGCCTCAAACCAAATGTCACCTTCCTTGAACACCCTGCCCAGATTAGCAGCCCTCTCAATCCTGTTGTGAAGTTTTATTTCTGTCATGATACTTCACTCCATATTATATCATCTTGTTTATTGATTTTTGTGTTTATTGCCCTTTCTTGCTCCCCACTCCCACTGTACTCTTCGCTTCATAAGATTAAGAACCCTGTCTGTCTTGCTCGCTGCTTTTACCCCCAGTTCTTAGACAGGGATAGATCCTCAGTAAATATCCCATGAAGGATGGACAGTGGATGAACAGGTGGGTGGCTGTCCTCCTAAGAGAAGGCCCCGGCCATGCTCTAAGTCCTATGAAGCGATAAAGATCTCCATACCGATGCTGTCATCTTCTGCGCCCTGGAAATCCAGCCGACAGGATTGAGGGGACCATGTTGCACCCAGGAAATCCAAGAAGCCATTCCCAGGGTAACTGATTATTTGTATAGAGCCCTGCTCTTTGCTCACCCTCACAGACTCATTCCAACTGACAGCATCTTCATGAAAGTCCCTCCGCTCTGAAGCACAGAGCGGGTGACCATGAATGGTCCAGAACCTGACAGTGTCGGGGGCACAGCCTGGTGCCCGGCCCAAGAACTATAAAACTGCTCTTTCCTACTGATAAAGTATTTCCACTCTGAGAGTGTTCCCAAGGAAATAATCCCACAGTGAGCGGGGCACGGTGAAGAGAAAACAGCATACCTGACAGTATGGAGTTAAAATCATCTCAAACACTCAGCAGCAAGGCAACAGCCACGCGGGCCCTGTGGGACACCGCACAGGTGCACAGTCCCTCACCCAAAGCCTCACAGCCTGATGTGTTCTGGAAATAAAGTGCTTCCAGTTTTAGAAAAGCTACATATTGCTTCTACTCTATTGCATATCCCACCCAGCCAAGTATGGGCAGCCCACACTCAAAGACACTAACATTGTAGCAAAACAGATGCACAGTCACCCTGAGTGGAATAAATGATGAATACAGAGAGCCTCAGACCCACTAAGATGCAGTTAGGAACAAGAATTTTCCCAGCAGAAGAATTTCTGGTTTATGGAGCAGCGTAGATTTCTAAGAATACATAAAACAACTATACAAAAAAGATCTTCACGACCCAGATAATCACGATGGTGTGATCACTCACCCACCTACAGCCAGACATCCTGGAATGCGAAGTCAAGTAGGCCTTAGGAAGCATCACTACAAACAAAGCTAGCAGAGGTGATGCTGTGAAAGCATACTGTGCTGCACTCAATATGCCAGCAAATTGGGAAAACTCAGCAGTGGCCACAAGACTGGAAAAGGTCAGTTTTCATTCTGATCCCAAAGAAAGGCATTGCCAAAGAATGCTCAAACTACTGCACAATTGCACTCATCTCACACGCTAGTAAAGTAATGCTCAAAATTCTCCAAGCCAGGCTTCTACAGTATGTGAACCGTGGACTTCCAGATGTTCAAGCTTGATTTAGAAAAGGCAGAGAAACCAGAGATCAAATTGCCAACATCCACTGGATCACTGAAAAAGCAAGAGAGTTCCGGAAAAATATCTATTTCTGCTTTATTGATGATGCCAAAGCCTTTGACTGTGTGGGTCACGACAAACTGTGGAAAATTCTGAGAGAGATGGGACTAACAGACCAACTGACCCACCTCCTGAGAACTCTGTATGCAGGTCAGGAAGCAGCAGTTAGAACTGGACATGGAACAACAGACTGGTTCCAAATAGGGAAAGGAGTACGTCAAGGCTGTATATTATCACCCTGCTTATTTAACTTATATGCAGAGTACATCATGAGAAACACTGGGCTGGATGAAGCACAGCTGGAATCAAGATTGCTGGGAGAAATTTCAATAACCTCAGATATGCAGATGACACCACCCTTACAGTAGAAACTGAAGAACTAAAGAGCCTCTTGATGAAAGTGAAAGAGGAGAGTGAAAAAGTTGGCTTAAAGCTCAATATTCAGAAAACTAAGATCATGGCATCTGGTCCCATCACTTAATGGCAAATAGATGGGGAAACAATGGAAACAGTGACAGACTTCATTTTGGGGGGATCCAAAATCACTGCAGATGGTGACTGCAGCCATGAAATTAAAAGACGCTTGCTCCTTGGAAGAAAAGCTTTGATCAACCTAGACAGCATATTAAAAAGCAGAGACATTACTTTGCCAACAAAGGTCCATCTAGTCAAAGTTATGGTTTTTCCAGTAGTCAAGTATGGAAGTGACAGTTGGACTATAAAGAAACCTGAGCACCGAAGAACTGATGCTTTTGAACTGTGGTGTTGGAGAAGCCTCCTGAGAGTCCCTTCCTTGGACTGCAAGGAGACCCTACCAGGCCATCCTAAAGGAAATCAGTCCTGAATATTCATTGGAAGGACTGATGTTGCAGCTGAAACTCCAATACTTTGGCCACCTGATGGGAAGAACTGACTCACTGGAAAAGACTGATGCTGGGAAAGATTGAAGGCAAGAGGAGAAGGGGACAACAGAGGATGAGATGGTTGAATGGCATCACTGACTCAATGGAAATGAGTTTGAGGAAATTCCAGGAGTTAGTGATGGACAGGGAGACCTGGCGTGTACAGTCCATGGAGTTACAAAGAGTCAGACACGACTGAGTGATTGAACTGAACTGAACTGAATTGTATATTTCAGAATTGTAGACAAGATGATGACCTAAGCTATCGACAAGAATACAACAGATTTTCAAGCTGATGAAGAGATAGGCTGGCCTTAGGTGGTGGTACTGGAAAGCTTAATTAGGAAAAGAAAAATAGAGCAGCAAATAGAATGTGTTCCCACAAACCTGTAAACTACATGTTAACATGGACCAACAGCGGATAGGGGTCACAGGAAGGTCAGTCCGTGAAGCTGTGAGCACATAACTGAAAGGAAAAGCAATGACGGGGCAGTCAGGGTAAGAGAGGGACAGTAGGAAAGAGAAAACAGGGTCACCGAACTGCCGCCTGCTTCCCGAACTTCCTCCCTACCCAGGCCTCACCTTGGGGGTGAGCAGAATGACGAGACCCTGTCCACCACTCTGGCCACCTGATGTGAAGAACCGACTCACTGGAAAAGACCCTGATGCTGGGAAAGATTGAAGGCAGGAGGAGAAGGGGACGACAGAGGATGAGATGGTTGGATGGCATCACCGACTTGAAGGACATGAGTTTGAGTAAGGTCTGGGAGTTGGTGATGCACAGGGAAGCCTGGTGTGCTGCAGTCCACGGGATCGCAGAGTCGGACACAACTGAGCAACTGAACTGAACTGTACAGCGGTAGATAAAGAAGTCCAGAGCACATCCAGAGGACATGCGCTACAGACCACATGCAAAGACTGTTAGGGGACCCCTGCCGAACATCAAAACAATGTTCTCAACAGGGCCCTCACTCATCCTCAGAGGCTTCATACCTACTGAAGTAAGAGCTCCAGGCCTCCATTCATGAGGTCAGAAGCCCTGCTGGACAAATCACTGACCTGTGATTTTTTCTGGTGCGGATGGAGTGGTCGGAAGCAAATGATGCTGATAAAGTTGCTCTGATCTGGAATTTGGAAAACAGGAACATTCATCCTGGTCAGATTTTTCAAACCATCCTTTCAAAATGCATGGTCTCCCATGTATTTCTGTCAGCCTCTCCTTTTCTCAAGAAAGTGAAATTCCACAAGTTTATTTTCCCTGTTCCTGTAGTTTTCCTGTTTAACAAAATTTTAAGTGTACAATAAGTCTGTACAGCAGATCTCTAGAATTTATTCATCTTGTATAACTGAACTGCCTACCCATTGAATGCCACATTTATTCCTTTCCCCTGCCCCTGGCAATCTCCTTTCTACTCTCTGCTTCAGTGATTGACTATTTTAGATACTTCACATAAGTGGAATCATGCAAATGTAATCTTTGACTGACTAATTTCATTTAGTAGAGAATTGTCCACCCTCATTATTACATATGTCAGGATTTCTTTCTTTTTTAAGGTTGAGTTATAGTCCATTGTGAGTATATATCCCTCATTTATTTATTCATTCATAGATAAACACTGATTTTTTCCCATAGCTTGGTCATAGTAAACAAAGCTGCAGTGAACATCAGAGTACGGATATTTCTTTGAGGTCCTAACTTCAATTCCTTTGGATATATACCCAGAAGTGTATTGGTAAATCATATGCTCATTCTATTTTTAAAATTTTAAGGAACTTTCATACTGTTTTCCATAATGATTACACCAGTATACATTCCCACCAATGGTGGACAAGAATTCCAACTTTTCCATATTCTTGCCAACACTTATCCTTTGTTTTGGGGTTTCTTTTGATAAGCACCTTCCTCACAGGTGTGAAATGATGTCTCATTGTGGTACTGATTTGCATTTCCCTGATGACTAGTGGTTTTGAACATGCTTTCATATACCATTTGTTCATGCGTATGTCTTCTTTGAATAAATGTCTAGTCAAGTCCTTTGTCCATTTTTAAATTATGCGTATTTCTGGTCTTCTTGCTATTGAGTCAGAGTTGTTCTTGGGCTTCCCAGGTGGTGCTGGTGGGAAAGAATCCATCCGCCAGTGCAGGAGATGTAAGAGACGTGGGTTCAATCCCTGGGTAGGAAGATCCCCTGGAGGAGGAAATGGCAGACCAATCCAGTATTGTTGCCTGGAGAATCCCATGGACAGAGGAGCCTGGAGGGCTACAATCTGTGGAGTCACAGAGAGTCAGACACAACTAAAGTGACTTAGCATGCATGCAGAGGAGTTCCTTACATATTCTTGGTATTAACCCATTGTCAGATGCAGGGTTTGCAAGTACATTCTCTCTCTACACAGGCTGCCTGTTCACTGCTCCCTCTGCAGAGGCTGTCTCGTTGATGTGACCCCACCGTTTATGTTGCTTTTGTGGCCTGTGTTTTTACTGTCACGTTACGGAAATCATCGCCAAGACCAGAAATGGCCAAGAAATCAAGACACTTTGTCCTTATTTTCTGCTTTTAGGAGTTTCACAGTTTCAGATCTTAAGATTTTATTCATTTTGAGCTGGTTTTTGTGCATGGTGTAAAATAAAGGTCTGATTTCCTCCTTTTGCATGCAGACATCCAGTTTTCCCAACATTTGTTGAAGAGCCTATCCTTTCTCCATTATGTATTCTTGGCACTCTTGTCAGTTAGTTCCACTGATCTATTTGTCCGTCTTTACACAGATAACTGACATACTGTGCTCATGGATCATAAGACAACATTATTAGTGTCCATTCTATCCAAAGCAATGTATTTAAATTCAGTATTCTTGCCAAGAAAATCCCAGTGGCACATTTCACAGAAAAAGAAAAAACAACCCTAAAATGCATATGGTACCACACACACACACAAAAAAAAGACTCTGAATAGACAAAGCAACTGTCATTGGTAGCAAAAGTTATTTTAGAAACAGACAACAGATAGTTGAGCTCAAGACAGACAAGTGAGATAGAAATCTAACCTTGAAATAGCTAAACAGATTTTGGGATCCTGGACAACACTTGTTGCCAAACTAGGCCTCAGTTTCCTCATCTATAAAGTGAGCTTGTTGGATAACATGACCTTGAAGGGAACTTCAGGAAAAGTTTGAGTAATGGAAACCCCAATGGTATTATGTTTGCTGCTGGATATATGAGTTTAGCTAAGTTTTGTTGAAATGATAGTTAACTTTATTGCATAGGTGCTTCTGAAACAACAAGGATGATCACTTTATTTTACAGAGAAAAAGAATAGGACCCAGAGAGGTATTAAATCTTTTGGAGGAAAAACAAACTCCAACCACCTCTTGCCTTATCCCTAGAGATACTCTCTGAATTTGTTTGTTCAGCGACATAATCGGTAACACCTAAAATTAGCACCTTCGCTTCTTCCCTCTCCCTCTTCATCATCTCTGAGAGGTCCCACAGATTGGAGAATTGCTTGTAATGATGATGGAATAACTCATTTAAAACACCACAAACTGAGAAAAGAAGTTTACTGCCTTATCTTTGAATGGTTTGGGTGTGAAAGGAAAATTGTGTCTTCCACCAGACAAAGCGGGGAAAAAAGCAATTATCTGAGATGAAAACCCACAGCCCATCAGTATGCCTCTGGAAGATGGAATTCATAGATCAGAGTCAAAGTTCCAGGTCTAGATGAAAAAAAATAATGTCCCTGCATCATTAATTTCAATAGAATCTAAAATAATGGAATGCAGCCAGGCAGAAATACAGTGAAATCTAATGTTCCCTGTTCCCTAAGTCACCTGCTCTCAGAGTGCAGTGAGGCAAAAGACGCACTCGCATTTACCGCTGCCCAGAAACCGTGTTCAAAGCCTCTGGGCTTTTTTCTCCTTTGATTAAGATATATTTCAAACATTCAGGAAAATGCAGAGAACTACAAAATAATACTCACATACTAACCCAACTTTCATAAAAATTTGACATTTTGCCATATACACTTCCAGGGCATTTTAAGGCAATAAAATGTTACAGACACAACTGAGACCCCTCCCCTTCCAGCCTCCTTCAACCATCCCCAAGTTAATCACTGTCCTGATACTGGTATAGACAGTCCCATGCATATTTTTCATATACACTACATGTATGCTGTTCTTGTTCTTTTATATACACTACATGTATGTATGTTTTTTCTTATTGTGATAAAACACTCATAGTAGAACTTACCATTTTAATTATTTTTAAAGAGTAACCCCCAGTGCCCTTTAGTATGACACAGTGTTATACAACCATCACATTATCTAACTTCAGAACATCCTCATCACCCCATAAGGCACACTGTGGCTTTTAGGCAATCACTCCCTCCTCTGCCAGCCCCCAGCAAACACGAGCCTTACTCGTACCCCTACAGATCTGCCCATTCTGGACATTTCCTACAAATGGAATCATACAATGTAGATCTTTGGTCTTTTGAGTCTGGCTTCTGCTACTTAGCATGATGTTTTCAATGATCATCCGTCCATGTTATTCCATGTATCAGCACTTCATTCTTTTTATGGTCAAGTAATATTCCATTTTGTGGATATGCTATAATTGTTTATCTACTCATCTATTGATGGGCATTTAGATTGCTTCTGCTTTTTGGCTATTATAAATAATGCTTCTGTGAATATTCATATGCTAGTTATTCTGTGAACAATTGTTTTCAGTTCTCTTGGTAGACACCTAGGAGTGAAATTACATATGGCAAGCCTATGTTTAACATTTTGAGGAATCGCTCGTTTCCAAAACTCTACATGTTTTTACGTTGGTATCATTCTGCATCTACTTTTTTCACTCACCGTTATGTTTGGGAGAGTCTTCCAATTTAATATTTTAGCTATGGTTCCTTTGCCAGTACCCTCTTGCTGGACATTTAGGCTGCTCCCAATTACCTTACATAACACTGCCATGAAGGAAGTTTCAAAGGTTTCAGTCTATGGACCCACCTGCAGAGCGAGAGACTCTTACAGACGACTCATTGTATCTATTCTTAGTTGACAGCCCCCCAAGTCTCCCAGAGTGATGTTTCTGTGTTGTGAGTAGAGAATCAGGGTGAGCAAACTTGAAGGGATGCATCAGAATACGCTCCGCAAATGACTAAAGCTCTCAGATCAGAGGGTGGTCAGCGTATTATGAGTCCCAGTTATTGGCTGCCTTCCCTGGGGGCAGATTACCCTCCCCACTCATGGCCCTGTGGCCTGCAGTGCATCCTTGGAGGAGGCTGGTGGAGTTCCAGTCCCCTCCCCCCACCAAAATCAGGCCTGGCCACGTGACTGGTGTGTGTGAGCAGTAATGATGTAAGTGACATAGGAGCAGGAGCTTTGGGAGCCATCCCCTGCCTCTTCCCCTCACCATAACAGTGGCGTATCACAGATGAGGAAACTCAGTTTCTTCATCTGCAAAATGGGGGTAAGGGTCCCACGATCGAGCAGAGGCAGCCACCTCTATGATTCTGCTTCTCTGCTGACGCACTCACATGGCCTCTGCCAACCACCCTTCCACAGGCAACTGCTTCCTGAAGAAGGGACAGCAGGAGCAGAGAGGAAAAACAGACGCCCTCGCCACCTGCTATGCAGGGAGCTGCCCGGACCCCAGCAGTCCCATTTCTGCTAGAGGAGTTCAGGAAGCCAGCAAGGTGCATTCTGAGGACTCTCTGTCCTTCCCTGGGCCCCCAACCCTGCTCCTCTGCCAGACTCCCAGACTCCTGAGGAGACTAGCGGGGGCTCCCTGAAGCCCCCACAGAAGGAGGCATGCTTCTGCCAGTCCCCTTGCCTGATAGAAAGGTCTTTCACTGAGTTGAAATCTGCTTCTTGGAGAATCCACCCTTGACCTTTAAACTATTCCCCAGAGAACCCTTCACTTCTCTGGACAAAAGCACAGAACTTGGGGTCACAAACTTGTATCTGCAACAGACCTCGAAACCTTGAACGACCTAATTCTCTGTGCCATGTAACACGAAGATGATGATGTTGTTGTCATTATTTTATTATTATTTTAGATCACAACTATTGGAAGTTTACTGTATACCAGACAACATTTTAAGCACTTCAAAGTAAAGTGAAACTTGCTCAGTTGTGTCCAATTCTTTGTGACACATAGAGTCCATGGAATTCTCCAGGCCAGAATACTGGAGTGAGTAGCCTTTCCCTTCTCCAGGGTATGTTCCCAACCCAGGGATCGAAACCAGGTCTCTTGTATTGCAGAAGGATTCTTTACCAGCTGAGCCACAAGGGAAACCCAAGAATACTGGAGTGGGTAGCCTATCCCTTCTCCAGCAGATCTTCCCCACCCAGGGATCGAACTGTGGTCTCCTGCATTGCAGGCAGATTCTTTACCAACTGAGCTATCAGGGAAGTCCTTAATTTAAGCACTTGATTAGAAATAATTCACTTAATCATCAAAAACAATACTATAAGATAGATGCTATTATCCCCTATTATACAGAGTAGGAGACTGAGGTTCAGAGATGTTAAGTGACCAGCCCAAGGTCGCACATCATGGATGTGACAGAAAGTAGGCAGGATACTAGTGTCCATCTCTCCAAGTCATTAATGAAATTAATAAGGCTCACCTTTACCGACCAGCTTAACCTGGTGGCTCAGACAGTAAAGAGTCCACCTGCAATGTGGGAGACCCAGGTTCAATCCCTGGGTTGTGAAGATCCCCTGGAGAAGGAAATGGCAACCCACTCCAGTATTCTTGCCTGGAAAATCCCAGGGCTGGAGGAGCCTGGCGGGCTACAGTCCATAGGGTTGCAAAGAGTCAGACACAACTGAGTGACTTCACTTCACTTAATCAACCTTTACCGAGCCCCTACTGGGTTCAGCACTTGTGATATGCAGATTAATAGCCCCTCAGAGATATCCTGCCTTAATCCCTAGAACCTGCATATACACATCATCTTACCTGCAAAGGGACTTTGCAGATGTGCTTAAGTTAAGGACCTTGATATGGGAAGATTATCTTGGACTGTCTGGGTCTAAACTGTATAATCAGTCTAACCACATGGGCTCTTGAAAGCCAAGAATCTTTCCCAGATGAGGTGAGAAAGAGATGTGACCATGGAAGAAAAGGTGCTCAATAAATGGAATCGCCCCTCCCCCTTTATAATAATCTTTTGAGTTTTATTTTTAATGCCGTGTCATCTCTGCTGGCAGTCATTCCTTGGAAACCTCACCAGCAGCCCAGGCCCATCTACAGAGATTTAAAGTCATGGGACTGGGGTGCAACCAGGACACTGACATTTTTAAAACTGCTCAGGGATTCTAACTTGCAGCCAAGTTTGCAAACCCTAGGTCTGCAGAAAAATCATCCAAGGCACAGACGGCTGACTTTTCATTCCAATCCTGAATAAATTCTCAGAAATCAGACACAAAGGCTTCCTCCAAAATACATTAATGAGCAAAAAGCTTTGTGACATTCTCTCTCTCCCCGCTTCCCCAGTCTTGCACAGTACCTATTAGAGTCAGCAATTCCGAAATTATTACAAGTAAGAAATTAGTGACACCAAGTTTCTAGTATGCAACAAGACCGTGCACTTCTACTGTTACATCTTCTATATGAGGCTCCTTACACTTGCCTTCCACAACTGTTACCCCATTGCTGGTTCAATGAGCTCATTGCTGGCTCAAACCCATGTTTCCATTTTCCAGACCAAAATACCTGGACTCAGAGCGACAAATGCTTTAGAAAAGCATAAGCGATGCTGGAAATCAGGTCTCAACCCCAAAACCTGACTTGTTCAGTCCACTGATGTCTTCTGACCAAGTTCCTTACCTCTCTGAGCCTCAGTTTCTCTGTCAAACAGAGGCTGTTGGCAGTACCTCGAGGTTAGAAGGAAGCAAATGCCACCAAGAGCCTGCAAGTAAGTGGGACCAGCCCTGGGCCCTGCTGCTCGACCCGAAGCCTAGCTCTTCACACGGGGGCTCTCCCCCCGGAGCCCAAGAGCAGCTCTACAGAGCAACAGAAAGAGGTGTTCGGTGGTACTGGGTTGTCCTGCAGTCAGTTCCCAAACTTTACTGTGAGTCAGAATCCCCCAAAGGGCTTATTAAAGCGTAGATCGCTGAGTCCACCCACAGGGTTTCTGATTCAACAGATCCAGGGCGGAGCCAGAGAATCTGCATTTTTGACAACTGCTGGGTGATGGGACTGCTGGTTCTGTTCCGAAGGTCTTTTGAGGGTGTCGAGGAGGGAGTCAGCGCCTCTCACACACAAAACTTCCTCCAACTCCTTCAGCATTTCTCTCTCTGCAGAGCTCTGTCCTTTGTGAACCTGCTCAGATCTCTGCCCTGTTTCCTACTCATTCTCATTTTGCTCAAATCCTAGAACTTGAGAGTCACACTCCTGTGCCTTCACCAGCCCCTCAGAGCAGCCCCTGTAGAGCAGACTGGCCCCGGGGGCCTTCCGCCTTGCTCCTCTCCACACCCCGCGAGCGGCGCCAACCAAGGGTGCCCCTTGTAAAACAGACAAGGGGCAACCAGGGCCAGCCGTGTGGTTGTTATCACTTTTGTCCTCACATACACTATCACCGTTAAGTCAGTTAAAATGTGTGATGCACATATTGTGTGTCAGACGTTCACTGTGGCTCCAACAGTAGAGCCCAGGCAAGGATAGGCAGGAGGTTTTCATCCTCAGTGGGTGGACTGACCCAGGGGTGTCTGAACTCACAGAGTTGAAGGCTGCCAGTCCCCACCATGCAGATGTCCCCAGCATAACCACCACTTCGTGGGCGCCAGTCTGGTTGTCAATTGGTCTCTCAGACAATCCGTGAGACCTGTTTGCATCTCATTCCTGCCTTATGCAGGCTCCTTATTTCAAATAATGCCTGTTGGAACATCGAAAGGTCAGGTGTTCACCAGGACTGCCGTAACATGGTACCGCAGACGGGTACTGGGTGGAACAGCAGAAATGTTTTTCCTCACAGTTTCAGGAGCCATAAGTCCAAGGTCAAGATCTGGTAAGCTGGTTTTTCTGAGGCCTCTCTGCTTGACTTACAGAGGGTCTTCTTCTCCCTATGTCTTCGTATCATCTTCCCTCTGCATAAATACTTATGTAAATATGTGCAAATATTATGTAAATATGTCATAATGTCCTCTTCTTATAAAGATAGCAGTCATATTGAATTACAGCCCACCCTGATGACCTCATTTAAATTAATTATCTCTTAAAGACACTGTCTTTAAATATAGTCACCATCCGAGGTACCAGGGCCTAGAACTTTAACACGTGAATTACAACCATGCATCTGGTACAGTGCTTGGCAGACAGGAAGCACTCAGTAAGCGGCGCCAAAGGTGAGGGTGATGATGGAGGTGACGACACTCTCCTGATTAGGAGCTACTGCAACAGGATGACAAGCCATCAGTGCCCGTTAGGAAGTCCCTTTGGGTCACTGGGAAGACCTGGATTGGGGAAGCCATGCACCGAATGAATCGGCACATCCACTGACTTTGTATTCAGAGCCAGGTGGCTTCAGACCCTCATGATAACATTCAGGAGCTGCAGACTCTGAGCAAACCCACTTAGTTGAGCCTCAACTTCTCTCATGCAACAAGGTAGCAACTGCCAAGGGCCTGGGAGTGAGAGATCCCCAATGCATGCTCTTTCCTCCATCTGTGAGCAGGAAGACCAATTATGAGTGGCATTTGAGCTGTCAGTGATGACTCTGTGCAAGCCACAGCCGGGTGCTCAGATGCGTCAGCTCCTGCCTGGGAATGACCATCCCAATCTCAGGGGCTGTCATTAATGTGCGAAGGAATCAAGGTTTATGAAAGTGCTTTGCTACCTGCAGAGCATCCTGTACAGGTGAGGTGTCGGCCCCCTTTTGAGACACAAGTCTTCAAAGGTCTTCGTGAGAGGGTGCTCACACCCACACACCCGATTCCAAGAAAAACACAAGAGCTGGGGGCCGTGTGGTTTCATCCTTCATGACTCACAGAGGCCACTCCTGCTGGGTATTCAAATTCTGTGGCTAGAGGAGCTGTGCTTTTTGACTATTCACCTACACCCACTATTCTCTTGTCCAGAGGGAGGGAGGAGAAGACCATCGTGACTTGGAAATTTATCCCAAGGCTGCGAGATTCTCTGGGGAGGCAGGTGCTAGGATGTAAATAAGGAAGTCAGGAGAGGGCATGAATTTTCTGGTCAGTAAAGGAAGAGACTGATGCTGAAGCTGAAGCTCTAATACTTTGGCCACCTGATGCAAAGAACTGACTCAGTGGGAAAAACCCTGATGCTGGGAAAGACTGAAGGCAGGAGGAGAAGGGGATGACAGAGGATGAGACAGTTGGATGGCATCACCAACTCAATGGACATAAGTTTGAGCAAGCTCCGGGAGTTAGTGATGGAAAGGGAAGCCTGGCATGCTGCAGTCCATGGGGTCACAGAGAGTCGGAAATGACTGAACGACTAAAGTGAACTGAAAGGAAGAGAGGATGTCCATCCTTGACAGCAGGAAATCCAAGTAGAAAAATCCAGGAGATGGCAGGAGATACTAGGTTGGGGTCAGGAGATAAATAATAGAGGGACATGTTACCTACACTAAGGCTAGAATTGCAGATAGGAGAGAGAGGGGGGAAAAAAAGAACAAGAAAGGGAACAGGAGGAAAAGAGGGGAAGAGAGGGAATAAAGGGCAAAGCCTCAGAGAATGCCAATATTCAAGATCTTAGGGAAAAAAGGAGCTAAAGGATAAGACAGATAAAGCTGTCAGAGATAGAGAGATCCATGCAGGGTTGGGAGCTGTCTTAGTCAGCACAGGTTGCCAGAACAAAAGACCATAGCCTGGGAGGCTTAAATGATAGTTTATTTTCTCACAGTTCTAGAAGCTAGAACTCTGAGATCAGGGTGCCAGCGCGGGTGGGTTCTGCTCAGGACTTTCTCCCAGGCTTGAAGACAGATACCTTCTAGGTGTGTCCCCACATAGTAGAGAGAGAGAGCTACTTCTCCAGTATCTCTTCTTATAAGGGCACTAAACATATTGGAACAGGGCCCTACCTTATGACTTCATTTAACTTTAAGTACTTCCTTAAAGGCTCTATCTCCAAATGCAGTCACAATGGGGCTAGGGCTTCAACATATGGATTTAGGAGGGGACACCATTCAGTCTGGGCTTCCCAGGAGGCACTAGTGATAAAGAACTGCCTGCAGGGGATGTTAAGAGATGCGATTTTGATCCCTGGGTTGGGAAGATTCCCTGGAGGGGGAAATGACAGCCTGTTCCAGCCTTCTTGCCTGGAGAATCCCAGGGACAGAGGAGCCGGGCTGGCTACAGGCCGTAGGAGGCAGGGATGCCTGAAGCAGCTTGGCACGCACCATTCAGTCTACTGTAAGAGGGCAGAGGGGACACAGAAAAGGGGAGACAGCAGCCCAGCCAGGGGGTCCTGGCACCACACTGGGCCTAGAAGCCACTCTACGAAGAGTCTTCACCTGGCGGCAGGAACCCTGTGTGCAGACCTGCCTGGGCCACACTGGAGGCGGCGGGACAAGCCCCTTTCCCTGTCTGGCCTCAGTGCCCCTGAGTCTACAGTGCTGGAGGGGATGCGAGTCTCCTAGCAGGCTCTCAATGCAGGGGTGAATGCCCCTACGGCTCAAAGAAGAGTCAGATATTCTTTAAACAGGCCCATTCAAGATAAAAATAAGGGTTGGGGGATAATACAAAGGTCAGCGGCTTGAGACTCTCCCCTAAGAGCAAGGGACTCTTGACGCAGCCTACCTCGAAGCAACACTAGAAGTAGTTGCCTCCAGCAGACTTTGTGCTTGAAGAAAACAAAGAGAGGGCTGCGTTTCTCCCACCCATCCAACTCCATCTCACTCTGAAAGAAGAAGCTGAGTAGTGTTTAACTTCAGATTAAATTTGAGACCATCATTTTTAAAAAGCTGATTCCTATTTATATGCATGTTTAGCTAAGGAACTGGCGGTTTCATGATGTGACTCTGTGGGTCTCAGATTGTCATCCATCCAGCAGAGTCTGTCTTGGTGCCCACAACTGTAGACTCAGCTCATGGAAGGGCTCACTGCAATAGGAGAGATAGGGTAGGAAGAGCTGAAGTTGGGAGAAGCATAAAGGGCAGGAGGAACACCGAAAAGGGTTATATAATTGAGCCCAGATGTTGGCAGGGGAGAAGTCTGGGAGGCCTCCTGGAGGAAGTGATTTCTGAGCTGCGAACTGGAGGAGTTCTACAGGTGAAATAGGGGGCAAAGGGAGGGCAACATTCTAAGGAAAAAGCCCAGGAGTAAGATCAAAGAAGATGCCTTTGAACCTGTTCCAAGTTCAGGAAGGAAAAAGGACAGGCCAACAGAGCCAGAACATGAATAACCTAGAAGGCTATGCTGAAGAGTGGGCTCCTTCCCAAGGGCAATGGGGAGTCAGTGAGGAATCTAAGCAGGAGAGTGACAATCTGACTTGGTTTGTTTTCTCTTTGTATTTTTTGAGGAAGTGGAATGGCACCTTGGATGCAGAAAATATGCTCATGGTAGTCATCAACCACTTTGACAAGTTTCCCTCTTCTGTTTCCACCTTTGATTCACTTTTTGTTGAGGCAGTGGAATTTTACAGTTCAGTTTCCACAAACCTTCAAGGCGCACATAAAATGAGGTTACAACAGTTATTTTATAGAACAGAATGAAGAGCAAAAATCACCTATCTCACTTTATAAAGCTATTATAACCCTGATACTGAAACCTGACAGGGATGGTGTCATAAAGTATAAGACAAATTTAAGTATGGCCACAGAATTGTTTAACTGTTATACAAAATGTTGTCGATTTTAATTCAGCAAGCAATGTGTAAAATATATCATACTCAAGTTTTACAAGAATATTCCTTCAGACAACCTGTTAATGCGCCATACCGGTAATGGGCTGAACCGTGTTCCCCTAAAATGCATCACATAGTGAAGTCCTGACTCTCCACATCTCATAATATGACTATATTTAGAGACAGAGTCTTCAAAGAGATAATTCAGTTAAAATGAGGTCATCAGGGTGGGCCCTAATCCAGCAGGCTTCCCGGGCAGTTGAACAGTAAAGAATCTGCCTACAATGCAGGAGATCTGGGTTTGAACTCTGGGTCAGGAAGATCCCCTGGAGGAGGAAGTGGCAAGGCACTCATCTATTCTTACTTGGAGAATCCCATGGACAGAGGAGCCTGGTGGGCTATGGTCTATGTGGTCACAAAAAGTTGGACATGACTGAATGACCAACATTTTCACAATCCAATAGGACTGGTGTCTTTATACAATCTGGAGATCTGGACACAGATACAGAGCGAAGAGGCTATGAAGACACAGGGATAAGATGGCCATCTGTAAGACAGAAGAGAGGCCTCAGAAGAAATCAACCCTTAAATTGAAGAAAGTAGGGAAAACCACTAGACTATTCAGGTATGACCTGAATCAAATTGCTTATGATTATACAGTGGAAGTGACAAATAGATTCAAGGGATTAGAGCTGATAGACAGAGTACCTGAAGAACTATGGACGGAGGTTCATGACTTTGTACAGGAAGCAGTGATCAAAACCATCCCCAATAAAAAGAAATGCAAAAAGTCAAAATGGCTGTCTGAGGAGGCCTTACAAATAGCTGTGAAAAGAAGAGAAGTGAAAGGCAAAAGAGAAAAGGAAAGCTATACCCATTTGAAAGCAGAGTTCCAAAGAATAGCAAGGAGAGATAAGAAAGCCTTCCTCAGGGATCAGTGCAAAAAGCAGAGGAAAACAATAGAATGGGAAAGACCAGAGATCTCTTCAAGAAAATGAGAGATACCCAGGGAATATTTCATACAAAGATGGGCTCAATAAAGGACAGAATCGGTATGGACCTAACAGAAGCAGAACGTATTAAGAAGAGAAGGCACGAATACACAGAAGAACTATACAAAAAAGATCTTCATGACACAGACAATCATGATGGTGTGATTGCCAATCTAGAGCCAGACATCCTGGAATGCGAAGTCAAGTGGGCCTTAGGAAGCATCACTATGAGGAAAGCTAGTGGAGGTGATGAAATTCCAGTTGCACTATTTCAAGTCCTAAAAGATGATGCTGTGAAAGTCCTTCACTAAATATGCCAGCAAATTTGGAAAACTCAGCAGTGGCCACAGGACTGGAAAAGGTCAGTTTTCATTCCAATCCCAAAGACCATGTCAAAGAATGTTCAAACTACTGCAAAACTGCACTCATCTCACACGCTAGCAAAGTAATGCACAAAATTCTCCAGGCCAGGCTTCAACAGTACGTGAACCGAGAACTTTCAGATGATCAAGGTGGATTTAGACAAGGCAGAGATCAAACTGCCAACATCCATTGGATCATCGAAAAAGCAAGAGAGTTCCAGAAAAACATCCACTTCTGCTTTATTGACTACACCAAAGCCTTTGACTGTGTGGATCACAACAAACTGTGGAAAATTCTGACAGAGATGGGAATACCAGACCACTTGACCTGCCTCTTGAGAAATCTGTATGCAGTTCAGGAAGAAACAGTTAGAACTGGACATGGAACAACAGACTGGTTCCAAATTGGGAAAGGAGTACATCAAGGTTAAATATTGTCACCTTGCTTATTTAACTTATATGCAGAGCACATCATGTGAAATGCTGGGCTGGATGAAACACAAGCTGGAATCAAGATTGCTGGGAGAAATATCAATAACCTCAGATATGCAGATGACACCACCCTTATGGCAGAAAGTGGAGAAGAACTGAAGTCTCTTGACGAAAGTGAAAGAGGAGAGTGAAAAAGTTGGCTTGAAACTCAACATTCAAAAAACAAGATCATGGCATTCAGTCCTATCACTTCACGGCAAATAGATGGGGAAACAATGTAAACAGTGACAGACTTTATTTTCTTGGACTCCAAAATCACTGCAGATGGTGACTGCAGCCATGAAATTAAAAGACATTTGCTCCTTGGAAGAAAAGCTATGACAAACCTAGACAGCATATTCAAAAGCAGAGACATCACTTTGCCAACAAAGGTCCCTCTAGTCAAAGCTATGGTTTTTCCAATAGTCATGTATGGATGTGAGGGTTAGACCATAAAGAAAGTTGAGCACTGAAGAACTGATGCTTTTGAACTGTGGTGTTGGAGAAGGCTCTTGACGGTCTCTTGGACTGCAAGGATATCAAACCAGTCAATCCTAAAGGAAATCAGTCCTGAATATTCATTGGAAGGACTGATCCTGAAGCTGAAACTCCGAAACTTTCGCCACCTGATGTGAAGAATTGACTCACTGGAAAAGACCCTGATGCTGGAAAGATTGAGGGCAGGGGGATAAGGGGAACAGAGGACAAGATGGTTGGATGGCATCACCAACTCACTGGACATGAGTTTGAGCAAGCTCCAGGAGTCAGTGCTGGACAGGGAAGCCTGGCATGCTGCAGTCCATGGGTCGCAAAGAGTCAGACATGACTGAGCGACTGAACTGAACTGAACTGATACCTTTTAAAAAAAATGTACGAATTCTAAGTGTCATTCAAAGAATTTTCACCAACTAAATATATCTGTGTAATCAGCACCCAGATCAGGAAACACATCGCAGAGGCCTCATGACCCCTTTAAAATCAATAGTCCTGTTATGGTCTGAATTGCATTGCCCCCTACCCCTCCCCGCAAAGGTGGCTCAGATGGTAAAGAATCTGCCTGCAACGTGGGAGATCTGGGTTCCACCCCTGGGTCAGGAAGATTCCCTGGAGAAGGGAATGGCTACCCACTCCAGTAGTCTTGCCCGAAGAATTCCATGGACAGAGGAGCCTGGCGGGCTACAGCCCATGGGATCACAGAGTCAGACACAACTGAGCACCTAACATTTTCACTTTGCAAATTCATATGTTGAAGCTTTAATTTCCAACATTACTGTAAGGAATAGGACCTTTAAGAAGGTCATTAATGTTAAATGGGGGCATAAAGTGGGGCCCTAGTCAAACAGGACTGGGATCTTTGTACGAAGAGGCAGAGGTGGCTTCCCTGGTGGTCTGGTTGTAAAGACTTCGAGCTTCCAATGCAGGGGGCACAGGTTTGCTCCTTAGTCAGGGAAATAAAATCCCACACGTTGGGAGGTTCAGCCAAATAAAAAAGAAGAGCCAGAGACACCAGGGAGGCATGACAATGAGAAAAGGGCATGTAAGGATACAGCAAGAGGCAGCCACCTGCAAGCCAAGGAGAGAGGCCTCAGGAGAAACAAACCTGCCAGCGCCTTGATCTTGGACTTCCAGTCTCCAGACCTGTAGGAAAATAAACTTCTGTTGTTGAATCCACCCTGTCTGTGGTGTTTTATTATGGCAGCCTAAGAAGATTAATACAACACTTCTCTCCTAGTTTTATTACTTTTTTATTACCCACACACGGTATATATCAAAGTCCTTAACATAATTACCTACCAGGGCATGAGGAGGAAAGTTAACAAAAAAAGTGTCTGGCACAAAGTACATAGTACTGAACAAAACAAGACATAGAATGAATTTAACTAAATGTACAACACAGGTGCCCGAGTTCTGATCAAATCTATGTGCGCACATGTTTTAATTTCATCTAAGTGGCACAAGCAAAAACATTATTCAAAGCTGTGTGTCAGGCATGGTTCTACTTTATTTCATCTAATTCTTACAGCTGTTTAAAATCTATCCTTGTTGCCATATATATGTGCAACCTGTGGATTCTGATTAACGCATAGGACTTTAGAGTGTGCCTACACTATGTTTTACTTTCCTCTTCCCCCAGTGTATCCTAAGGACCTCCTGATCCCCTTGCTACCAAAAGCAATGCTGTGATGAACATGTTTGAATATGTTCCCTGAGGGACCTGTGTAGAAAACCTGGGATGCTCACCAGTCACAATGCTGAGTCCATCAGAGTTGATACATTATCTTGGCTAAATTCTGCCTGATGGCTCTCCAAAATCACTGCCTTGGTCTACACCCACACTAGTGGTGCGCAAGAGTCCCTAGATCCTCATATCCCAGTAAATGCTTGGCATTATCCAATTGTTTCATCTTTGCCAGCGAGTGTAAAAGTTTACCGTTGTGTTAACTCATATCTCCAATTATTAATGAATATACTCACAACCATTCTGGCTTCTTTTCATGTGGATTGCTTATTTGTACATATTGCCCAATATGCCAGCAAATCTGTAAAACTCAGCAGTGGCTGCAGGACTAGAAAAGGTCAGTTTTCATTCCAATCCCAAGCAAATGCCAAAGAATGTTCAAGCTGCCATACAATCGCACTCATTTCACAAGCTAGCAAGATTATGCTCAAAATTCCTCAAGCCAGGCCTAAGCATTTTGTGAATCAAGAACTCCCAGATGTGCACGCTATGTTTAGAAAGGCGAAGGAACCAGTGATCAGATTGGCAACATCCACCGGGACAAAGGAAAAGCAAGGGAATTCCAAAAAACTATCTACTTCTGATTCATTGACTATACTAAAGGCTTTGACTGTGTGGATTATAACAAACTATGGAAAATTCTTAAAGAGATGGGAGTACCAGACCACTTTATCTGCCTACTGAGAAACCTGTATGCAGGACTAGAAGCAACAGTTAGTACTGGACATGGTACAATGAACTGGTTCAAAATTGGTAAAGGAGTACATCAAGGCTGTATATTGTCACTTATATGCCACTGCTTATTTAACATATATGCAGAGTACATCATGTGAAATGCTGGGCTGGATGAATCATAAGCTGGAATCAAGACTGTCAGGAGAAAGAGCAATAACTTCAGATATGCAGATGATACTACTTTAATGGCAGAAAGCTAAGAGGAACTAAAGAACCTCTTGATGAAGGCAAGAGTGAAAAAGTTGTCTTAAAAATCAACATTCAAAAAACTAACATCATGGCATCTGGGCCCATCACTTCATGGCAAATAGATGGTGGGGGGGAATGGAAACTGTGACAGGTTTTATTTTCTTGGGCTCCAAAATCACTGTGGACAGTGACTGCAGCCATGAAATTAAAAGACGCTTGCTCCTTGGAAGAAGTTATGACAAAGCTAGACAGCGTATTCAAAAGCAGAGATGACACTTTACCGACAAAGGTCCATATAGTCAAAGCTACAGTTTTTCTAGCAATCACATATGGATGTGAGAGTTGAACCATAAAGAAAGCTGAGTGCCAAAGAACTGATGCTTTTGAATTGTGGTCCTGAAGAAGACTCTTGAGAGTCCCTTGGACAGCAAGGAGATCAAACCAGTCAATCCTAAAGGATATCAATGCTGAATATTCATTGGAAAGATTAATGCTGAAGCTGAAGCTCCAATACTTTGACCACTTGTTGTGAAGAGCCACTTCGCTGGAAAAGACCCTGATGGTGGGAAAGGTTGAGAGCAAGAGGGTAAGGGGTGACAGAGGGTAAGATGGTTAGATGGCATCACTGACTCAATGGACATGAGTTTGCGCAAACTCAGGGAGATGGTGAAGGACAGGGAAGCCTGGCGTGCTGCGGTCCCTGGGGTCACAGAGAGCGGGACACAACTTCATGACTGTACAACAGCAGCAACACTTTGCCCAACTTTCCATCGGGCTCCCCATTTTTTTCTTACAATTTTATGAAATGTCTTATATATTCCAGGTTTTAGATGTGGCATCTGTATGTGACATCTGTCTACAGGAGTTTCTCAGTCCCAGCACTGTTCACATTTCGTCCTGAGAGTCCTTCACTGAGGCACTGGAGCATGTTTAGTAGCATCCCTGGCCTCTGTGCACTAGAGGCCAGGAGTGCCTCCAGCCCTGCTGTGACATCAAAAATGTCTCCAAATATTGTCAGTGCCCTGGGATGTGGGGCAAAATCAATCCTAGTTGAGAACCACTGATCTATAGGTCATCTTCCCACTGGGTTATGACAATCTAATCCCATTGATTAGAAATCCAAAATTTTGATTAAAAATAAATTAATTTCTCATATTAGACTTTGCATTTGGGGATATTGTTTGAGAAGACTTCCTTATGCCTAGGTTTGAAGAAATATTCCCCTACATTTTCTTCAACCTGTTTCATTGTTTTATTGACATTTGAATCTTCAATTTATCTGAAGTCTATTTGTGTGTTCTGGGTAGGAATCCAGTTCTACCATGATATATATAATCAACCAGTTTTCAAAGACATCTGCAAGTCAGTGAGATTTTTCCCATTGCTCTGTGGTGCCATATTTATCATGTATCAAGTTCCCATATATGCTTGGCTTGTCTCTGAGTTCTCCATCCTCTTCCATTGATCTATTGACCTTCCTTCTGTGGAAACCACATAGTTCTCTATTACTCTGACTTTTTAAAATACACTCCCAGAGATATTGCATTTTCTTTATTTTTTGACATGTTCAGTTCAGTTCAGTTCAGTTGCTCAGTCATGTCCAACTCTTTGTGACCCCATGAACCGCAGCACGCCAGGCCTCCGTGTCCATCACCAATTCCCGGAGGCCACCCAAACCCATGTCCATCGGGTTGGTGATGCCATCCAACCATCTCATCCTCTGTTGTCCCTTTCACTTCCTGCCCTCAATCTTTCCCAGCATCAGGGTCATTTCAAATGAGTCAGTTCTTCCCATCAGGTGGCCAAAGTATTGGAGTTTCAGCTTCAACATCAGTCCTTCCAATGAATACCCAGGACTGATCTCCTTTAGGATGGACTGGTTGGATCTCCTTGTACTCCAAGGGACTCTGAAGAGTCTTCTCCATCACCACAGTTCAAAAGCATCAATTCTACATACAGCTATATTTATGTATGTACGTACGTATGTATTTTTGGCTGAGCTGGGTCTTTCCTTGTTGCACACAGGCTTTCTCTAGTTGTTGGGGGGGAGAGGGAACCCCGCCACTCTCTAGCTGTGCATGGGCTTGTCACGGTGATGGTCTCTCTTGTCGTGGAGCACCTGCTCTAGGCACACAGATTTCAGCAGCTGTGGCACAGGGATCTCAGTGGTTGTGGTGCACGGGCTTCACTGCTCCACAGCACGTGGAAGCTTCCTGGACCAGGGATGGAACCCACATCCCTTGCACTGGCAGGCAGACTCTTATCCACTGTACCATCAGGGAAGTCCTAGTACGACTTTTTAAAATATTTTAATGTCTGGGAGACATGTCCCTCCTCTTTATAAAAGCTGCCTCAGCTATTTGCAGACTTTTATATTTATTAACTTGAGAAAAAGTTTAAGTTTCTCAACGTATATGGAATTCTAATTGCAATTGCATTTTTAAATTTTTAAATTAATTTGAAGTAGCTGACATGTATACAATGTTATGTTATTTTATCATGAACCTGGAGTATCTCTCCATTTATTTAAAACTTTCTTTTATGTCGTTTAATTGAATTTAATTTTTTCCCATAGAGAACTTATTTATTTCTTGATAAACTAATTCCTAAGAATAGTTTTTGTAGCTACTATGAATGGCATCGTATTTTCTTTTATGTGTTTTACGGTTGGTGTTTGCTGGTGTGGAAACAAGCTATTGGCTTTTAGTTGGTCTTGTGTCTGACAATCTTGCTGAATCCTCTTGTTAGTTTTATTCAGTTGGCTTTCTTTGTCAATGATCATAGCACTTGTGAATAATGATAGTTTTATCTTTCCCCTTCAATCTTCACACCTCTCTATTAGTTTGCTGGGGAATCTATAACAAAGTGCCATAGACTGAATAGCTTAAACAGCAGAAATTTATTTTCTCACAACTCTAGAGGCTAGCAGTCCAAAATCAGGTGTCAGCAGGGCTGGTTTGTCAGCTTGTCGACGGCCGTCTACTCCCTATCTTCACATGGTCTTTCCTCTGTACATGTCTGTGTCCCAGTTTCCTCTTCTTATAAGGACACCAGCCCTACTGGATTAGGGCCCATCCTAAAGGCCCCATTTTAACTTCACTATATTTTTAAAGACTCTATCTCCAAATACAGTCACAATCCGAGGGTCTCGGGGTTAGCACTTTAACATATAGATTTAACATATAAATATAAACACAGCACCACCTCTCACCTCTCATTCTCGGCATCAGCTGCAGGGAAAGCCAAGGCGCCCCACAGTCTCCTGTGTCACAGCCGGGCCGCACCGGGCAGGCACCGGGGCCCTGACAGTAAGTGGGGGACAGTGAAGAGCAGAAGCCAGGTCTGTCTGCTGAGGCTTCCCACCCCATCTGCCTGGCTCATGTTCCCTCCACATGCCAAGTCAGGATGTCCTCCCTGGAGCTTCCCACAGACTTAGACTAGTTCTTAAGTGCCTCCATGCTTCCCTCTCCTTCCATGGTGTCCCCAGAGTTCAGGTTGTGATGGCAAGGGTTAGGGTACAAGAGCCAGTGGGTGTGGTGTGAACCATCCAACCAGAAATCCCCATGATCTGATCCAGCTTTAGAAAGATCTCTTTGGCTACAGTGTAGAAACTGAATTAGAAATGGGGAATCCCGGAGACTGAAAGGACTACTGCGATAAATGAGCTGTCAACTCCTAGACAGAGGCAGTGGTGCTGGGAACGGAGATGGTGATGATAGGACTTGGTAATTCTTTACATGTGGGATAAAAGGCAAGAAAGAAGTCATGAATGATTCCTAAGTTTCTGACTTGGGCAACTGAGTGGATGGTGGTAACTTCTACTGTGTATTACAAGACAGTCTGGGGTCAGGGAAAGGACTCAAGCAGGACCCAAGGAGACCGACATGCCCACAAGACATCCAAATTGAGATGTTTAACAGGCAGTTGGGGCTACAGGGCTCGTGGTCAGGAGAGAAACATGGACTGGATGGCCTTGGATGTCATTAGCCCATGAACGGGAATTGAAGCCACAGGAGCAGGGGTGAACTTCCAGGGATGGTGTGAGGAGGGAAGAGGATAGAGGGCCAAGGACCTATCCTTGCGGATTACAACAAGTAAGGGCAGGTCTGAAGAAGAGATAGCAAGAGGCTAAGAAAAAGTTGCCAGAGATATAAATGCTTTTGTCCCCCTTGCCCGTCAAGGAAAGAGCACATGTTAAGAAATGTGGCCAGGTGAGAAATCAGGTCAGGTGAGGCTTGAAAGGTACTTAGGCTCATGGAAGTCATCAGTGACCTCTGTCCCAGATAGAGGCGGCTGTCATGCTCATCATGGTGAGAACAATAAAGGATCTTATTAACAATGATATCACTCTAGAACTACATGGCCTTTTTATGCTTCTACAAGCAGTTTATATTCAACAACTTTCTTTTGTTTTACAGAAACTGTGTCCCATAACATAATTTTTGAAGGAACTAGGGAAGATTTTCTAGAGAAGAAAAGACTAGGGATAGGGAAGGACGTTTGGACTATGACCAGTCTTAGAATTCACAAAAGGCTGTCAAGAGCCTGCTCTGGGGAAGCCAGAACCGATTCACACGTTTGCAAAACCAGAGCTGTTTAACAACAGAATGTGCTGTTCCAAAGCTGGAGAGACCCCCCTTCCCCCACCCTCACCCCACCCACTCCAGCCTCTCAAGCCCTTTCAAGTTTATGGTCTTATTTTGCCCTCACAGCAGTTCTCTGCCGAGAAAAGTGAGTTTCCCTGTGCTTATACATAGGCAGGCCGAGGTTCAGAGAGGTTAAGTGATATTAAAAAGATCACACAGCTAGAACGTGGATGGAGTGGGACCTACACCAGGTCCTCTCATTCCAAGAGCAGCATCCTGGCCATGCCAGAGTTAAGTGGCCTCTTAACAGGGAAGCCCAGAGAAGAGTTAATGCCCCTGGGAAGGAGGAGGGTATTGTCAGGGCTGCGGCCCCTATTAGGTGAGGTTGTTTCTAGCTGAGCAATCGATGACTGTGATTTTCAGTATTGCATGGGATAATGCACTCTTGGCAGATGAGAAACTAAAACACAGAGGCTCAGAGAGTGACGTTTAAAACTGAAGATGGGTCTCCTGTTAGTGCAGACCAACAAAAGGCTGTGAGCTCCCCATGGGGCGCAGTGGTAAAGAATCCACCTGCCTGCCAAGGCGGGAGGGGCAGGACACGGGGCTCCATGCTCAGGTCGGGAGGATCCCCTGGAGGAAGAAACAGCAGCCCACTCCAGTGTTCTTGCTGGGAAACCACATAGAGAGAGAAGCCTGGCAGGCTACAGTCCATGGGGTCGCAAAGAGTCAGACACGACTGAGCACACACACACATATGTACAAAAGGCTGTGCTTCTGGAGGCCTCAGCAGGAAAATTCCAACCTCAAAAGGTGACTATGGCCATGGTTATTGATCACTTTATCTGGATCAGTGCTCTCAGGGCTGGTGCAGAAACAGCCTTGGTGATGACCGAGTTCCCGCACAGAACTAGCAGTGGCCCAGGCTCACACTCCAGGTCGGGGCTCTTTGGTTCATACTCACCTGCTCAGCCCTTCTCCTGCAGATGCTACCATATTGAGGATTAAGGACACCAAGGACTACCAGGAACAGGTTTTGAGCAGTGACACCATCTAACTACCAGAAAGCAAGGGCAGATATAATGGTCATCTGAATTAAATTCGCCCATTCCAGTCCATTTTAGTTCACTGATCCCTAAAATGCTGATGTTCACTCTTGCCATCTCCTGTTTGACCACTTCTAATTTACCTTGATTCATGGACCTAACATTCCGGGTTCCTATGCAGTATTGCTCTTTACAGCATCAGACTTTACCTCCATCACCTGTCACATCCACAGCTGGGCTGGCTTTGGCTCCGTCTCTTCACTCTTTCTGCAGTTGTTTCTCACTCTTCTCCAGTAGCACACTGGGCACCTACCAACCTGGGGAGTTCATCTTTCAGTGTCATATCTTTTTGCCTTTTCATACTGTTCATGGGGTTCTCAAGGAAAGAATACTGAAAAGGTTTGCCATTTCCTTCTCCAATGGGCCACATTTTGTCAGAACTCTCCACCATGACCTGTCCATTTTGGTGGCCCTAGACAGCATGGTTCATACTTTCATTGAGTTAATGATGAGCAGACATGAATCTGAGCAAGCTCCGGAAGTTGGCAATGGATAGGGAAGCCTGGCATGCTGTAGTCCATGGGGTCACAAAGAGTTGGACACAACTGAGCGACTGAGCTGAAGCAAATGCAGCCAATGAACAGTTTCAGCTCTTGAGCAGAGCTTATCCCTTAAGCTTAAGAGTCACTAAGATTCCTATCCATTTTTGGGGGTATCATAGGATCTCAAGGGGGTGATAGGGAACATTCTGCTAATTGTGGCAGGGAGAGCTCTGGCAATTATTTTCAAAGAAATTATAAAAACCCAGGTATCCATCAACAAGAGCATGAATAAAAAAGTTACAGTATGGCCACACAGTGTAACACTATACAGCAGCAAAAACTGGATGAACATGGGTATTCCCCTGTAGGATGCTGGATGAAGAAGGCACCGTGCAGAAAAGCACCCGCACTAGGACAAAATTCAGTGTCATTTAAAAGTCTGCAAAGCAATGCTACACATGCGCACACTGGTGCAGTAAAGGTATAGGAGAACTGATGTGGACTGATAAAGACTTCATTCAAGGAATTAGCTACCACTTGGATGAAGAGATGGTGGGAATATGCAACAGGAAAGGTATACCCAGGTGGCACTAGTGGTAAAGAATCCACCTGCCAATGCAGGAGACACAAAAGAGGTGGGTTCGATCCCTGGGTTGGGAAGATCCCCTAGAGGAGGAAATGGCAACCTGCTCCAGTATTCTTGCCTGGAGCATCCCATGGACAGAGAAGCCTGGCGGGCTTATAGTCCATGGGGTCACAAAGAGTTGGACATGACTGAAGCAACTTAGCAAGGACCTGCAAGGTATACCCAGGAGATTCTACAGGATTGGAAATGTTTGTTTCTTAGGATAGGTAGAGTACACCCATCCTGCAAGATTCTTTAGGGCTTTTTGCTTTTAAAATTCATTTCCTAATAATTTCTTGTGACTGTGTTTATACTCAAAGCTGGTAACGCAAACCATAACATTCACATGTGTTCATGAATCTGTCTCCTCTGCCGAGACACAAGGTCACACCCGCTTGAAGCCAGAATCGACCAGCTGAGCTGCTCCCAAGGTGCTGACCCACTGGGCCTGGGGGTGATTTTGTGACACACAGGTAGAAAACTATCATGAGGAATCCCCGGGTATTTTTGGGCAAAGCAGTGACACTACGAAAGTGGTATTTACCAGGCTATCGTGTAGCCTCCAAAGGCCAAATAGCTAAATTTGCTATTTTGCAAAGCCCCAGGTGGTTAGCACAAACCCGGAAGAGCCTGCAGCCCAGAATTCGTGGGCGGGGTAGGCAGCAAGTTGGTACTTTCAGTACGGCCTCAGACCAATCTTAACCAACTCTGAACTTTTTCCAGTCAAATCTACTTGCCTCAACAGTTCACCCCCTGAGGACAAAAAGTAGACCTTCAGACTTCTCTGCAAATCTCCAGAACTCAGCTAAGCATACAGCAGGGGCAGATGATTTATGATGCTTCACAGGTGATGAGTAAAAATATCCCCAACCTGGCCGGGAGATGCTGTGCAGACCTAAGGGACAGAGTGCGGAGAACGGAACCAGAGACTCCTGCCCTTGCAGCTCTCCTTGCAGCCTGGTAAGACACTATTCCAGGTTTCAGGTCCTGTTTGCCATCCTAGACCCATGCTTCCAGTGAGCACAGAGGTGAGGGTGGGATAGTGATGGGTAAAAGGAAGCTCGTGAAATAACCATAAAGGGAAAGGTAAAAACATTTGGCTAAGCAAAGGGAGCAATCTTTCTCGCTAGGCTGCAGTTCCCAAAGCTGATTCAAAAAGTAAAACTCTGCAGTCAGGGCGTCTCCTTAAAACAAGCTCTTGCAATGGTCTAAGAATTGAACTCTCAGTGAAAGGGAGAGGGATGAGGTTGGTGACGGAAATAGATATGGTCCCCTGGGTGGAAAATGTGTCATCATCCTGATGTGCTGTTAGGGGCTCAGCTTGTGACTGACTACGGCAGGAAGACTTTGTGCTGGGTTGGAAGTAGTCATCTCAAACCTAAATTCCATTTCTTGGAGGTGGAGTAGAGAAAAATGATCAATTAGATTTGGGCAAAGTTCACATTACAAAGAGAAAAACATGACCTCCCCACAAAAACAGCAGAAAATGTATAAAAGGTTTTGAGAGAGTTGTTGTTTGGTTATTTCTATAAGATTAAATAAAAGTTGTTTAGCATAGATCACAATTTTAAAAACAAAGGAGAGAATTTTACATAGACACCAAAGGCCTCAGATTTGTCCCTTGGCAGCTTTCTAACAGGGCTTCCCTGGTGGCTCAGATGGTAGAGAGTCCACCTGCAATGCGGGAGACCTGGGTTCTATCCCTGGGTTGGGAAGATACCCTGGAGGAGAGCATGGCAACCCACTCCAGTATTCTTGCCTGGAGAAGCCCCACTGACAGAGGAGCCTGGAGGGCTATAGGCCATGGGGTCACCAAGAGTCGGACACGACTGAGCGGCTAAGCACACACACAGCTTTCCAAGGATCTCTTTCACTTGCAGATGGAAAAGCTGAGGTCCAGAAAAAGGAAGGCACTGGAGCCAGGGTCACTAAAAGCTTGCTGGACAAGCTTAGAGCAGGACCCAGGAACCCAGGAAGTGGGCGACATTCATGAAATATCTGAGCCTTCCCAGTTCAGATGAGGAATAAAATGAGCGTGAAGAGCTGGGCATCTGTGAGCTACTAGTGCCATTAATCCTCCTAGGGACAGCCTCCCAGTCACTCAAATTGTTAGTAAGGGAACAAGCACTGGAAGACAGGAGCTCGCTGACCCAGCAGAGCGCATATGCAGGGGCAGCATCTGAGTCTCTGGGAATTGCTTTCTCTCGCTTAGGCCCAGCATGGACTTCTCCAGAAGCTGGGCCTGAGGACAAATGAAATTAGGAACATAGCAGAGTGCTACTTGAAAATGAAGGGGTCCAGGACTGAATGAAAAGACAGACAGAGGCAGCAGGTGGACAGTCTTAATGCCAGAGAAACCTAAGTGTAAATCCCAGCTCAGCCCTTTCAGCTGTGTGATCTCGAGTCATAGAACACCTCTCAGCCTCTGTTTCCTCTTCTGTAAAATGGGCATCATACACGCTTGCAGTGAACTCAAGATATCTAAGAGAGCCTTAATAAACGTTATGAACTCCTGAATCCTTAGCTAGAAAAGAGAAAGAGAGGAGACATCCAGACAGGTACAAAGTTCACCTGCCCAAACTGACAAGACTGGCTGCTGCTTTTAGATCATTTTCTCAGCTGCCTTTGAACAGACCCACTTCCTTCCAGGGAGGCCAAGACACAACTTGCTGCCCTCACCACCAGACTTATGTTAAGGTCACTCACCAGATGCACTCATGAGCTCTCCAAAGGGCCAGATAAAATCCCAGTGGGTTTTGGAGCCAAGATATCCAATAGTCTCCCTTCTGCCTCTTTCAAACCTTCTCTGGCTGTGCCAATGACGGCAGAGAAGGACAGGTGGCAAGAGAGTGGTTCTGGGGTCAGGCAGAGCTGGGTTCAAATCCTGCCTCTTCTTTTATTTGGCTGAGTAAACTTGAACAAATGCTCACCTCTGTAAGTCCTGGTTTCCTCATTTGAAAAACTCCAATGATAATAAATATCTATTTTGTAGGACTGTCATGAATCAATGAAATGAATTTAATGAGGTAGTTAATTAATTAATGATAAAATTAATTAATAAAATGATGTAATGAATTTAATAAATTAATGTAATAAATTTTAAATTTAAATATTATAAATATTATAATGATATAATATATAATGTAAAAATATACTATAATACTATGGCAATATAGCATAATAATATACTATAATATAATTGTGATGAATTTAATGAATATTGATTATAAATATCACAATCACATATCATAATAATATATCATGATAACATGATATATTGTTATACTTTTATATATAGTATAATAATGTACTATAATATGCATAGCATATTATGGCATATTATAATCTATATAGTATAATAATATACTGTAATATTATAGTATAATAATAAAATAAATAAATTTAATAAGTTAATGGATGCATTAAATGAGGAAATGTAATTAAAACACAATCAGCCAGTATTTGGGTAGCTCAGATGGTAAAGAATCTGCCTGCAATGCAGGAGACTCCAGCTCAATTCCTAGGTTGGGAAGATACCCTGGAGAAGGGATAGCCTACCCAACCCAGTAATACTGGGCTTCCTTGGTGGCTCAGACAGTAAAGAATCCACCTGCAATGTGGGAGCCCTGGTTTTGATCCCTGGGTTGGGAAGATCCCCTGGAGGAGGGCAACCCGTTCCAGTATTCTTGCATGGAGAATCCCCATGGACAGAGGAGCCTGGTGGGCTACAAAGAGTCAGATGCAATAGAGCAACTCAGTACACACACACAGCCAACGTTTGCAGTGGTTGAATACACAGTGAAATCAGGGTAGGCTGCCTTTGCCCAGAGGAGGTGGGCAGATATGGTAAGTCTTAGAAATTCTGCCTCTGCTGTGGAGTAGGTGTGTGATTCTAGGTAAGTCACTTAACCTCCCTGTGCCTCTGCTTCCTCTCATGGACAACAGACATCATGCTTTCCAGAACTCAGAAGGTGTCTGTAAAATTCAACTGATTTATTGGAAATAAAAGTGGTTAGAAAACTCTGTAGCATGACTCCATAAATGGATAATAATTATTCAGATATGACTGGATATCTGTAATTCTAAAATGTTTCCATCTCAAAATTATCCAGAATGCAATCAGAAAAGAAAAGAACTGGCAGTGGGAGAGGTAAGATAAAAATCAAAGAATTTTGAAACTTCTAATGGCACAAAATTCATTCAAACATTGAAATTTCATCTTAACTGGTTTTTCATTGCTATTATTATTTTATCTGGGGATGAGATTTTTAGGTGTTTGTTTCCGGAAAACATTGTCTTTCTTCTTTTCTCTAAAGTTACTAAAGAGTATAAATACTCCAACTGAGAGCTTTAATAAGGGCAATCATCCATGTGATTTGTCAGAAGCCAAAATAAAATTCTATGAGACAAAAAGTAGGCCAGTCTAAAGTGATTTTGGCTATTCCCACGAATGGAATGAGGAATCCTCAGAGCTACTTAAAAAATGTCAATTCTAGAAGTTCCTGGTCTTTCCAGATCTTGAAAAGTGGTTAGGAACAAGGAAATTGCTCACTCACACCTGGGACTGAATCCCAGTGCTGCAGCTTCAAAGGTCAAAGGGTGACCCACAGTCACCCTCTCCATAAACAAGGATAGTATAGTATCCCATGGCGTTAGTAGTACACGTCCCAGAGGGTCGTTTTGAGGGTTAAATGGATAAACCATGTAAAGAGCTTACCCAAGTGCCTGGCACATAGTAAGTGTTCAACAACCGTAGTTTTAAAAGCAAGCTCCCCTTGAACCTTTGGGGCTTTATTGTACTTTCCTGTTTGTAACCGTTTTTCCAGGTAACATCTCCTTTTGCCCTCTCAACAGTCCAGGAAGCTCTGTAGATTAGGATTCATTAGCACCATCTTAACTATTGAGAAAACTGAGTCTCAGTGAAGTTAGGTGACTTGCACGCGGTCTCTCTGGGGATGAACAGGAGTGAAGACTTGGGTTCCCTGGAAACCCTGCACTAAAGGCCGGGTTTCCCTGACCTCAGAGAGAGGCGACTGAGGGGAGCAGTCCCCATTACAAAGTCCTTACCAGAGTGGAATTCAAGACCTCAGGGCCTGTGGAGCAGTAAATGTGACTCAGTTCTCCCACCCTGACTCCTCCACCTCTGACCTGCCCCCCACATACCCACAGCCTGGGGCCAGAGCTGTCCAGCTGACCACAGTCGGAGCTGCTGACACCCGTTATAGATGGGCAGGCCTGGCTGCGGCTAGAAAGCCAGAATGTTCTGCCCCACAGTTTCCCGTATCTGACGTACACGCCTGCTGCTCACCTGCTGAGGGAAATCTCTCTTCACGCACCATGTCAGCAGGTTTACCGTAAAGTCATCCTCTGGTAGCTTCCAGCCGCAGCCCCTGATTAGTCATGCCCCCTCCCATTTTCCTTTTTGATACGGAATGGAAAGACCCCAGAGATGACGGAAACCACTGTCATTAATTGAGCCCCACGAAATCTTGGACTTAACACATGTTGAACCACCTAGGCTACTAAGATCCCAGACATTCAGACCTTGAGAGTTGGAAAAATTCTCAGAGACCATCTAATCCAGGGTAGGGTGAACTTCTCCTGTAAAGGGTCAAATAGTATATACGTTAGGCTTAGTAGGTCACATCCAATCTTTATTTTATAACAAGCTTCTGAGCTAAAAACAGTGTTTCCATTCTGAAATGACAGAATTTGGCTTGAAGACCAGACCATGGTCCATGGATTGCTGATTCATCCAAGGCTAGTTTAAGTGTATTTGTACAAGGTTACTCAACCATCAGAACTGTCACTGATATTCAGATCTGATTTATGGGCCACTCTACCTCCAGAATTAAGATTATTTTATTCAGTTTCTTAAAAAATCTCAATCTCTACTTCTTAACGAAAATGCTTGGCTAATTGTATTTTCAACATTCAATAATGAAAAATGCTGTGGATGAGTGCAAGAGAAGAACAAATGTTATTTAAAATTAAAACTAGCTGTGGTTGTTGCTGCCTTGCCAAGACAGGAGAAATTGTTTCCATCAGAGCAAAGATACATCTTATCTTTAGTCTGGCAGAGCTGTTAGGGCGAGAGAAAGGAATAGATGGACAATTTCAAAACCTGTTCCTGGTTCTCTGGCACTAGTGAAAAGGCAAGAGGCTGGAGGGAGGGAGGGTAAAGAAGACTGCCATCGCTTTGCAGGATTTTTCATTGTGCAAAGGGAGAGGCCCCCCACCCCACCCCACGACCAGGCCATGTGGCAAGAATTATCAGCCTAAATTGCTCTACTTAGTAAAAGGAGGTGAATCAGATGGGCTAAGAGATGGTGCTCCTATGATGGGTACATAGAGGGGAGAAACAGGCTAGCATGACAGTGTGATACACACACTGACTGGTAAAACCAAGAATGCCCAATGTTAGTGCTAAGTGATTTGCATTAATAGGATCTAAGGTCCCTTCAAGTCCCTGGACTGCTTCAGTTGACTTCTATGAGCATCTGTATTGCTGTTTTTTGTGCAAACAGCTACGGAAAGTGGGGTAGACTCTGTGTATGTGTCAACATACCCAGAAACAACCCAAGGACTTAGAACACATTGAGCAGAGACAGGATCTCAGAGGAGATGTAACCAGAAAAATATAAGCCTGCCTAACATCCTTCCCTCTTCTTCTTGGTATCAGAAACTCCCCCTGGCAGCTGGGAAGGGCCCTGGACATTGTCAGGAAGACACTGACAGAAGTCTTGTAGGAATTCTGGAAAAGTTGCATTCTTGATAAAAAGGAAAAACGTGGTAGCACCATCATGTTCTACCTTTCTCCTCTCTTTGTCCATGCACTCCTAGACTGCAGGGAACATCCCACTGCCATCCAATAGAACTTTCTGCACTGATGGAAATGTTCTGTACTTGTACTAGCCCAATGAAGTAGGCACCAACCACTTGAAATGTTGCCAGTATGACTGAGGAACTTCATTCTTTTTATTAAATTTTAATTAATCTAAATTTACATAGCCACATGTGGCTGGAGGACCTTATCGGACAGTTAGGGCTAGCGAATCATAGGAGCTCTGACTCTGATGTTGAGCCATCTATCTCCAAGCTGCCCATTTTTCTAGAGAAATCCCTAGTTTTTAAGTTACTGTAAATTGAGTTTTCTGGTGCATGCGTGTGCGCTAAGTTGCTTCAGTCGTGTCCAACTCTTTGCAACCCTATGGACTGCAGCCCACCAGGCTCCTCTGTCCCTGGGATTCTCTTGGCAAGAATACTGGAGTGGTTTGCCATGCCCTCCTCCAGGGGATCTTCCCAACACTAGGATCGAACCTGCATCTCTTACGTCTCCTGCATAGGCAGGCGGGTTCTTTACCACTAACGCCACCTGACTGGGGCCAAAAGCATTCTAACTACTACTCCCAGGGAGAGAGACTAGGACAGTCCCAGAGCCTCCACTGCCTAGGGGATAATATTCAAGCCATCAACCTTATCTTATTTGCATCTCAAAGAACAGTTAAGTATCTAATATCAGGGTAGAGGAAAATTCCAAGCAGAAGGGATGGGTGGAAGAAAGTCCTCCCCTCCCTCACTCAGACCATCTCTTTGGTCAAAGACACAAAAGTTTAAGACAGCTAAGGCTGGGGAATGCTGGCAGCCTAGGGTCAAAATGAAGTGTCAAGACAGTGGTCTGGGCCCTGCCATGTCCTGGCTTGGGTTCTTTCCCTACCACACTCACCTTCAGCAAGTCACTTCCTCGCTCTGAAGTTCATGTCTCTTCCAGCCTAGCTCAAGGAGCTATTCTAGGGCTCAACTCAAAATGGATGGAAATAACGTATAGTCAATAGGAAAGTGCTGGTGAGGAAATCTTGGAGAAGGTCATTCCTAGAAAGATTGGAGACTTTAGAAGGTCCTGTCACCTGGTCTGAGAAGCACCTAGCATCCAGGTCTGGTCAGCTCTTCAGGCCCCAGTATCACCTCTAAATGGCAGAGAGTTCCACCAACCTTGCTAAGGGCCTGATGCGGGGAGAGGGGTGGCCTGGAGCTTAGGGAGCCCAATTCTCATGAGCAAATTTGGGGCAGGCACAAGACATTGATCCCTTGAGCGGCCAGCTCAACTGGTACCTGAAATGACTGCAGATCAATACCCTCAGACACACACAGCCTAACCTAGTCCTCATCTCTGCTCCAGGGGAAGTATGTTTATCCCTCCATGTCATGATAGGTCAAACCTAAACACAGAAGTAGGTAGTAGGTTAGCAAGCCTTCTAGAGTAGCTTCGAAGTAGGGAGTCAGGAAGAATGGGTCCCTTTGCAGAAAATGCAAAAAGAAAAACTCAGGGGGCCAGAGTTTTGTAGGAAATAGTTTGGACCAGAAAAACAGCCTCTAGCCTGGAAGTACAAAGGTTTATATACCTACACTTTCAACCCTTTACCCATCAACAATGCTAAACAGATTTGTGTCACAGCTACCATATATTGTTAAAGGATAACTTATTTAAAAGGGTATAATCATGACCCTCATAGAAATATAAAATAAATATGTATCAGAGATTTTAATTTAGGTCATTAATTACCGAGGGAACCAGTAAGATGTTTAAAGAATCACATATACACAAACAATAAGAAGTTTTGAAATGAAACTACAAATAGATGCTTAAGTGGCTTATTCCACAGGTGTGTGCCAAACCAGTTGCACTTCCACTGCAAAAAAAAGCATTTGGGTGTCTGTGAATCATTTGCATTGCTCCTAGTTATCTACAGCTTACAGAGTTCTCAAGTAGCTCAGAGGCAACGAAAATCACAACAGCCCCATAGAAACACATAGTTTTCCACCAACAACATCCAGGAATCTTTTCAGACCACTTCACAGCCATTCACCATCTTCCCTACAACATCTGGGCAGGTCCTTCTATCACCTTAAATCCTAGATCCACACCTGTCTGTGGGACCACTCCTTGAAATGGAAGCCAACATCCCAGGAAGTTATCCAGTCTGCTCTGGAGCTAAGGAGAACTCGGGGAAGTGCTGAGAGGGCATGGAATACAGCATTCTGGAACTCAAAGGGGTCTAATGTCAAGGACTGTATTTTACAGAAGCACAAAGGGAAGCCTGGAGAGAAAAGGGCTTTTTCTAAAGACACAGAGCAGAAGGCAATAACACCTTATTCTCCCCAGCACACACTTTTTAAGGCAGAGAGGCTGAAAAAGGAGGTGCCAGCGGGCTGCTCATTTACCCTCAGATGAGTTCTTTTCCTCCCTGAGTCACATCTGCAAAGCAGGAGTGACAGCACCTCCCCCCGGGCTGCGGGCTGCGAGGTTTACACAGGAAAAAATGCCTCACGGCCAGTGCTCCACAGAAACCGTCCCCTTCACTGTCCTGAGTGGTCCTGGGACTCCAGGACAGTCACAGGGCTCACTCTGCTTCCACCCCCCCAGGGGGGGGCAACAAAACAAAGACCGAAGCTTCTCCCCTGAAATGAGGCAGGAGCTTCTTTCTGGCCCAGATTCAATTAGACTGGAACGGCATCAGGCCACAGCCACATTTCCTGTGCCATGCTGGCCCCTTTAGAACAAATTTTGAGGAAAATACAGCAAAGAGGAGGACAGCTCAAAAATAATAAGTTGAAGATTCACCAGGAGGGGCTCTGGGGCAGAGGCGGTCAGGCAGGAGTAGGAATAGGGGAGGCAGAGCCCAGCGAACCGTGCCCTCAGCGTAGAGAACCCGCAAACACACACACTGAGTTCGTTTCCCAGCAGGGCCGAGTCGGTGTGACCTTCAAACAGCCCGCAGGGCAGGGCCCTGCGCATCTCCTGGGTCCTGATATGACTGAGCATCCGTCACCTAACCCTGCTGTGAGCAATTTGGTCTCAGTTCTCTGCCACATTCTCAATTTCGGGGCATCCCTGATTTCTCTCTGCAGAGAGATTCAGAAGAGGCCCCAGGCTAGAAAGTGGTGGGGTTTTGTTTTGTTTTTTTCCAACATGCACACTCACTAGCAAGTAACGAGGCCTTTCCCCTTCTCTGAGAGGAAAGTTTACAAAAGCATCCAGGTCAGTCAGGAAGGGACCCTCAAAGCTTCTGGGACCCTACCCTCTGCCTTCTACCAGACCAACTGAAAAAAGCCACTGCAGGGAGAATCCTGGTTCTTCCAGGACTGATCAAGTAGCCCCTTGGATGAAAGCCCTTCACGTTCCTCTGACGCTTCGGAACTGACAGGTCACTTTCTTGTCCCAGTTACTGAAGAACATTTGACCCTACTTTACCAGATGAGAAAAATAGGATTGTGAAATCCCAGATGAGTTGACTGAGGCCATGCAGCTGAGTCAGGACTAAAACCCACGACTTTCATCACGGGTATCAATGAGCAATGGGGAAACTGAGGTGAGAGTAGGGGAAACCATTTGCCTAAGGTCACACAGAAGGTCACCTGCAGGGCTGGGGCTAGAACCTGTGTCCCCCGTAAGTCAAAGCTCTTTTCATTCCACCTCCCTGCCTCTCTCCCTGGCAATCTCTCAGGACAAATGCTGTCTGGGGTATCATGGGCCTTTCCTCTTAGGGAAAGATGCCAAATCCTTTTCCTGCCAGGCAGACGTATAAGCAGTGACTTCGTGGAGCTCCTTGTTACAAGACTGAGGGTGCCCGTCAGCTCAGCAGGAGAGAGGACCTTTGTTTATCAGTGTCTGCATGAGTGCTATAGGTAGACTGGTCACTTTCGATTTCCTATCTTTGTCTGAATTCTATTTTCACTGCCTTTTCTCCTATGTTGAGTAGCATTACTGTAGGCAGAATATGAAAGTGACAGAAACAGTCAAATCTAGAACCCTGAGAATGAAAATAAGACAAATGGACATAAAACTCATGAGAGCTGTCATCCTTACAAGAATTCAGATTTTTTTTTTGTTGTTGAAAAGCCAAAGTTCATAGATTGAGTGTGGATTCAGTTGGGTCTTGGTGCTACCAACCCAGGAGTACAGTGCGTAGAGATGCCATGTGGGGGAAACAGCTCACCTGACAATCAGGACCTGTACCTGTACCTGCTTACCACTGTGACTTTCAACGTGGAGCTCACGTTGGAAACCACTGCTTGCCTGTCTTATGTGACAGACTGTAAAGGTTAGCCTAACATGGGATCTCACTGTAATTCCATTTTAACTCCTCTGGGAGGTGAATGACTGTACCTTTCAACAGCTCCCCACTGCCCCCACTAAGCAAATTTCACATAAACCTCTGGAGCAGTCTGTCTGCGCCCAGTCACTCAGCTGTGTATGACTCTTCTCAAGCCCATGGACTGTACAGCATGCCAAGCCCCTCTGTCCAGGGACTTTTCCAGGCGAGAATACTACAGTAGGCTGAATTACTATTCCCAGTTCTTTCCTGCCCTGTAATTACTATTAGGACTACAGCTCCTTTTTACCTTGTGAATTGGCAATCTATTCAACTCCCTTTGAGTAGAAGAGATAAAGCGTATATCCAAGCCCATCAACACTGGACTCAGCCATAAGACTTGTCTTAGCCAGTGTGACATGTGTGGGAGCGACAAAGTGCCAGTTCTGACAATGGCTTTAGAGGCATCACCTGCCTCTGCTCACCTCTCCCGTACCCCTGCTGTTTGCCAGAAGAAAAGTCTCCCCCAAGGAGTTTCTGTCCCTTCAGTTCAGGTCTTAAAGTGCAGATATGTGAGGTTAAGTCTGAGCTGACCCTTATCCTAGAGCCAAGCCCTGCTGATCCAAGCTAAGCCCAGTAGAGACACATTTTCCTGACCAGAAAATCTGAGTAAGAAAGATATGTGTTACCAAAAATCATGATACAAGGATAAGTAGGTAGGGTTAATTGTTATGCAGCAGTATCAAGCAAAAAAAAAAAAAATTAATACAGATACTGAAACTTAGGTTATTCCATCCAAAGCAAAATCTCTAAGTTCAATCGGTATTTTCATATCATATAACAGGCAAATGGCCAGCTTTTTTATTTATACATGCTGTAAATTGATAGTGTGACATCCAGTTTATACATCAGTATCTTGGACAAGATGAATCCACTCCCACAGCTAATCACTAGACAGGAGGATTCAGGGGTTCAATTCAGGGCTAACAATCAGAGATATGAAGAAAGTATTCACATAAAAGAGGACAAGCAAAAGTACTGCAAAAGTCTGCTCATTGCTGAGGTGTTAAAGACAATGGAAAGTTTGGAGAATTATGTTTCCTTACTGCCACCCAACTTGTCCCTGGGAGTATTTAAAACAGATGTTCTCAGATGTCAAGCAGGGATTTGTAAAAGAGGTGAGGAAGTGCTCAACCATCTTTTGCAATAGCAGAGCCCTTTGTTTAAACACCAACTCACATGTATCCTCAATTTATGAAATTGTTAAGAATGGAAGTGCTCTGTCTGAAGCCTATGTAATAGGTCAAGGTCCTTTCTGCTCAGCTTTTCCTTAATTCCCTGGGGTAATCTCTACACAGAGATCAGTTTTGACGGCAGGGAAACAGGTCAGAGAAGGGAAAATGACTCTACAGACTCCAATGAGAAAGCCATAGGATTTTAGGGTCTCTGAAGATTCACTCAAAACTTTAGGACCCCAAGTGCCTTCCAAGCCAATAGTCTGGAGGCGGTCATTTTCATCCTATTTGGAACAACACAAAATATAAACAAGTAGCTATGAATCTTGATACCAGAGGCATGCCAAATCCTGGCCACTGTCAGCAAGGGAGGCAGTGACTGTTGCTGCTCTCTAAAGAAATAAGACTCCAGCTGCAAGGTTTTGACTCAAGGGATCAACAGATAAATCTCAAGACCATCTCCTCTATTGCAGCCATCATTCTGCACACAGGCATCATCATGCCCCATGAATCAAAGTGGCAGGAGCAGAAGCCCTCCTAAGATGTATATGGCTTTTGACTGAGGGAAATTTGAGACACCCCCGGGAGCCCTTCCATCTCACAGCTGTCAGCGGCTGGTGCTGGTGCTTTCAATCTCCTGCCTATCCGGAATTCACAACGAAGTGGAATCACACGCACCAGGAAAAAGAAGGCATTTCTTCTGTATTTCAGTGCAAGCCAAGGAGGAAAGGGATAAAAAGGAGTGAGACGGGCCCCAGATCTATTTAACAAACTTGTGGGGTTTAGGCTGAGAGTGCTCAAGTAATGAGGAAATGAAATAGCTATTGTTCCTCAGTTCCTCTAGGGCAACATTATAGAACATTGTTTGTTCTCTTCTGAAAGCAGAGGAACGAACACCTTTTGAATTCATGCATCTAGGAACCAGCAAGTCACCATTTAAAAGAACACAAGCTGTGTAGGATGGAAGGACATGATCTCAGGGAACGTGACAAGAACCAACATGAGGATCCAGAATTCCTAGTGGCTCTCTGAAACTCACAGAGGCAAATCTCTTTCCCCTTCCAGGCCTCATGACGCCCTGGAATTTCAAGGGAGGGGAAGGATCAAAAAGAGGATCCCAAAGACTTGACTCAGGCCTCCAGAATTCAGCCCCTTAGAAAGTGACCTTCTTTGGTGCTCTTGACATTGACCCTGAAAAGCCAGCAGGATCTGCAGTTGCCAAGGAATTGGAGCTAATTTTCCTTTCATTTAAGCTGAGTAAGCAAACAAGGCATTTATTTTGTGTGGAAGATTCAGGAAAATTGCCAGAATCACTTTCATTTCTAAAACAGAAGCAAAATGACCAAGTGAATTGCTCATCCTAACACTGTCAAAACCGATTGAGTTTTTTTTCCCCATCTTTGAGGAACACTTGGTTACGTCTGCTACTAAATCTCTTGCATCAACTATTATGAAATTTAGAATCATTATTGATTTTCACATTAGTAATGTTTAATTTTCATACTATCCAACACTTTATGATTTAATGTTTACCCTAGTCATCATTTTATGGCATATAAATATTTAAGCATTTAAATATCTAATATTTTGAATGCATTTGAAACAAACAAATGAAAAAGTATCTTCAATATATGGGTTGGCCACAAAGGATGTTCAGGTTTTTCCAAAAATATTACAGGAAAACCTGAACGAACCTTAAGGCCAATTCAATATGTAACAGAAAACTGAATTATCAAATTTATTAGCACTGGGGAATTTTCCTCTTCCTAAATAATATTATTTATATGAACTCAAACAACCATGAAGACTGGGGGAAAATGTATTCTTTGAAATTTTTTTTTTAGCCTTTTATCTTTCTAACAAGTACTATAGTACTTAGAAGTTGCCCAAGAGAAGCTCATATTTATGGTATTTTTTTTCCCTGACTTGGCAGAGGCAGGACTGAAACCAAGGCCCCTTGCTTCCCAGTTCAGTTCTCAGGCCACAACACAACAGTCTTCGTGTTATGAATTAGTTCTCTCTGAAAGTGTCTTGTCTCCAAAATAGACTCTTCCCAAGCACTGGGTGAAGCGTCTGAAGCCTTTCATAATTACTCACTCAGAAGCAAAGATTCCCCAGCACAGATGTAAGTCATAATATAAACACCCCTCAGCGTGGGTCTGTGCCAAAGGTCCAGACCCCGTGTGCCATGGGCAGTCCCCAAACCCAGAGCGGCTAAGCTCAGAGACTTATAAAACCGCCCCCCAGTGCCTCCCTTGCCCTTGTGTTTTGGACTCAGTGAACAGAGCTTCCTATCCCATCTGCCTTTTTTTCTCCCTCTTTCCATCTATCCCTCCATCCATTCAGTCATCTACCTGTAGTAGACTGATCCACTAAGGCCCTAGTTCTCATTTCACTCTGTACCAGTGCCTCTGCCATGTAACAGTTAGGCGTCCTCTCACTCTCTCTCTGGGTCCAGCCATGGGATTTGCTTTGGCCAATGAGATGTTGGCAGATGTGACACAAGCAGAGGCAAGAATAATTACCTGAATGTTCTACTCTTCACTTGTGGCCTCTTCAATTGGCGCAGGCTAGCTAGGGAGGATATAACAGGCACGTGAAGCAGAGCCAAGTCACGCCAGTCATCCCAGCCATGGCCACCCTAGATCATCCAGTAGCCAGCCAGTTCCCCCAGATGTGTGATCAGCTCCAGCCAAGTTCAGTAGAGGTGCCTAGCTGGCCACCCCAGACACATGAGCAATAAATAGACATTGTCATAAGATGCTGAGGTTTTACGGTTATTTGTTACTCAGCATTGTTTTGGCAACAAATAACTGATATAAGATCCAGCAACATTTACCAGTGTCTTCTATGTCCTACACTGAATCCTGAATCACAAAGAAAATTCAGTCATGGTCCTCCCTCATAGGGGTCCCATCTTCTGAAATAGATACACAGAATATCTCTTTCTTTGTGTAGGACAATCTTGCCTCACCATCCCCCTGCAGAACTCCCAAGACCTAACTTCTATCCTCTAACAACAAGAAAATTTATCTGGAGGCAGAATGAAGTAGTAGAGTATCAGTAAAGATTAGCTCCAGATGCAAATGAAATATTAAAAAACAATTCAGTCATATAAAAAGGCCAGGGATGGGCATTTCAGGGCTGGTATGGTGTTCTGTAAAGTAAGGCATCTAGGATTCTGCTATCTGGATGCCCCCCATGCTCAACACATGATTTTCACCTCATCATCCAAGATAGCTGCTCAAGCTCCAGCCATCACTTCCACAGTACAAACAGTAAGGTGGAAGAAGAACAAAGTAATGTTTCCAGAAAATGTACAGGATTTGTTATTGGCCAGAACTTAGTTTCTTGACTACCTGACTACTCTACTGCAAAGAAGACTGAAAAATAAATCTTTATTCCAGAAAGTTATATGCTCAGCCACAAACTGGAGGTTCTATTCATAAGGGGAAAGTAGCAGATGGAAACTGGAAAACAATTAGTAGTTTCTGCTGCAAGTCCAAACAGGTTTTGGATCAAACAGACCTAGTTTGAAAGTTATCATAGTTCAGCCAGGAAGAGCTCAACTTTTAAACTTGGGAAAATTCTTTCCTTCTTCAGGCCTTAGTGTTCCTGTCTATAGAATGGGAGCAAGGGAGAGAATTGGTCTGCATGGCCTCTTAATCTCTTTCTGGCTCTTCCCTTTCCTGAGTCATAGACTGTGAAGATTCTGAACAGTTTAGCCTTCCATCCTCAGGTTAGCCATCCATTTATAAATAGGTATATAAATATATTAAAATATAAACATATTATTTATATATATATATATATATATACACCTATTTATAAACCTGGGTGACATTTCCTCTTGGGTCTGAACGCATTTAGTGAACAAAAAGGACAAATGCCAAATATAAACCTGTGTTGGATAAAGAGGGAGATCTACATGAGCTCTCCCATTGCTGCTTTCCATGTTGCATAGAAGTGGCTTTCTCGGGAGCTTAGAAGCTTCTAAGTCTGACCTTAGCTATAACCCTCAGGCACCTAGTAGTGGTCAGAAAACAAAGATTAATTTATACCACTCAACTCCCGCCCCATATCCAGGGCAAGGAAGCTATACGATCCAAAAGGATTTGAGACAGGAGCAGTCAGATATTCAAAACCCAGCCAGGCAACATTTATGTGACCCTGTTTAGTGCGGGAAGAGACAACAAACATATTTTAATTTACCACCATCAAATTATATAGCCCATATATGCACTTTGTAAAGAGACAGTAAACCTTTGCTCAGAGTCTAATTAAGGTCTTCTTCACATCTTTTAAAGCCTTACAATTCTGTGATGAAACAATCTACTTCCCTCTGGGTTAGGACAATATCACAAAGCTTTCAAATCTTAAGAGTAAAAGCCTCTTCCATCTGACAGGCATAAGAACCTCTTCTTCCAAATTAAGCCTACTAATCTCCATATGCCTGGGGAGTTGGCAAACTGTCTTGAAATCGGTTATAAGGCTAAGCAAAAAATCACCATGAAAAGGATAGAATCTTAAGCTGATACCTTCCAATCTTTCTTTATAAGGAGAAATCTCTAATTTATTCAGTTGAAGACACACCTGATGGAATTCAGGTGGTCAGGTGTTAGAAATGAAAGAGTTGCTGGATGCTGCACACAGGGGTACTGTCACTTCTAATGGTGCAACTTTGCCCATCAGTAGACCAGAGAAAATACTGGAAGAAGGTGTGTGGACACACCAGTAAACTATCCAAATCCACTGATTTGGAAACCTTGAATCTCTCTTTTTCAACTCTTTTAATGTTTTTCTCTGTAAGACTTTGTTCTTAGTCTTATAACATGCTTCTTTTCTATCTCCCTATTGCTTGACACTATACATTTTTTTGACGTCTCCTGTTTCTTTCAAGCATCAAGGCAACAATAAATATAGTTTCTTGCGTGCATGCATGCTTAGTCGTGTCCAACTCTTTGCGGCTCCATGAACTGTAGCCTTTCAGGCTCCTCTGTCCATTGGATTTCCCAGGCAAGAATACTGGAGTGGGTTGCCAATTCCTCCTCCAGGGGATCTTCCTGACCTAGGGATCCAGCCTATGTCTCCTGCAACTCCTGCATTGGCAGACAGATTCTTTACCACTGACCTGGTAAGCCCCATATAGTTTCTTACTCAAATGCAATTAAAGTGTATTTATACGCCATCCTCCATGTAGAAATGGCACTCTGCTGGGATTTGTACTATAAAGAGACATAATAAATAACACTGATATTCGGGAGTCAGAGGGGTGGGGAAAAGGTGAGGTCTCAAGCTTGCCCCCTTATCATCCAGTCAAGTTACTCCATCACCATCTGGATCAGGTGCTTTGTGAGCACACTGGTGCTTTGTGAGCACAAAAGCTCATGAAGAGAGCACAGGGAGGTGGGTGGCCACATAAAGGCAGCCTGGTAAGACCTTGGGGAACGTACAGTGTCCTTCCAAAATACACCACACGGTGCAGTTCAACAAGGAATTTTATAGATGCTCATTCTTTCTGCCTTGGGCAAGGTGGGAATTGTGGGTCCCATTTCAGATATGAGCAAATGAGACTCAAAGAAGGTGAATGACTTGCCATGAGTGGAAAAGGCAGAAAGCTGAATCCACATAAGGGTAAGTAATCTTTCACACCACGGACCTAGCAAATGACTTGGTACAAAAGGAAAACATCCTTGAATGAATAGGGAAAGCCCACATTTTAACCTGGATTAGACGCCATCCTATGCTGCCTATGGCTCCTTCTTTTCTATCTACTGTTTCAAAAGAGGAGGAAGGAAGAACAAAATTCAGCGCTAAGAAGGAGTTCCCGAGAATTGGCCTACACTGTAGCATTATCCTGTGGGCTGCGCTCCGGTGAGGGGGACATGTGTAGGAGTATGCATCGCCTCTTTGGAAGCCAAGCCTTTTTAGTCGCTGCCCAAGAAGTCCCAGAATGAAGCCCTCTGGTTCTGCTCCACAGCAAACAGTGTCACTGTGAAGTTTCAGTGTAATAAAGAGATGATTCAGGCATTACTCAGAGAAACCGTAGCAGTTCAGAGATGCTCTCCTGGACCACATCATGTACAGTGATGTGCGCTTCGTCTTCCTGCCACAGCCTTTGCATTTAGTGTCAGATCTGAGTAATAAGTGACATGCTAAATGACTGGTGACACTGTTTACCCTTCTTCCCTCCCCACCCCCACTGCACTCAGAAGTCAGCCAACATGACAAAATTTCAGTGCCAAAACCTTCACCGAGAACAGTGAAACTTTGAGTCTCTCCGTTTTCCCACAAGTCTCAAAGCGATACTGGAAATTTTTTTTCTTTGTCACCAGTGTAATCGAAAAATATGTTTTTATTTAGAAGCAATCCAAAAGTCAAGCCTATTTTTAGAATGTGAGATTACAGAGGAGGATTTTTCCAAAAGGTTCTGAAGTAACAATTATGTAAGAGCCACAAAAGGGTTTTATTTGTGACCATCACCTTGGGGCTTTGAAGGAAGTCTAGGGGTTGAGATTGCTGGAAATTGAGAAGTCCAAATATTTTGAAAGAATAAGCCTAATTTTTGGCTCAAATAGTACTGGCAAGATATGAGTTTACCTCTAAAATGATGCCCTTCCACAACCACTTAGAAAATAAACATGAATCCATTTCTTAATATTTATTATATAGGCCACAGACATGATGTTGTACATCAAATCAGTATTTCCTAGACTCTGTTTATTCACATATCATTGTTGGATCTGCCTATTATCTCTAGTATTATTTCTTTATATTTTTCTTTAAGCCATCTCATTATTTTACACTAGAACAAATGTACCATAAGAGGATACGTCAACATAAAAAAACTGAATCAAAACAAAATAATGTGCTGAGATTCTGGTATGATGCTGTCACCTGCAAAAACTCTGAGGGTGCCATTTTCTTTTTGTTATTAAAGGGAGATTGTCAACTTTCTGTAGGCATTACAGAGTGGGTAACATCTAGCTGAGACTCAAAATGGATCAAAGATCTACATGTAAGAGTTAAAACTATACAATTCTTAGAAGAAAATATGAGAGTAAATCCTTATGACCTTGGGTTAGGTGATTGATTAGATATGACATCAAAAACATAAGCACCAAAGAAAAACTGGTTAAGTGAACTTCATCAAAATTTAAAACTTTTGTGCTTCAAAGGACACCATCAAGAACATGAAAAGACAACAGAATGCAAGAAATATTTGCAAACCATATATCTGACAATGGTCCAATATACAGGATATGTAAATAGCTCTTAAAATTCAACCATAAGAAGGCAATCCAATTTATAAATGGTTAAAGGAGCTTAATAGACATATCTCTAAACAAGATACATAAATGGCCAATAGATACATGAAAAGATGCTCAATATCATTAGTCATTAGGACACAAATCAAAACCACAATGAGATACTATTTATACTCACTAAGATGGTTAAAATTTTTTTTAAAAAAGACAGTAACAAGTATGTTGAGAATGTAAAGCAAATGAAATCTTCATACATTGCTGAGAGTAGCACTACTTTGGAAACAGTTTGGCTATTTCTGAAAGGTTAAAACTAATTTACTATATGACTCAGCAAATTCACTTCCAGGTATATATACCCAAGAGAAAAGAAAACACATGTCCACAGAAAAAATAACCTGCATGTATTCATGGCAATATTTTCCATAGAGCCAAAAATTGGAGACAACCAAAATGTCATCAACAGAGAGTAGATGAACAAATGTAGTATATCCTTACAATGGAATATTATTTGACAACACAAAGGAATGAGGAACTGATACATGTCACAACCTAGATGAACCTTAAAAAGATGAATCATATTATATGATTTAATTTATATGAAATGTCCAGAATAGGTAAATCCATAGAGACAGAAAGCAGATTAGTGGTTGCCAGGGGCTGCAAAGAAGGAGAGATGGAGAATGCTCATGGGTGTAGAGTTTCCTTTTGTGGTGATGCAAATATTTAAGAATTAGACAATGTTGCACAGTTCTGTGAACATACTAAAACTACTGACTTGTACATCATAGAAGTACAAATTTTCTAGCATATTAATTACATCTCAATAAGCTATCATTTTAAAAAACTGAATTTTAAAAATTATCCAGTCAGAAAGTGGGAAAAGGACATGAAAAGACATTTCACCAAAGAGGATATGTGGGTGACTAGTAAGCAGGTGAAAAGATGTTCAACATTAGTAGCTATTACGAAAATGAACATTAAAATCACAATGAGATACCCGGTCACACCTATTAGAATGGCTAAAATAAAAAAAACAGTGGGAAAAAAAAAAAAAAAACCTGGAGAAGAGGCGAGAAATATAAAGTGGCAGAGTCTCTCTGGAAAATCATTTGCTCACCAGCAAAGCCCATTCACAATTCCCAAGAAATAAAAATAGAATCTGGGTAACAAAATAAAATCTAACCTTTTTTCCTTTTCCTTTGTGCTTCATTGAGCTTTACCTTCTCACAAGCTACCACTGACAGAGGTCTCCACCTGGTACTTCAAAGCAGAGTTCCTAGTGAGAAACGATCGCTGCAGCCAGCACCGCAGCTCGGGGCCGTGTGCAGAAGCGCTGCACACGGCACTGCAATTCAAGATGGCGGCAGTGGGCCGTGTGCAGAGAGGCTGTGCCCGGCACCGCGCTCTGGAGCATGAGCAGTAACGCCGTGCTGGCCCCGCCCCCGCCGATGAGCGATTCCCTGCAAAGCAGCGCGTCCTGATGTCCTGGGGGGCACGCAGAGAGCATGGACGCTAGAGCGGGAGCTGGCACCTCTGCATGCTGGGCCGTTGTTATTGCCGCTGTTGTTTATTTTTTGGCCACCATGGCATGCAGGATTTTAGTTCACTGACCGGGGATGGGACCTGCACCCCCTGAAGTGGAAGTGCAGGCAGTCTTTGATCAAAGAATAAAACTTTCCCAGACTTCCCTGGTGGCTCGGTGGCTAAAAACCCATGCTTCCACTGCAGGAGGCAGCAGCACTCCTCTGATCCCTGGTCGGGGAACTAAGATCCCACATGCCATGCCTGAGGTGTGGCGGCAAGGGGGACCTTTCCTTTGCTTCTGAACTCAAGTCAGTCTCATTCTATTGGAGGCAGGGGGACCCTTGTTTGGAGACCAACTTGGGAAAGTCGGTAACAATTGAACACTTGCTTTTAGAACTAAAAATGGATTTACCATACAATCCAGAAATTGTACTCTTGGGCATTTATCCCACAGAAGTAAAAAAGCTTATCTTCACCCAGAAACTAGTTTATGGATGTTGACAGTAGTTTCATTTGTAATGGCCAAGAACTAGAAACCATTCAAATGTTTTTCGGTTGGTGACTAGTTAACCAAAATGTGGCACATTCACACTGTGGATTATGAGTCAGCAATGAAAAGGAATAAACTATTGATACATGCTAAAACTTAGATGAATCTCAAGGAAATTATGCTGAGTGAAAAAAACTAAAAAAGATACATGCATACTCTGTGTTTCCATTTGTGAAAACTCATGAAATGACATAATTCTAGAAATGGGGAACAGATTAGTTGTTTCCAGGAGTTAGAGATGGTGGGGGAGAGGGGGTGTTGTGTCTCTAAAGAAGAAGCACAAAGGAACTTGGTGGTGATGGTAGTTAAGTGCCTTGGTTGTGGTGGCAGTTACATGAAGTCTCATGTGATAAAACTGCATGCCGCTGTACACATACATACACATATGAGTACATACAAAACTGGTGAACTTCAAATGAGCTTAGTGGATGGCACCAATGTTAATTTCCAGGTTTTGATATCATTAGTGATACTAGATGTTAACATTGGGAAAGTCTGAGTAAAGGATTCATGGAAACTCTGCTCTTTTCTTTGCAACTTCCTGTGAATTTGTAATTATTTCAAAATAAAGTTGTTTTAAAACCTAAATTTATCCTTATCCAAAATATACTCTTCCTGAATTCTCTAATTCCACATCCATAGGTGTGACACCATCAGCCCAGACTCAACCTTCACTCTCCATATCCAATAATAATAACAGGCCACATTTATTGAATGCTTCTTTTCTACCAGGCACCACAGCTGGCCTTCCATATCCAAGGGTTTCACATCCACAGATTCAAACAATCGTAATAGAAAATACTCAGAGGAAAAAAAATCTGAAAAGTTCCAAAAAGCAAAACTTGAATTTGTCACTCTCTAGAAACTATTTACCTAGCATTTATGTTGTGTTGGGTATTACAAGTAATCTAGAAATGATTTAAAGTATACAGGAGGATGTGTTTAGATTATATGCAAATACTACACCATTTTATATAGGGACTTGAGCATCCTCAGATTTGGTACCCTTGGGTGTCCTGGAAACGATCCCCCCTCAGATACAGAGGGACAACTATATACTAGCAACATTCCATGCCTGGCCTAAGGTACTCCTCACATCAACACTCTTATAATCCCCATTTTAAAGGTAAACGAACTGAGTATGAGAGGGGTAAATGACCTTGACGAAGGTCACACAGCAAGTTACCATGGCAGGCTTCTCATGCAGGCAGCCCAACTCCAGAGCCCATACCCTCTGGAATCATCAGATTCAAAATCCACCCATTCATCTTAGGCCATTGCCTTAGTTGAAGAGTTCATTATTCTCTACCTGGACCAGAAAGTAGTACAGGAGCCTGCTGATTAGACTCCTACCTCAGATCAAGAGGAAAGAAGCAACCATACCATATATTCTTAAATGATAAACCATCCCAAACAGAAGACAATCTCCCAATTTCTCCATGCAAAGATTTTTTTTAAGTATTTTGGGCAACTCGAATATATAAACATTTAGTGCTATGGGTGAAATAAGCAAGCATTTATTTAATGCCTTATGGAAAAACTCAAATGAAATTTTTGCCCAACTCAATACAAGGATTCAATATAGGATGTGTGTATACAATGGCATATAATATACAATCTATTAACTTGGAAATACTGCTATCCTCATTCTCCCGTTTTCTGAAACGATTTCATTCAAATGCTTCTCACATATCTCTAACATTAGTATCTTTAAAATTTTCATAAAATTTTCATCTAACAGAGGTTTCCAGAGTATACTGTCTTCATTTCTAAGCTATTTTAAAAATAATCCTTTAGACTCCATCAAAAATACTGTCCTTGAAAAGCTAAAAGATACATTTATACAAGCATCAACAAAAATTAGGTTTTTAAAATTTGTTCTGTAAATCAGTAGTTTCAATGCTGGCTGCAACTTAAAAGTCATACTATATTATAAATCTCAAGGTTGGTAAGAGGCTACATCTTAATTGTTCTCAACACAAAAAGAAAATAATTATGTGAAGTGATAAATGTGTTAGCTAACACTATCCTAATAATCATATTGTGGTATATAAATGTATCAAACCAACACTGTTGTACATCTCAAACTTATACAACGTTGTATGTCAATTATATCTCAATTTTTTAAAGGGTGGTGGGGAGAAATCATCTGGGGAGTTTTCAAATTTCCCATTGCCCAGAAATAGTGATTTTATTGCCCCGTAAAGTGGGCTCTGGGCGTGGCATTGTTCTTTTGGCCACTCTGCACAGGGTGTGAGATCTTAGTTCCCCGATAGAGACTGAACCCGCACCCCCTGCAATGAGAGCTCAGAGTCTTAACTACCCGATCACCAGGGAATTCCCAAGCTTGACATTTTTAAAACTTCTGCAGCCTTTGTAAGAATCACCACTTACATGTACAATGAACAATCTCCACAATGTAATTTAGTAGTTCTCGGTCTTGATTGCATATAACAATCACCTGGAAAGCTTTGTAAAAATACTTATGCCAGGGTCCACCCTCTGCTCCCCATCCCCAACCAGGATATTTACAAGAATACTTGTAAATCCATGGCTGATTCATGTCAATGTATGACAAAAACCACTACAATATTGTAAAGTAATTAGCCTCCAACTAATAAAAATAAATGAAAAAAAAAATACTTATGCCAGGGTCTACCCTCTGCTCCCCATCCCCAACCAGGATTCTAATTTATCTGGAATTAAGCCCCAGGGTGTTTCTACATTTTAAAAATATCTCAGATGAATCTCACTTAAAGCCAGAGTTGAGAACCTTCAATATTACCACTTAGGAGTATTTCTTTACAAATAAGGTTTAAAAGTCTGTTTCACCCACCATCACATATTATGGGTTAGGGCACCTCCCCCTCCCACAACAACTTCTAGCCACCCCTTCACCAGGAAATAAAAAACTGGGCAGAATCTTTGCTGGTTTCTATTCCTTTTGTTTCAGGTGGCTTCTAGAAGCATCGAAAGATGGCACTAATTGAGAACATTTTAACCTAATTTGGCTTCTCCAAAGAGAACTTGGTTGTCCCAAATAAAGGAACTGAGAGTGCTCCCAAAGGTGAGAGATTTTTCAGTACTCAAATATAAAATATGCCTTTTCCTGGAGGATAGATTGGGAAGAGAATGCCACTTTATTTTGTCACCTATCATTAACAACAACCATTTCTTGAATGTTTACTTTACCTAGGCACCATGTTAAATGTTTTCCTGATCCCATTTAAGCCTAAAACTATAATTTAAAATTAAATAATAATAATTATTGCCGTTTTAAAACCGAGATGCAAAGTGCATTTGCCTAAGGTTATCACCCAGCTGGGTATGAGACAGAACCTGGACCCAGGTCTTCTGCATCCAGCGCTCTACTGCCCCCTTCTGCCCAGCCATCCTCAAGAAGCTTTCACAAGAGATACCAAGACTTCCATTGCCAGGGCCCCAAAGGACAGCATGGCGTTGCGGACCACTAGAGGGATGATCAGCAGACACCCCTCCCCCTCCCTGCACTGACCATCGGCCCAAAACCCTCTGGCCCAAACATTCCCTGGTTCCCAGGCTCTGTGACATCATAGACAGCCCCATCTCTGCTCTGCCAGCTGCAGGTGAGTGAGGCTCAAAAAGTTAGATCTGAGAGCAGGAGAGGTATTTTTTTCTCTATTTAAAGGGACATCATCTCCATCACGCCTTTTCACTTTACTCCAGGAAGCAGAGGCCATCTCTCTTACCATGATCCCACTGCTTCTCTCTCTGGGTCCCAATCTCCCCACCTGTGTTGAATGACCGCCCCCCGCCCCCCCAACCAGGGCTCCTCCAGCACCAGAAGTCTTCCTTATCACACAGAAGTGTGACCTTATCAATCTTTCCTATTGTGGTCAAAGTGTCCAGGGTCACTGGAGACCTGAAGTTCACAGTCACAGCAGGGGAGGCGGGGGGAATCCCTGTGGGCCCTTTTCTTTAGCTCCTGCTTCCATCTAGAGGAGGGCAGTGGAAGTGCAAGAAACACCACACCCAGCCCACCCTAGCCAAATCAAGCCCACATCTTCATCAGCATCAGCTTTTACACTTACTGAGCCTTTCCAATGTGCCAGACAGCTGTGCTAAGCACCTCCATCACTAATCCTCAAGACCACATTTAAAGGTAGATACTATTATCATTCCCACTTTACAGATATGAAAATAGGAGAGTTAAATTATTCTACATTTCATAGCTAATAAGTAGTGAGTCTTTAGGAATTATACCCCCAAATATGTGCTTGGAATTGCTACACTGCACTCCCTAAGATCCTCTCCATTTCTGAAGAGGGTTCATAAGTTCAAGACTCTTGGAAACAAACACTTAGAGGAGAAAGTGGTTCTACTTGTCTCCTCAGTGAACTGCTGGGGAGTAAAAATATGAAAATCATCAGTGCTAGATTCAGATAAACTTATACTTGAAAATTTCTGCTGAGCTGCTACTACAGAAAGATCCTCAAGACACTGAGTATGTATAAGCTGCTTCAGCAGAAGAGATTTCCATTTTGTTCCATTCAATGTGTGGAACAAAATCTGAATTTAGTTACACAAGGGAGACCTATGCTTTGATGACAAAATCTCTGAGCAAAGCTAATGGCTGGTGTTTTAAGGGTTTGTGAAGGCGCTGAGTTCATGTTCAGGTGGTATTTCAGAGGCAGGAGTGCCTAGGGATGGCAGACCATCAGCCGTGAAGGTGTAACTACCATCTGTTACTTTCAGGAGAGCGGTCATTGAGATAAAAGTTCATTAACAGATTGAAGGGTTTAAACAGGTCCTGGTGATTATCTGTTACCAAGGTTACAGAGCAATTGGTCTTCACTTATAAGTGTAGGAACTCCCCCCTTTGGCCCTCCCTAAACCAAAATTGCAGGAGATACTCTTGGGGATTGTACAGATCTTCACCACTGTTGTTGACTTTCCTTGAAGACACAGTTCAAGTTTTCCACTTACAGGGATCTGGTGTTCAATTTGAGCATCAACCAGCCTGATATCTTCTTGTTTCTGTCCTTAAATTATCTGCAGAACCATATGTTGGGCCAGTTGGGGCATAGAAGTATTCAACTCTCTGGACAAGAGCCAATGGATGACTGTAAGACAATCCAAACCTGTGAGCTATGGATTTTCAATTTGTTGTTTGTGCCCTAGGGTGTGAGCTGTTTTTGTACTATGTCAGTAAACGTGAAGGAAAATGAGCGCTTTGTGTTGTCCACCTCCTTTGGAGGGCTCACTGTCCTCAAAAGTCTAGGGTATTGATAACCCCATAAAGACTTTTTTTCCTTTCCAACACTGTGTAAGTCCACGGAGGGTACCGGGGAACTGGACACTTGGAAAGGTCCATATAGTCATCAAAAAAAAAAAAAAACCCAGTCACAGCATTGAAGACTCTGACTTTCCTACAAGAAATAAACCATGTCAACAGTCAAGCAGTATCATTGTCTACCTTCATCAATTTTCTTTGCAAGTTTAGAGGAAGAACAGGCAGGTGTTGAGTGCTAAGGCTGCTTAGAATGGCATAAATAGACAAGTCTGGACATTTGACCTTTGGCCATAATGGAACATGAGTTCTTCTAATGGTCTTTCTGCTCAAAGTATATGCAAGTATCTTCATCCATAAGATCCATAGTCTCTAAGAACAGAGGGAATTTTTGTCCTGTTTTTATTTCAGAAACCAACTGTTTTATCTAGGAGGTCTTAAGTCATTTTGATTTCTAGTTAATATTTTAGGACTATTTGAAAATAACTTGGAGATCAAAGTTGACATTTCTCATTCCAATTTATTGTGTCTAAGTTACATTTCAGGTCTAAGTCCTTTGCAAGAAGAGAAGTTCCCCTTAAGTTGTTGGTTTACCCCAGAATGTCCTGAAGTTTATTCAGTCTCCTATTGATTCATCTTGGTTTTGTTTGCAGTTCTGAATCTTTGTCCAATCTACCTTTCCCTTAAGAGAAAGGTTTTTTTTTAATAGCTTCTGAAATAATTTTATGTGGTATATTTTCTGTTTCTAAACTTCTCAAGCCCTTGATTCTTTTTGGAATTATGCATGTGTGCTAAGTTGCTTCAGTTGTGTCCAACTCTTTGTGACCTCATGAACTGTAGCCCACCAGGTTCCTCTGTCCTTGGGAGTCTCCACGCAAGAATACTGGAGTGGATAGCCATTTTCCTTCTCCAGGGGATCTTCCTGACCCAGTGATTGAACCTGCATTTATGTCTCCTGCTTTGGCAGGCGAGTTTTCTACCACTAGTACCACTTGGGAAGCCCCAGGAATTATGCATAGAGAGGTTGTTTAAATCTGATCTTTTCCATCCTGCTGCTTTTTAATATTTTCCCCCATGTTGAAGGTTAAAAATTAAGTGAACTAATCGATAGAAGTGTGATAATTCAGGGCAATAAGTAACTGAATAACAGAACCCTGAATTGGACTGTAACTTTCTGTTCTGAAATTTGGCATGATTCTAAATATTTCTCCTCAACTCAGCTCTCACCAGATTTTAAACTCAACCTCTATGGACCCACTGTCTTGTACAGGAGTTTTAGAGGAATATTGTGCAATGTTGATTGTTCGTTTCTATAGAAATGCCCTATAAAGAAAGTTTACGTAGGCAGTTAGGGAAAGGAACAAGAGAAGTTTAAGTCGGTAATAAAGATAAACCTGGGCTCCCCTGGTGTCTCAGACAGTAAAGAATCTGCCCAAACTGCAGAAGACCTGGGTTCGATCCCTGGGTCAGGAAGATCCCCTGGAGGAAGGCATGGCAACCCACTCGTCTTCTTGCCTGGAGAATTCCATGGAAAGAGGAGCCTGGCAGGCAACAGTCCATGGGATTGCAAAGGGTCGGACACGACTGAATGATTAATACATGCACAAAGCTAATGCTTTGTGGAGGAAGAGTGAGAGATGAAATGAAGTAAGTTTCAGGTTTGAGAAGGAGTAAGATCTTTTTTTTTTCTTCTTTCTGGGGTCAGAGTATATCAATCAAAGAAGGCTTCTATTGAGTGTTGAGTTTTGGTCTTCTCTCTCTTCTACTGTGCCTCTTGAATCTATATTTTTGACACTGAAAGTTTGCCATAATGGACATTGTCATTTTAAGTCATCTAGCAAAATTTTTGTCACTAAGATAAACACATCGGAGCACACTGAATGACAGTACATATACAAAGCAAGGATTTTTCTGGAAAGAGGCAGCAATTTAATTTAGATGAGACCATGAGACACAGGAAAGAATACACTGTGCTCTGCTTAGTCGCTCGGTCACGTCTGACTCTCTGCAGCCCCACAGACTGTGGCCCGCCAGGCTCCTCTGTCCATGGGGATTTTCAAGGTAAGAATACTAGAGTCTGTTGCCATGCCCTCCTCCAGGGGATCTTCCCAACCCAGGGATCGAACCCAGGTCTCTCCAATTGCACACGAATTCTTTACCATCTAAGCCACCAGGGAAGTCCAAGAATACTGAAGTGGGTAGCCTATCCCTTCTCCAGGGGATCTTCCCAACCCAGGAATCAAATCAGGGTCTCCTGCATTTCAGGCAGATTCTTCACCAGCTGAGCTACCAGGGAAGCCCAAAGAATACACTACAGTCAGTCAAAAGTTTATACTTTGCATGGTGTCTTGAATTTCTTGGCCAAGGAGAACCTAAGAGAATTCATATGATCTATGCCCTGGAAATCACTAACTCCAGAATATAGGGTGAGAAAAGTGACCATTCATTGCTTTAACAAGATAGACATATGCTTATGAAGGTTTGGAGACACCCAAGGCAAAACTGTAGCAATTCCCTTCCTACAAACTGACCACCAGTCTAATAGACCTCCAACCATTAGATCCCAGGGCTGCCTGGTGGTGGAGGCTGGCTAGACTTAAAGCCTTCATTCCCTCCTATGAAGCACTGCCTTCTACACTCACATACATGAGGCAATCTAGAACAGAGAAAAACCCCATGAAGCAAGAGTTTATATAAGTAGATGAAGAGAATTGAAACTACAGCAAGCAGCAGAAGAATCTGTGTATTAATGGCAAGCATATTTGCTAAATGATGCATCTCCAAAACAAAAGATCTGATTGCCTCATATTAACTTCCATTTGTTTATAAATCCTAAGAAAATAAAACAAATTCATAAAAGAGCCAGTGAAATGTGTCACAGCTCAAATTAGGATAGAAAACTCGCTTGGCGGCAGATCCAAAAGTCTATCAGAGATTGAGGCTAAATGGGCCCAGAAAGTACCCTTCTTGATCCAAGGATCCCACATAGTAGAAACATCTGAATGTGTTTAGTCTGTTGAGGGTATCTAGCCACAGTATATAAAGGATGCTATCAACATATTGAATAGCTTATGTGCAGGAAGTTAAAGATTTTTGTATTAATTATTAAGAATCAGTTGTGGCTCAGCTGGTAGAGAATCTACCTGCAATTCAGGAGACCTGGGTTCGATCCCTGGGTTGGGAAGATCCCCTAGAGAATGAGAAGGCTACCCACTCCAGTATTTTGGCCTGAAGAATTCCTTGGACTGTATAGTCCATGGGGTCACAAAGAGTCGGACACAACTGAGCAACTTTCACTTTCACTTTACTAATAGAAAGCTATTGCCGTAATTCAGGGTGGCTTGTTTGGTATCACAAGGGAGAAAGTGAGACAGAAATGCCTACGGGTGAGACAACTCATCTACTGAATGGAGTATTGTGAGGGACATCTAATCAATACCATGAGAAGAATTTTCTACAAGGGGGTTTTACCACTGAGAGGAAAAGGAGAACAGGAAGCATTCAGAAACCTGGAAAAGTTGGTACACAATGAAAGAACTTTGGGATGAAAACAAGGCCTTTTTCTGGACTGTCCAAACTAGGAAGATGCTTGAAATGATCATGCAAAACCTAACTTCCTCTTATTACTGGTGAGGAGCCTGAGACAAAGAGAGAAGCAGGGACTTACTCAAAGCCACACAACAAGTTGGTAAGAGTGTCCTTCATCACCACGTTCTCCTGCGACCTGGACCGGCAGGATAGTTTTGGAGCCCACGAGCTACATGAAGGGGATGACCATTGACTGGGCACTTTGAGTACCCAGAACCACAGAGGTCACTTTATATATGTTTAAACCTTTACACTTGCAAAGCAGGCACTGCTATTCCCATTTTCCACAGGATAAAAGTGAGGCTCGAGAAAGTTAAGGAACCTATGCCTAGAAACAGAATAGAATACAGGTCTCCAAACATGTTTATGTGCATTTCTGCATGGTCCAGCATTTTGCTATAGTGAGGTCCTACCTGGAGCATGAGAACAGGTATAGGACTGGCACTTGTCACCCACAGTCTTATGTTTATTTAGGAAAACAGCCCTGCCCAAGGAACTGGGCTCAAATTCAACATCAGCTGATTCAATAAGGCACCCTGCAAGCAAAGCTGGAAGAAGAGGCTCCAACTCCTTTCCATGGGTAAGAAAATTTTGTATAAAACAGGGAAAATGACTTTAAGAGAAACACTAGGTTGAAGGGCTTGGGCCTGCTGCCTATGGGGGAGCTACAAAAGATCTGGGAAAGGAGAAGGCTATTATACTTTGCGGGAGGCTGAGCCTATATGACCCCCATCACAGTGAATTTCCAATGGGGCATCTGGAATTCAGGCCCTGGAACCCAAGGGCCCCCATTCCTTTTTCTTTGTATTAGCAGCCCACCAAAATCTGGCCTCGAAGATCTTCTCTTTATGCTGCAAATGCTGTGAGAAACCCGATGCTGCAGATGACTCCAAGATCCCCAATCAAACCCAAGAGCTTCAGCTGTCGAAGCATGGTAGGTACCAGGCAAGAATGCCCTGCCCAGCCTGGGGAGACCTCATATTGCTCATCCCCGTCCTGCTGAGATGCCCTCAGATTTCCTTCAGCTTTTGAGTGAATAATGCCAACCTAAAATGAGGTGAAGACTGAGTGGCTAAGTAACCAAACTGATAAACAGTAGCGCTTAAAATCTTGATGCTTACGGTGGATGCTTGGACTAGCAACATCAGCATACCTGGGAGTTTGTTAGAACTGAACTTTCAGACCCTACTCCAGACCTACCAAGTCAGAACTATTATTTTAATATGACCCACAGGGAAACCTGAATGTGTATCATAGTTTGAGAATCACTTGTCTAAAGACTATAAAGATAGTGCTGAAGAACCCTACCTCAGCCATAGGTAGATTCATGTTGATGTTTGGCAGAAACCAACAGAATATTGTAAAGCAATTATCCTTCCATCAAAAATAAATACATTTAATTTTTTAATAAAGTTTTATATAATTTTTATAACAGTTTGTTTGTTTTTTATAAACAAATAAACAAAAAGAGCCCTACCTTTGGGGCTGAGGCTAAATTCAATCAGCTCTGCTACAGAACTGGACAAGTCAATTACCCTCCCACTCCAAGCTTGTGTCCTTACCTGTAAAACAGGGATACTTATACTGTATTATTGCTTTTCAGAATCACTGGAAGGGTTAAGAGGGAATGTATAGAAGCAAAAAGCACAGGGCTTGCACAGAGTAGGAATTCAACAAAAGTCAAACAAATGGAAACTATAGTATAAGCTATTGGTCAGGAGAAGATAGGCTCTGCTGCTAAAACAAACATGCTTTTAAATCTCAATGGTTTACAAAACAAAAGTGTATTTCTTGCTTGTGCAAAGTCTGTTACATATTATTTTTCACCTTTAGCCAAGGCATCTGGAACACATGGTTTCCAAGACTACCAGATATAAGAGGGAAGAGAGAGAGAAGGCATCCTAGCCTTCAGTTTGTAATTATATCCTTCTTAATGATCCAGGGCAAAAGATCATAGTGGAGAAGACTGGGGGTCAAAATCAGCAATTTCAGACAAAAAAAAATATGCATTATTGTCAAGATCAGGCAAAGCTAGGACTAACACACAGTTGAGTGGTGAGTGGTGGCATGATCCCACTGGGAGACATGGCAGTTCAATGCCAGGAGAAAAATTCTCAGGGCATATTTTGCCAGAAATCCATACCTCAGTTCAGCTAGGAGCCTTTAAAACACTTCCCCTGGGAATATTGGATTGGCCAAAAAGTACATTCAGGGCTTTCCATGGATTTTATTCCATTGGATTTTGGCCAACCAAATAATTTCATGGTAAAAAAAACAAGAATCTTAAAAGTGTCAGCTCCTTTTTCCAAGATGATAATAAGTACTGAGCCCTATTAGATGTAAGGCACTGTCTAGGCACAGGGCCCCAGCTGTGATCAGGTAAGTCCCTTACTGTTTCAGAACTTAAACCACTAGAAAAGTGGTCTTATTTAACTCCCATAATAACTCTAAGAAGTGGATCTGATTATCCAGAATGAATGTATTATTTTGCACTTCTGAAAACGGAGGCAGAGAGAGGTGAAGCAGTTTGTTCAAGGTAGGCAGCTAGAAAAGAACAGAGCTGTTTATTACAGAACACTGCTTAGTCTGTTGACAAGACTGTGTTATACTTCTAAGAATCTAGGAGTATATCAAAACAAAGTTTTATATACAACGTTCATCACAGTGGTGTTTACGGTAGAGAAATTTGAAAATAGTCTAAACACCCAAAAATAGAATATTGGTTAAATAAATCCTGAGTTATCCACAGAATATTATGCAACCATTTTTTTAAGCTTAGTGACATAAGAAAACAGCTTATGATACATAGAAAGTAAAAGCCTGCATAACATATAGGATGTGATGGACTATGTAAAAACTGTTGTTGTTCAGTTATTAAGTTGTGTCTGACTCTGCCACCCCATGAACTGCAGCACACCAGGCTTCCCTGTCCTTCACCATCTCCCAGAGTTTGCTCAAACTCATGTCCATTGAGTTGGTGATGCCATCCAGCCATCTCATCCTCTGTTGTCCCCTTCTCCTCCTGCCCTCAAGCTTTCCCACTGTCAGGGTCTTTTCCAATGAGTCAGCTCTTTGCATTGGAGCTTCAGCTTCAGCATCAGTCCTTCCAATGACTATTCAGGGCTGATTTCCTTTAGAATTGACTGGTTTGATCTCCTTGCAGTCCAAGGGACTCTCAAAGAGTCTCCTCCAGCACCACAGTTTGAAAGCATCAATTCTTCAGTGCTCAGCCTCTGTAAAAACATCCATAGGCAAACCCTGGAACTGTGATCATATCTGAGGGGAGTGGTGTTTGAGGCATTTTTTTCCTACTTATATTCTTCAATATTTCCTAAGCTTTTGTATAATGTATATGACTTATAAAAGGGAAAAAGTAAACTTTATGCTTTTAAAGAAATACACATTTTGAATCCAATACCTGCTTATATGGGGGTGGAGAACTCAGAAGACTAGAGGATGCTGACTCAGGTACACCTCAGCCCATAACCACGGCCGCTGGTCCATGTGCACGCTCCAGAGCTAGCAAAACACTTTGGCCTCCGTGACCTCCTCTGAGCACCCCACATGACACGTGGAATTACCATTGCCAGGTGTGCAGAAGGATGAGCTCAACAGACAAAGTCTTGAGCACAGTGATGCAGCACCCTGCATGAGTCTGGGGAAAGCCACGCTCCCCTCAGAAAAGACAACTTCCTGTTTCAGCAGCAGTGAGTATGGTGAGTTTGAACCTGGGGCCCTAACGCTGACCGGGAACCTCTGGGGTAGGGAGCCTTGTCCTCATGTCCAAACCCCAGTTTGATACTGAGCTCAGTGGGATGACAGGAGTGGCGGGACTCCTCCCGTTAGGATGCTGCAGTCACATTCCAGAACACACCAGCCAGAGCACAGGGGTCAGACCTGCCTGTATGATCCTCCAAGCTGGGAATTACATGAGGAGCAGAAGCCCTGAGAGGAAAGAATCCATGTCCATGCTTTCCTTCTAAGTCCCGGTGGCACTGTCTTATATGTGTACAGTGTGTGAGTGTTCACTTAATGTCTGCTTCAGCCTCCAAACGGTAAGTTCCAGGAGGGCAGGGCCTACATGAGTGTTATTCCTCCAAACTCAACCACACACATGGCAGATCAACACACCAAAAAATGGTTGTGCATTCAGAGTCTCCAGGGAGAGGAGGATGCCTCTGAGTCCTGGACTGTAGCCATATCCAGGAAGAAGAAATGTGGCTCCATTGATGGGCACCGACGCTGTGCCCGGGTGACCTCACATAGCTCACAACCACCCCATCAGGCTGGCTGCTGAGAGGTAAAGGTCCTCCAGCCCAGTCACTTCAGAGGGATTCGCAACAGGGACTTCCCTGGCGGTCTAGTGGCTAAGATTCTGCACTTCCAATGCAGGGGACACAGGTTTGATCCCTGGTCAGGAAACTAAGATCCCACATGCCATGCACGTGCCACAGGGCACAGTCAAAACAACAAGGAAAAGGCTACCAACCCCTTCTCAGAGTAATGTATTTATATGCATTTAATAAAATACATAGAACTATAAAGGAAATCAATTACATATTATATATATAATGTAAGATAAATAAATTCCACATTTGAAACAAACAAACAAAATTCTCATAACAGCTAAACCCTCCTTGCAACCAAAATCTCAAAGTCTAATTTCTATAAAAAATCAAAGAGGTCCTGCTGTACTTGAATCGGGCATGAGTGTCTGGGTGCCCCACTAGCTCCCCTCCCCTCACCGGGCTCCATGGTGCATAGTTTAAAAACCCATCTCTGATTGTATAGAGGAGGCTTCAGTCTCTAGGGGGAAGGGGCTTTCCCAAAGTTCAGCAGCTACTGCTGCTGCTAAGTCACTTCAATTGTGTCCGACTCTGTGCGACCCCATAGACGGCAGCCCCCCAGGCTCCGCCGTCCCTGGGATTCTCCAGGCAAGAACAGTGGAGTTGGTAAGCTCAGCAGAGCGTGGTGGTAATGTCAGAACCAGGATGGGCCCAATTCTATTTTCTAGGCCACTGCATTTCACAAGACAAACTGCTGTCACTGAATGCTCCGATAAGGGTACCAACACGTCCCAGACCGAGGCGGAGGCGGGGGCGGGGGTGGGGCGGGGCGCACACGACTCACAGACTACTCCAGATTTGATACTGACCAGGGATGGAGGTGACCGGAACAGTCTATCCAGGCCCAAAGCAGAGGCTTCGCTCAGGGTTCTTCTTTCCTTCCTCCTTTCAGATGTAAATTCACAAGTTTCCAAGAGAGGGTTTCACAAGAGAAGGCTCAGCCGCTACTCCCAGGATCACTGGCCGTACCAACCATGCCTCATCGGGAGGCCCTGATCATTCTAGACGGCAGCCCCCTCGCAGGTCTTGGAGCCTGCGCAGCTGCGGAGAGTTCCCAGCAGGAAGAGGGCGGTGCAGCGGGACCATGAAGACTGATTCGGAAACTCCCTTCCAGGAGGAGATGATGTCTGAGCTGAGGCTGTGCTGCCAGCAAGAGTCACTTCAGACCCCAAAAAGCCACTGGGGCGGAGCTGCCTCCAAGTAAAGTCTTTGGTGACGTCACAGGACTGTGTACCTCTTTTCCCTCCGCCTTACCGGTACATTCAGTTTATAGAGGAGTTCATCCATGTTTCTTACGTGTTCTGTGCCTTTATTTCTTACATCTAGATCTTGTTCCGTTTCACATTTATCACTATATATATTAGGTATGGATCCGTATCTTTTTGGACATTTATTGGAAGACCATCTTTGGCCCAATTATTTGCGATGACTCCTTTATCCTCATGCACCAAAATTTCATATGTATTTCGGTTTCTTTCTGAAATTTCTATTTTATTCCACTGTAAGTTGGTCTGGTACCACCTTGTCTTATTCCTTATTTTTTATTTGAAAGATAATTGCTTTACAGAATTTTGTTTTCTGTCAAACCTCAACATCAATCAGCCTTAAGTATACATACATCCCCTCCTTTTTGAACCTCCCTCTCATCTCCCTCCCCACATTCCTCCATTTTTAAAAAATATAAACATTAGTATCTATTTGTATAGATCCATTTAAAAATATATTGATATTTTGGGGGAATTGTCTGGCAGTCCGGTGGTTAGGACTGTGCTTCCCAAGCAGGGGACACAAGTTTGATCCCTGGTTGGGGAACTAAGACCCCCACATGCTGTGCAGTGCAGCCAAAAAAAAAGAAAGAAATTGTTTTTTTATTGTGACTGTACTAAATTTTAAAATTAACCTAGGAAAAAAATATAAATTAACATAGGAAGAACTGACACCTCTATAATGTTGACTCCTCCCACCCACATACAAATGGCTTTTCATTTGTTCAAACCTACTTTTTATGTCTCTCAGGGCTATTTTTCAATGTTCTTCATATAAATTTTGCAAATTTCTTGTTAAATTGGTTACTGCCATGATAGCACAGAGGCCAAGACAGAAGGAGGGGAAGTAGCAGCAGCATTGCCACCCCAGTAGAGAAGGAACTAAAATGATACAACCCATTTGTAAAGCAATTTGAACCTTTAAAAACTCCACCTCTGATCACTTCATTTGCCAATTACTAGCGGTGTCACTTTAGCCAAGATGCCTAATAAATGTTGTGCCTCGGTTTCTTCACCTGTAAAATGGGTACAGGAATGGCATCTACCTGTGGCACAGCAAACTATTAGCCAGTTCTTCACCTTTCTTAGCCAAGTCTTCTTGGGTGAAGTGTCCTTTCCTCCCCCTTGACTTTGAACTTCATCATATGACCTGCTTTAACCAATGGAAACCTAGTAGATGGGATACCAATAGAGGCTTAGAAATGTGTTTTCACAGTGGGGCTTGCTGTCTCATGCCTCTAGAATCCCCCTGAGAAGAACATGCCCCAGCTACCTATTCCAAGGAAGGAGCTACATGAGGCAGAACCGCCCCAGTCAGCCTGATGAACATGGCATCATGAACCGAGGGAAGGACAATGGCAGAGAGAGTCAGTAAACCTCCTCCCCCTTCTCTAACTTTATGGTCCAGTCAAACCCTTCTGTCCCCAACATCCCCTGGTTCTCAGGCTCTGTGACATCACAGACAGTCCCATCTCTGCTCTGCCAGCTGCAGGGGCGAGGGCTCAAAGGCTGGACCTGAGAGCAGGAAGAGTACTTTTCTGTATTTAGAGGGACAACATCTCCATCACTCCTGGGCACCTATCCACTTTGCTCCGGAAGCAGACGCCATCACTCTTCCCATGACCCCACTGTTTCTCTCTCTGGGTCCCAATCTCCCCGCCTGTGTTGAATGACCTCTAAGGGCTCCTCCAGCTCTAGGAGTCTTCCTCTCTGACCTCACTGATCTGTCTCGTTCTGGTTGAAGTGCTGTGAGGTCATGGGAGACCTCAAGTTCACAGCCCACTAGGGGCAAACCAAGGGCCCTTTTCTTTAGCTCCTGCTTCCATCTAGAGGATGTCATTGGTAGTGCAAGGAACACCACACCCACCCTACCCCAGCCAGCGTTTCTCCTGGGAAGACAAAGCCCATGCAGATAAACTCTAGGGTGTGTTGGAATGCGCCAAGGGCTCTGCAGAAGAATGAACTGGGAATGCCAGGGGAGGGGGAGGGCTATTTAAATAGGGTAAATAATTCAGGTGACTTGGCCAGAAGACCACACTAGAAAGATGACCTTTAAGCACGGGCTTGAAGGAGGGGAGGGGTGAGCTTGCGGATCTCTAAGGAAGGGCGTCTCAGGCCAAAGGTGGAGCATGGAGCATGTGCAAACGCAGTCGTGGTGGGGTGCTGAGTGCCGCTGGATGAAGGAAGGATGGGAGGAGACCGAAGGGGAGGAGGGGGCGAAGGTAGCAGTGAGACTGAATTTTTGAGGAAGGTCCCAGAGAAGGACTTCAGCTTTTCCTCTGCCTGACACGAGAAGCCAAGGAGCAGAGGGTGAGACGATCGGACTTACACTCTCAGCTGTGTTGACACTAATGGAGACTGGGCTGGGAGGGGCCAGGAGGCCGTTGCAATAATCCAGGTGAGAGATGGTGCCGGCTGGGAGGGGTGGGGAGCCGGTGCCCACGGGTGAGGCCAGGAAATGAAGCCAGTGTGACGTTAGTAAAGACAGCCACCGAGACGGAAATTCCCAGAGTGGGGCTTTGGCCAGAGGGAAGAAGGAGCAAGAGCAGGAGATGACCAGGCATCTGGGAGAAAGAAAGGAGAAACTGGGGCTGAGACAAGGATTTGCAGCCTGTGTCATCAGAGCCGGAAGGATCCTTGGAGAGAAGGTGCAGCCCAAGTGCCTCCTGTTACAGATGGGAGCCTGGGCTCAGAGCTACTGAGCAGGTGAGTGATGGAAGCAAGAGTCGAAGGAGCAAGGCTGAGCTGCGTTACCTATTCCAGTGGGACTGGAGAAAGAATGTGCCCTGAGCCAGCATCTATACGCACCTGCCACCCCAGGGGTCACTGTGCACAGTTAATCACTTACTCCTTTAAGGTGGGTACTGTTGGTCCTTTAATGGACCGGAACCTAGTGGTCCGGAGTCGACGATGAGAGAGTGAAAGAAGGAAAGAGGCTAATATTCCCTGGGTTACGCAGCCGGCTTTCGGGCTCCAGGGAATCAGCCAGAAATAGAGAGATAGAGAGAGAAAGACAGACAGACATGGGGACCAAAGCTCTGATGGAGCAAAGGTGTTTAATCAACATGGTGTGGGCATATATACTGTCTTACAAGGCAGTTATTCTCAGCAAAGATAAAGATTAAAATTCCAGACTTACAAAACAAGGCTATGATACCTATTAAAGAGAGAAGAGGGTACTTATCACCATAATGAGAAACTAACAAAGGAAATGCCTAGATTTCTCAACCCCGGGAAAGGCGTGCCTCTCATTTTAATTCCTGAATATTCAGGAATTAATAAGGACCAAAGGATTCCTGACAGATCCAAAACAGCACACAGGAAGCCTCCTGTTCAATGCTTCCTGACAGGTACCACTCCACACTGGTATTTTACAGGCAGGAAAGTGAGGCTCAAAGAGGTTACAGAATCCACCCAAGAGCACAGACCTGGAAAGCAGAAGACAGATCTGACCCCTAAGCACGGGCTGGCCTGGGGGCGCTGCCACAAGTCCTGGCAGAGAAGGGACTGGCTTCCTCTGGCTGTACTCTTCTGTTCATTTAGGAAACAGCCTTGTCCAGAGAACTGGGCCAGACTCTAAGATCTGCTGATCTCAATAAGGCGACCCTGTGGTAAAGACTGGGCTTCCCAGGTGGCAGTAGTGGTAAAGTACTCGCCTGCCAATGCAAGGGATGCAGGAGCACGAGGGTTCCTCCCTGGGCCGGGAAGACCCCCTGGAGGAGGGCGTGGCAACCCACTCCAGTGTTCTTGCCTGGAGAATCCCCGTGGACAGAGGAGCCTGGTGGGCTACAGTCCATGGGGTCGCAAAGAGTTGGACCTGACTGAAGCCACTGAGCTCGCACACACGTGGTAAAGACTGGCAGAGCAGAAGCGGTACTTCCCATGGTTAGGAGAATTTTGGGCAGAAGAGGGCCTGGATCTGCTGGAGCCACAGGAGGTTTGGGAGAGAAGAGTGGCGTGATACCTTGGGGGAGGCTAGTCCAGTATGACCCACTGCTTAAGTAACAATGGGCTTCTGGGATTGAGGTTACAGAGCCAGACACCGCAGTGCCCTGTCCTCTTCCCACTGCCCACCAAAGCATGGTGTCAAGGATCTTCTGTTGCTGCTGCCCCGACGAGGGGGCTTCCACCATGGGTAGCTCCCACAGTCAAAATGCCTGCCAACAGCGTCACCCACGGACTTTCGGTAGGTTCCACGCATGGGTGCATGGTGCTTTGGTAAAAAACACCGAATCATTTCTCTGGACTCTCCACCCAGCCTCTGCTCTGGGTCATTTCAGATTTCTTTCAAGCCGTTTGGGGGTGTGGTAGGGGATTTTTCTTACTCATTTTTTAGCACAGCTAAAAACTACGTCAGTTATTAAATAGACGCTTACTCCTTGGAAAGAAAGTTATGACCAAACTAGACAGCATATTAAAAAGAGACATTACTTTGTCAACAAAGGTCTGTCTAGTCAAGGCTATGGTTTTTCCAGTAGTCATGTATGGATATGAGAGTTGGACTATAAAGAAAGCTGAGCGCCAAAGAATTGATGCTTTTGAACTGTGGTGTTGGAGAAGACTCTTGAAAGTCCCTTGGACTGCAAGATCCAACCAGTCCATCCTAAAGGAGATCAGTTCTGGGTGTTCATTGGTAGGACTGATGTTGAAGCTGAAACTCCAATATTTTGGCCACCTGATGCAAAGAGGTGACTCATCTGAAAAGACCCTGATGTTGGGAAAGATTGAAGGCAGGAGGAGAAGGGGACGACAGAGGATGAGATGGTTAGATGGCATCACCGACTCAATGGACATGAGTTTGGGTGGACTCCGGGAGTTGGTGATGGACAGGGAGGCCTGGCGTGCTGCGGTTCATGGGGTCACAAAGGGTCGGACACGACTGAGAGACTGAACTGAACTGAACTGAACTGATGACCAACTTAAGTCCCACACACCAGTCTGAGCTCAGTCTCAGCTACTTACTGTGCATGTCTTTGAATCTCTCTCTGACCTTCAGCATCTTCTTTGCAAAATGAGGATCATGATAATACACCACCTGCTTTTCAGGGTGTTAGGAAGATGAAATGAAGCAACGTATATAAATGTCTAGACTATGGCCCCACCCAGGCACTCAATAAATAGTAATTGTGTATACGTCAGAGTCAGGACCAGACGGGCTGTGCTGAAGTGACAAAGAAATTCTAAGATCTCAATTCCTTAACCCAGCTTGAGGTTATCTGAAGCTTGAGCAAGCAGAGTATTTTTTTAAAGTCACTAATAATATACAAATATCCCAAGGAGGATATGACCAAGACATGACATTCACATGTAATTCAAAGCCTTTACCTGGGATAAATATTTTCCTTCACTCTTTCAGATCTGAATGCAGATCCTCAAAGAAATAACATGTCAGTGAGATACCAACGTCGTCATCACCATCACTTCCACAGTTCTGTGTTGAAGAAGTGTGTTCCTGGGAGACCCTGATTTGTATAGATGGCAGCTCCTTGCACGTGTGTGAGGCTGCATGGCTACTAGAGTGTCTCCAGGAGGAAGAGGGTGGTGAACAGGGACCATGAAGACTGATTCAGAAACTCTCCCAGAGGAGGAGGAGATGTCTGAGCCATCCCTGTGCCACCAGCAAGAGTCACCTCAGCTCCTGGAAAAACCACTAGGAGCTGCCTCCAATTAAAGTCCTCAGTTGCATCGTAGGCCTGTGTTCTTCCTCTTTTTTTCCCCTCTCCCAGCCCTACTTCTGAGATTCCCTTGAGTAGGGGACAATTAGAATCTGGCATCCCTGATTACAAAATGAGGTTTGATAAATGTCCATTGACAGAGGAATGGATAAAGAAGATGTGGTACATATATACACAAGGGAACATTACTCAGCCATTAATAATGCCATCTGCAGCTCCATGGATGGGCCTAGAGATTGTCATACTGAGTAAAGTAAGTCAGACAGAGAAGGAGAAATGTGGTATGACATCCCTTAAATGTGGAATCTAAAGAGAAAGTATACAAATGAACTTACTTACAAAACAGAGACTCACAGTCTCAGAGAACAAACTTACGGTTGCTGGGGTTAGAGGAAGGATGAGGGGAAGGGATAGTTAGGGAGTTTGGGATGGACATGTACACATTGCTGTATTTTAAACGGATAACCATCAAGGACCTACTGTATATTATTAAAAAAAAAAAAAAACTAAGTAAAAGAAAACAACAAAGAAATGAGGCTTGATTCTAAAGCACTTTCAGTCACTCCTCACCCACCTGACAGAGGGCTTGGGAGAGGCTGGTCAGCGTAACGGGCAGCTCTAAATAGATGTGGTAATAACTGTCTGGAGCTGCAGGGCACAATACTGCTCGCCTACGGGGGACTTGATTTGGTGGTCGGGGCCTTGGTGAACAGGGGGGCAGGAAGCGCAAAGCTCTGCAGTCAGCAGCCCTATAGTGATGCAACGCACAGCCCATGCAGATGTAGGAAGCTGTTTGTGCTAAAACACAGGGCATGCCAACAGGAGTCACAGGCAAGAGACCCCAAGTGGCTTCAACTTTAGTTGGGGAGCCAGGCACAGAAGCACATCGCTTCACGTAGCAGACAATGATTCAGAAACAGTAACACAGGGAAATCTGGCAACCAACTTGGGGGTATGGTGGGAGGCTTCCTGGTGCTTGGGTTTCCTGAAAGTCAAAAGAAGAGGGGGGTATGGTATTCCAGAAGAGGGGAACAAAATAGGCAAATTTGGGAAATAGAGATACAAGCTGGTAAGAGTATAAGGTAGTGAACTTCAATGTTTGGAAAGATGAAAGTGAAGACCTGAGCCAGGGCATGGGGGGAGGTGAGGGGAACAGAGCATTAAGAATCTTAAATCCAGGAAAAAAAGTTAGAGTCTGTCTGGAAGGTAATGGGGAGTCAAGAAAGGTAATGTTTAGGCAATAGTTACCGGAGAAGGCAATGGCAACCCACTCCAGTGTTCTTGCCTGGAGAATCCCAGGGACGGCGGAGTCTGGTGGGCTGCCCTCTGTAGGGTCACACAGAGTCGGACACGACTGAAGCGACTTAGCAGCAGCAGCAGCAGGCAATAGCTACCTAGCCATATTTCTAGTTTTTGCAGTGTGAACATGGTGAGTTATTAAGAAGGCAACATTTACTCCTTGTGTCTGCCCCCAGTACAGAAGAATAAAGGAAGATGTCTTACACCAGGATATCATAGATTACAATTCATACCTACAACAGAAAGGTCATCCTGGCTGCAATTTGAAGGATGTGCTATTTGAAAAGGAGTGTGAGCAATCCTGGTAACATATAAATCTGGTATATTGCTTACTTTTCTAAGTACTTTATAAGTATCAACTCACTTAGCATAACAATCCAACAAGGATAGTAGTGTTACTACTCCATTTTCACAAGTCAGGAAACTGAGATAGTGTGTAAATCTCTGAAGATTACACTAATAGTAAGTAGCAGAGCTGAGATTTGAACCCAGGACTCCTGGTTCCAGATTCAATACTCTTAACCAACCTGTTATGCTGCCCTTCACAATGACGGTAGAACGACATTCAGTGATTGCTTTTGGCTCCCAACCATCTGTTGCCTGCTCTTCAAACCTGGTGCTGGGCTCTTTGAAATCTTTTTCCCTTGGCAGCTAGCGCAATGTCATGCTTTGTCAGTACGGGGTGCTACAGATAGTGGCAGACACAGGGCTCTCCTTCTGCTCTGGGGAGCTCCTCTTAAGAAGGCTCCTGCCGCAGCTTCTTGGGTATCTGGCTCTGACAGTTCACGTGGCTTCTCCCGCACCCGGATCCAGAAGCATATGGTGGTGGTCAGTAGCACTTAGCAGCCAGCAGCTTCTCCCATGCCTTCCCCCAGCAAATTGAGCAGTGTCTCCATCTCTCTGTGACAGCTAGAGATATCTAGCTAGCTATCTAGCACCCAAGAGGGCATATTTCTAGAACATTCTGTCAACATGGCATCTCAGAGATGTCTCTGCATCCAGGGGGCCACAGCCATGTTATTTCCAAGGTCTATACTTCAGCTGGGGATGGAGCAGGGGTGGGAGGGGGTCTCTATCTCAGCCCTTTGGTGGTGCTATGCCTTAGATCTGCTATTTCTATATTCTTTATAGATTACTTATTAACTAATCCATTATTTTGACCCCCCATTAAAGTTAGTAATTCTCTGTATTAAATGCCTTATATTCAAATGACTGTGTGCCTTCTGTCTTCGGACTGGCCCCTGACTGATACATCCAAAAAGAGGCTGCCTAAGCAATCAGGGATTCCCTGGTGGCTTGGACGGTAAAGCGTCTGCCCGCAATGCGGGAGACCCGGGTTCGATCCCTGGGTTGGGAAGATCCCCTGGAGAAGGAAATGGCAACCCACTCCAGTACTCTTGCCTAGAAAATTCCATGGATGGAGGAGCCTGATGGGCTACAGTCCATGGGGTGGCAAAGAGTCGGACACGACTGAGCGACTTCACTTCACTTAAGCAATCAGGACAGTGACATAGGTGTGCGCTAGGTCAGCAGCTCTAGGATGGAGAAGAGTCCCAAGTTATAATATATATAACCTCAGGTAAAGCCACACTCTAACTCAGAACCATATAGGGAAGAAGATTCTGTACAGTGAGGTTCTTGCCTTCTTTTGCAAAGCACAGAACTGAGAAAAGGGCGGCAGCGAGGCCAAGCTGACCATGCACAGGCGACCATGTCATCTTGGGCTATGTCAAGCTAGAGAAGCCTATGGGACATCTAGGTGGCCACATCCAGAAGAAGTTTAGAAATGTGTAGCGGGAAAAGGTAAAAGAACAAGGGCTGGAAGGGAACCTCCAGAAAACCCTAGGTTCCTCATGTCTTGGAACTGTTTCCTACAACAGACAGAGCACGTGATCCACACACAAAAGATGCTCCGTAAATGTCATCTCCTGCATTTAGAAGCCACTTCACAGAACCTGTCAAATGGCTCTTGGCCTCAGAATGATATCTTTCTTTAGAGGATTTTCAAATAATAATAATAAAAATAATAAGGAAGCCACAGTTGGGCCTCACCTCTGAATATGGCAGACTAGCTGGTATCAGACTAGCCCTCCTGCTGAGAGTAGCTTAAAAGCCTGTGGTTTCTTTTTCCTTAAATCTGTCTGAATGTATCAGAGAGCTACCAAGGCAGTGAGGACTTGAGGGGCCAAGATCCTGGAGAGAAATGAAGTCCAGAGAGATGAAATGGACATCAAGGTCTTCTCATCTACTCCAGGCACTTGCCAATTCCTAAAAAGAGTTGAGAAGGCTGAAAAAGTGGGTGGAGCTTCCAGCAGACTCACAGCTTAGAGGCTGGGGGCTCACCCTGGAGGAAAAGGATTGGCTGTTAAAAGCTTTTATAAAATAGGTATCTAGTTAAAGTTCCTGAAAAGCGAGGACCTGAAAATCAATGCTAACCAGAAACAGACTAAATCTCACTAGGACTAAAACCCAGAGTCAAGCTATTTCAACTTTACCTTTCCCAGAAGCAAAAATAAATCCTTTCTGAAGAAATATCCAGAGTCTTGTACATTTCTTCAATACTTCATTTTTTTTTTAAGAGTCAAGCATTCAATCAAAAATTAACAGGAATACTAGAAGATAAGATCAACTAACCAAAAACAAAAGGAACATATTTACAGAAGAACCAGATATTGGAATTAGCAGATGTGGACTACTGAAGAAAAAAACTTTTAAATATTGAAAAAAAAAGTTGATGAAAACAGATGATAGGATGGACAATTTTATCTGAGAACTGTAAACTATTTTAAAAATCAATTAAAAACTATAGGACTGAATATTACAATAGCTGAAATTAAGAACTCAATTGAAAGGACTTCCCTGGTGGTCCAGTGGTTAAGACTCTTCATTTCCAATGCAGGGGGCTACAGGTTCGATCCCAGGTCTGGGAACCAAGATCCTCACATGCTGCATGATGTGGCCAAGAAAACAACCACAAAATCAAACAAAGAAAAAACAAATGAGAGCAAAAATAATGGAGTGAAGATGGTCAGTAAAAGAAATATTCATACTAAATCTTGAAGAATGAAAAGAACAGAAAACACAGTCTTAGAGGTACAGTGATAAGACTTTAACACACATATCCTTAGGAGTCCCAGACGGAGACAAGGGGAAACGAAAGTAGAAGCTATGATGAAAAATATTATGTCCCAGATTTCAAGATGTGCTCTGAACCTCAAACAGGATAAATATAAAGAAATCTATATCTAGGCAGATCAAAATACAATTGCTGAAACCCAAAGCGGAGAGAAAACTTTAAGAACAGCACAGAACTGACAACTAGTGAAAGCCAATGGCATCTTCCAAAGGTTGGGGGCAGAGAGGGAGGGGGAAGCTGTGGTACTCTGGAATTCTTGACTTACCAAAAATTTCTTTCAAAAATAAAAACACAATGGAGACCTCTCAGCAAACCAAAACTCATTCTGTCACCAGAAGATCTGTACTGGAAGGAAATATAAAGGTACTTTTAAATATAGTTAACACTATTCTACAGAAAAATTCCAAAGGTAGTTTCTGGAGAAGGTGGATGAACCTAGATTCATGTGTGGAAATGCAGGAAGGGACAAAGAGTAACAACAAAGTAACAAAGGAAGAACAACAAAAAGTAAACATGTGGATAAACCTAGTGAACACAGACTATATAAAACAATAATGATGTCTGTTGTGGTTTACAATACAGCAAGAATTGAAACTCATTGTAACAAGAGGACCACAGGCAGAAAAGGTGAGGGTTCTAAACTCTCTGGATAGTCCAGAAAGTGGTAGAAGGATTCTCTTGTCACCGACTTGAGTGAGTCAGGGATGTATGTTGTACTCTAGGGTGACCGCTAAGGGAAAAGATTACATACCTCACAAGCTAATAGCAGAGAAATCACACAAATCACAAAACCTTAATACAAATGAAGGCAAAAGAGTACAGAAAGAAGAACACAGAAAGGGAGAACCAACGGAAAGTAAGTAGTAAGATGGAATATTTAAGCTCAAATCTATTTAACACATCAGGAAACACACCAGACATAGTAAATATTCTAGTTTAAAAAAGACTAAATTTTTTTAATGCCATATGTTTATAAGAGGGGTATCTTAAATATAGGGATATAGGTAAGTTGAGAGTAAAATTACAAAGAGATACACTATATAATCATTAATCAAAAGAAAGCTAATGTATCAGACAAAGTAGATTTTCAAGGCAAAAATCTACTAGAGATAAGGAGGGACATTTCATAAAGATAAAAGGGTCAAATCAGGCAGTTTTAATGATTCTAAATTTGTATGCGTGGAACAACAACAAAATTTGTCAGAAGTGAATTAAAATACATGTTCACACAAAAACCTGTACACAATCGCTCAGGGCCGCATTATTCGTAATAGCCAAAAAGTAGGTTCATTACCCCAAGTGATGGATAGACAAAATGTGGTATATAAATTACTCAGTCATTAAAAAGGAGTAAAGTACTGACACATGCTACAGTGTGGATGAATCTTGAAAATATTATGTTTCGTGAAAAAAACAGTCAGACCTAAAAAGCCACAAACTGTATGATCCCCTTTATATAAAATGTCCAGAACTAGACAATCCATAGCGAGAAAAAGTAGATTGGTGATTGTCAAGTGCTGGGGAGAAGGCATAGTGGGTGACTGAATGGGTAGGGTGCTTTTTCTGGTGGGGAGAGAAGAGGTGATGAAAATCTTCTAGAATTAATCAGTGGTAATATTTGTGTAATCCTATGCATATACGAAAAACAACTGAATTTTCATCTTTAAAATGGTGAATTTTATGGCATAGTAATGATATCTCAATACTTTAAACTCTGCAACTAAAACAAGAAAACTTGTCAAAAGTAAAAGGAGAAAACAGAAAATCTACAATCCTAGTTGCAAATTTTCCTCTCTTGATAGAACCAACCAACCAAAATCAGTCAGGATACAGATTTGAATAACATAAGTAAAATCTTACCAAATAGACACAGGTAGAAAATAGTATGTAGCAGCTAAAGAAAAGACAGCATTGGATGATGGAGCCTTACTATGGACCACACTATGAACCAGACCTTGTGCTTTACATGCATCACCTCAATTCATCTCCCTGACATCACACGCTCCCTTAACAGACGAGGAGGAACAGAGGGTGAGCATCTGATCCAAAATCTCCAACCAGCTTGTTCTTAAAACCCCGCTAGGCTTCTTCCAGTACTGAATTTCAGAGAGATCAGACTGGACTCTTTATTCACATAAGTACACCTCACGGTGCTGGGGCAGCTGAGCTCCGATGCAGAATGAATAAACAGGAACTGTTAATCAACTTCATCATCCACAAAAACATACCTGGGGCGCCTACAGCACACAAGACATACTGAGAGATAAAAAATAAAGATGACAGCCACAATTTATTGAGATTTTACTCAAGTTTGCAACTCACAGTTGTAAGCACTTTACAGTATTTTTCCTATCATTTAATCTTCACAATCAGTTGCCAGGTAGGCACACTTATCCCCACTCCACCCTTGACGACTGAGACCCAAGGATGGGAGGCACCTCCCCTAAAGTGGCAGTCCTTGGATTTGTGGCTCTGGAATCCAAGCCCTCCACTCCCGCTTCACAACACAGCACCATACTTATCATTAACCCAGAGCCTTTATCATTAACCCAGCCCACGCGTTCTTTTATGGAATCTCATCTTCACAGCAACCCTGTAAGGTCTAGGCAAGACAGAGATCACAGAACTTTCTAAAAGAAGAAACCGAGGCTTGAATGCAAAGAAACGTATCTTGTGGGCATACCTGAATGGTCCATCTGCCCAGTGAGACCACCAGAAACTCTACAGAGAGGGAAAGGCAGGAAAGAACTCATCAAGGGCCCTTTAAGGAGAAACTGCTGTTTTCTCAACACACACACATTTTTATTCTCTATTATTATACTTACCAGGGCTTTGTGGTTGGATGATAAACATGGGCTTCTACTGATCACATTCACAGCCCACACTTCCTCTGTGGCAGGTGGAAGAAGGCAGTGATCACTTTTATGAATAAATCTCATTAAGCAAAGCAGGCCACAGCATCAGCCAAAGAGAAATGCTTAAAACAGCCATTTCTGAGAGCTGGTCTATGCTCATGCTTTCTCTTCTCTGGCCCAGAGAAAATGAACAGTCAGATTCATCTCTTACATGGTAAGTCAGCCACATAATTACATTTCATGTTCACTAGAGTCATTTATAGGGTGAACTGACATTCAGAGAGGTTAACCTAGCCAAGGTCACACTGCTAAGAAGAAGCAGATCTAGGATGAGAATCCAGGTCTCCTGCAACCCCATCCAAATGATTATCAAGTCTGGGGCACCTTATCTGTGTGGGGCTATAGAACCTTTCTACATGTAGATAAAGGCATAACAGACAGAAAGGCCAAGGGCAAGAATGGAACAGAAAATGCGGGAACTTTCCAGACATTTGACTTTGAAAGGGCCAGTTAAAAAAAAGAAAAATCCAAGCTACCCATTATACAGATGCATAAACTGAGGACCAGCCAAAAATTACATAGCTAAAAGTGGCAGCTCAAGACCAGAACCCCAGTCTGTGCCAACTCTACCCATCACTAAACTGAGTACAGAGAGTGTTTTGCAAAAGTTACTATCGAGATGACAAGCACTCGATCCACAAGAATTTTTTTTTCCTTAGCAGGTCTAGGTCATACACAAAAAGTATAAGTCTTTGTCCTTGAGGGGTTTATGGTCTGTGCACAGGAAAACAGAATCAATAACATAAAATGGCAGTAAAGGCAGCAGCTACATCAAGAGCTCAAAGGAGGGAATTCCCGGGTGGCCCAGAGTGGTTGAATCTGGAACTTTCACTGCAGAGGCCTGGGTTTAGTCCCTGGGCAGGGAACCATCCAGCATGCCATGTGACACAGCCAAAACGCAAAATAATAATAGTAATTTTTTAAAAAGAGAGAGAGAATTTAAGGGAGGCAGAGTCAGGAATTCCCCGGAGGCCCAGTGGTTAGAACCCAGTGCTTTCACAGCCAAGGGCCTGGTTTCAAGCCCTGGTCAGGGAACTAAGATATGCAAGCCCTGTGGTGTGGCCAAAAAAACCTAGGTGAGATGATTTGGATTAATAGATTAAAGAGGTAATTTTAAAAAATAAAAAAATAGAAGTGGCAGAGATGTTGGAAGACTTCCTGAAGGAGGGGTAACGATAGCTAGGCTTTAAAGCATGCAAGAAGGAGGGGCAATACGGAGGAGGGGACGAAGGTACAGACTCCCATGTATAAAATAAATAAGCTACAAAGATATACAACACAGGGAATACAGCCAATATTTTATAATAACTATAAATGGAGCATAACCTTTAAAAATGAGGAATCACTACATTGTACACCTGAAACTTACCTAGTATATCTTACATCAACTATACCTCAATTTTAAAACATCTTTTTTTTAAAAAAGCATGCATAGGAATCCAACAGATGCAAAAGAATAGCTATGTCAGTTCAGGAAACAGTTTCAACCTATTAAGGATTTCTATGGGCGATGAAGCTAAAATTGCAGATGATGGCCAGGTCTTCGGCACTGGGGAGCCTTTAAACGCCAGGCGAGGGTCTTTAGATTTGGGCCCAGGGAACAATGGGTCTTCACATTTTTTCAGCAGCAGAGCGCCTGGCAGCCTCTGAGCTCTTCATGGAATTCCACAAGGGGCAGCTTCTGCTTCACTGCAGGACAGCGTTAGTGTTAGGGAACAGGACCGCCGCTCTCCGTCTGCGGTATGAGACATACCCACAGGCATGTGCGCCTTGGAACAGAGTAAGTCCTCTGATAGACAGGATCAGTCTCTTCCAAATCTTCTTAGTAGTAGTTACATGCTGTTCCTTCCTTCCTTCTGTCTCCTGAAGGCCTGCATGCTAGCAGCAAGCCCAAGTGACGTCACTTTTCAGAAAATGTAGGGCAAGAGCAACTTAAAAGTGGAGAACACTCTGGGAATTTACTTCTTTGCTTCAGATTGGAAGGGGGCATCTTATAATTTAAGGGGCTCAAGGCAATGCCACTCAGAACAGAGTCCTCCCTGAGTGTCCATCTGACACAAAGCGGGTGAGGACCGGAGCATCGCCTGAGACCAAGCTTTGGGCCCACTTTCAGCCCCATCTGGTCATCTTCACATTTTCGGGGATCACCAGACAATGAAAGGGATGGGCGAGGGGCCTCTTCCACTCACGCCAATGGTTCTAAGCAGCACAGAAAGTAGCTCAGAGTGGGACCATCAGCTTCTGCAAAGGCCAGAGGTCAGCGTGGGCTGTCGACAAGCCATTTTGGTGCAGGGTCCTGAAGGGAACACCGGATCCCCAGTGCTGACGTGACTGACAGCCTCAGGGCACCCCAGACGCTGCTCCCCTCACCGAGGCCTCGCCATCAGCCACTCTGGAGCTCCGAGGCCTCCCTGAACTCTCACCTTCAGTCCTGGGGGAAGAGGAGTACCTCCGTTCCGAGGTCACCTGGTCAGGAATGGGCAGCACCCCGTGCCCAGGATGTAGGCTTCTATGAGCTGGCAGGGGCATGGAATCCTCGGAGAGTCCGTGTGCCGTGTCCCCAGGTCCTGGGGAAGCTGAGAGGTCACGAGGAGCCGGATGTAGTAGCCGCCAAACACTGCCAGAAGCTGCTGGGCCATCTCCTGGAAGAGGCGGGGAAGCAGAGTGAGGGCCACAGAGAGGTCTCTAGAGAGTGAGGAGAAAGCCACGTGGTGCTTGGCTTTGACGCTGGTCCAGCCGTGATACTCACTAAGAAGGACCCGGCCAGGCCCTCAGCCGGGGCTCTTGCAGATGCCTGAACGGGTCCGCAACTCCCACTCTCAAGCTCTGTGGGGCTACTGCAGTCTCCATTTCCTCATCTTCAAGGTGGGTAACCTAACTGCTAATAGGTGATAATATGCACAAAAAAGCTTCCCTAGCGGCTCAGATGGTAAAGCATCTGCCTGCAACGTAGGAGACCTGGGTTCAATCCCCGGATGGGGAAGATCCCCTGGAGGAGGAAATGGCAACCCACTCCAGTCCTCTTGCCTAGAAAATCCCATGGATGGAGGAACCTGGCAGGTTACAGTCCATGGGGTTGCAAAGAGTCGGACACGACTGAGCAGCTTCACTTTCACTTTCATGCACAAAAAAGCTAGGGAGCACTAGAGAAATTACCATTAGCTTCTACCAGCCAACCGCACACACACACACAGAGACAGTCTCTTTTTCTCTTCTTCCAGTTTCAAGTGATTTTGTAAAGTACACGAGGTCAAGGTAATGCACCTGAAGAGACTCACCAGTAAACGGAAGCAGGGCTGGGAGAATACCCCTGTGACGGCAGATTCTTCAATTTACACACAGTCGTACCTGCTGTATCACTTCAGACTAGTACTCCTATGTTAAAAGTGCTTATCAAGGCTGCTAGATCACGCCTCTCTCTTCTATGCTCTGTGAGCCCCCTTGGGAAAATAAAGGATGCTCTGTTCCAGGGACGGTGGGGTTTAGGGCCTGACTCAGTTGGATATTTAGGGGCTAAAAAAGCTGAGCCTAAAAGTACAAGGACACCGTCGCCGTCCCACTGAGAACCTGCCTTCACTTCCTGCCCCCATGCATGTGAGAGGAACAGGTTTCTCTCCAACAAACTACAATGCATCAGTTCACCCTGTTCACATATTTGCTTTTGTTTGCCGGTTTGCTGGCTGAGGCCAAAGACCTCTTCAAGCAGAGGTGTGTGTACACAGGATCTGACACAAGACAAACACGGTACCATTCCATTTAAAAGAGGCACATACGGCAATAAGTTCAGGAAGCCCAGGCGGCTCAGTGGTAAAGAGTCCATCTGCTGATGCAGGAGACCCAGGTTCAGTCCCTGAGTCAGGAAGAGCCCTTGGAGAAAGAAATGACAATGCACTCCAGTATTCTTGCCTAGAAAATGCCATAGACAGAGGAGCCTGGTGGGCTACAGTCCATGGGGTTGCAAAGAGTCGGACAAGATTGAGTGACTGAGCACATGTGTGTGCGTGTGCGTGTGTGTGTTAGTCGCTCAGTCATGTCCGACCCTACGGACTATAGCCCACCAGGCTTCACTGCCCGTGGAATTCTCCAGGCGAGAATACTAGGGTAGGTCGCCATGTCCTTCTCCAGGGGATCTTCCCGACCCAGGGATTGAACCCAGGTCTCCTGCATTACAGGCAGATTTTTTACCACTGAGCATGCACACAGAGCAATAAATTCATAGAGACAGAAAGTAGAGTGGTGGTTCCCAGGGGCTGGGGAAGGTAAGAGAGTTTGTATTTAACAGGTATGTGGTTTCAATGATGAACAATGAAGATAAAAAGGTTTTGCAGGAGGATGTAGTGATAGTTACACAACAATGTGAATGTACTTAAATGCCCTTGACTCACACACTAAAAAAGAGTTATGGTGGGAAATTTAATATTAGGTATATTTTATTGCAGTGGAAAAAAATTTAAGTAAAAAGAAAAAAGAATTGGAAAAATTGTGTTTACTGCATGTTCTTATTAACACATTTGGTCTCCAAAGTTCCATCCACCTGTCTGGCAACTGGGATTCCAGGGAAGATGCTCTAGCTCCTTACATGCAACACAGCTTAGGTGGTAGGACCCAATAAAACTTTGGAGCAGGAGGAAATGGAATTCAGCAGAGATGCACATAAGATTTCAATATCCAACTGCAATTTAAGAAGATAGATTCATGACAGACTGCCTGATAAACAGATTTTAAAAAGACCCAAATACTTATCAACATGTTCATGTTTAGGCAGGCTTACCATCTACTAACACCCAACTACACATCCCATGGAACTACCCAAAAAAAATACCAAGATATTTTTTAAATGGGGGGGGGGGACCTAATAAGTATTTTATATCTAAAATTTTATATTTATTTTCCGCTTTCAGAGATCTTTCACCTGCAGTGTCTGAAGGTAATGCAGTAAGGTGTGGGTTACACCCAGGCTGTTTATGTTGGTACAGTTAGGCATCAAGAATAGGCTTTTGAATTAAAAGGGCCAAGTGGGAATATCCGCTCAGCTACCCTGGGACAGACCGGGAACAAGTCACTTCACCTTGCTGAGCCATTTCCTCAGCAGCAAAAGACAAAAAATCGAAACATCTTTCTGTTTGTGCTAGAGTGAGGATTTATTAAAGGAACTTATGGAAAGAAAGCCCAGTGTGCAGTACTCAATAAATGCCATCAATATCACTATCATTATCATTATTTAAAAAACAGAATCTAGCTGTTAGAGCAATGTTTCCTTAGAGTTATCCTTTGTGCTAGAAAAATGCTGAAAACATCAAATAGCCTACCACTTACTAATTCAGATTGAGCTTTGCATCCATTTACTTTAAAACTGATTAACATAAGCAAAGAAACTCAACAAGAAAATTTGCCTCCTGAAATCATAGGCTGGTTTCCACCTTGGATTCTGCCATATTCTCCCTTGTTATGTGACCTTGGGTAAGTCAGCTGACCCCCTGGAAGTCTATTTCACCCAACACGAAAAAAGGGAAAATAACCCATATTTCAGAGGAAATGCTAAAGAATTTTATGCATGAAAAAAATCTATAAAAATGTAAGAGGTCATTATAACTATTTATCTGCCTTTCACACACACTGGGTTCCTCCTGAAATATGACAGTCTGGACCAGGCTGAGACTTGGGCATTGATTGTATTTTCCCTCACTACGTTGTAAGGGCAGCTACTTTAAAAACATGTGCACACGCTCGATATTCATGACAGGAAATTGTATTAGTATTGGTTTGAATGAATTTGAAAAAAATCATTTAAAAGACCCATCATAGTTAATAGGCTATTTCACATAAACCCAGACATGCATGCACAAGAAAGAATGTGACCTTATATTTTCAGCTCTTTGAAGAGGTTAATATATTTATCATTTTCTCTCATATTGGTCCTATTTGCAGGCTCCCCACTCCCCATCCATGCAAAAGGGAAAGTCTGGACTGGGCTGGACTTTTCATCTCCAAATCTATTGGCAAAAAAACAAAGGCAAGTGTTTGCCTGTATCACACCCTGCTGGAGATAACCCTCGCTGCAAGTCATCCAAACCGTCTGTCCTCCTGGTGAGAAGGGGGTTCCACAAGCTGCAAACCACATTACCAGACTTCTGGTCTACCAGTTCTTAGCCATGCCAAACAAACAGCCTAGCTAGCAGGACCCAATAGAACTCTGGAGCAGGAGGAAATGGAATTCAACAGAGAAGCATATAAGATTTCAATATCCAACTGCAATTTAAGGAGATAGATAAATTGATGATAGATTGGTTGATAAACAGATTTTAAAATGACCCAAATATTTATCAACATCCTCATGTTGAGGTATGCTTACCATCCATTGACACACAACTACACATCCCATGGAACTATACAAAAAAATACCAAGATGCTTTTTAAATGGGGGAGGGGGGTACCCGGTAAGTATTTTATATTTAAAAATTTATATTTATATTCCTCTAAACTATCTTTTAAACTGCTGTGGTGAGGAAAAAAAATATTAAAAAACTAGTAGGCTAGAAGAGGTGTATGGTCCCCACCAACTCGGTAAAGGCACGTCCCCAGGAATCTACAGCAGAACTTGAGAGCCATGCACGAACTCTATGCAAACACCCGGTGAAGGAGGGAGGCCCTGACTGGCCCAGGTGCCTATTACCTCCGGCTCGGCCTCAGGAACAAGCTGGCGAAGTTCAGTCTGCATGAGCGGCTTCTCCGCGGAACCCGGACGGTCGGGCAGGAGCGGAGCTTCCTCTAGCAGGTTCTCTGGCTCCTCATCGGCTGTGGGGCTCACCCCAGTCTCCATGACAACACACAGCTGGCTCAGTCTGCTTCTCAGCAAGGACTGCAAAGGAAGCAGAGAAGGGCTGGGTGGTATCCTCAGTTGGGTGGACGTAGGAGGCCGGGTGGCTAGCCAAGCATCAGACCCACAGAGGATAGATGGACCATCTACAGATTCAGATGCCGACCTCAGGAGACCCTGGAGCTGAGCCATATTGGAGAGATCAGATAATTCCTGCAAAAATACCATCAGAAGCACAGGGCTCAAAGATGGGAGGACTGGGCTCCGAATCCGGCATTTCCAGCTGGGGGGGCCTTGTCAGAGCCTCCGTTTCTGCTTCTGTGTAGGTGAAGCAAAATCTCCCCATTCTTCCTCAAAACACTGAAGATTCTGAACAAGGGATAGTCACCTAACTATACGGTATTTTCCTCTGCCAGAATATTTATCGTTGTTGTTGTGATAAATGAAATCTATTGTTATTTATTACTATAATTATAATTAAATGTTCACTATAAGAAATGTGGCAAATGCAACTAGTTAGAAAGGAAGAGAAAAACGGCCATCATTCCCTAGGCAAAAACAGCCATGAAAAAAAAAAAAAACAGCCATGATTCCACAGAGGTATTCTTCCTTCCAAGTAACTTGCTCCTTAGACATTTTTCCAACACCAAGATAATGCAATCTGTACAATTTAGCCTCCTGGTTTATTTTCTTCTTTTGTTTTTCACTCAAGGTATCTTACCTCTTGGCTCATCTTCATCTCTTGAATGTGATCGGACAAAAACTGCACACAGGTCTCCAGGTCGAAATAGACAAACCAGAGCTGGGGACAGAAGCAGTCGTGATCACAGAGGACAAAGCCCGCCCGACCTCGAACTCTCCATCCCCAAGCCAGACCTCACCGCCTGCCTCCTCCCCACAGGCCCGCCCTTCTGGGTATGAGCAGATTCACCCTGGTCTCAGACGGGAGCCATTCTGCTGTCTCTCAGAGTTCCCCTACATGGCCGATCCCCTTTGGATGACTGGCAGACAAATGGTTTTGTATGAAAAATTTGGAAAATGTCAAACACTGTCCTGAACGGCTGAAGTCCCATCTCTCTCAAGTCACTGAACATCCCGGATAAACTGTGGACCATCCTGGACATCACATATCCACCTGGGATGAACACATGTATGTACCCCCTCTATCCACAGTGGTTGGCATGCCCTTCAGTCTGGAACCCAAAAATCAAACGAGTGAAACCCTTTAGAGCTATCACCTCTACTGTCCGTGGCCAGGTCAGAGGTAATCGACTTGGGGGCTCTGGGGCTAGGAGAGGTTAAGAAGTCTGCCTGCCCCTCGCCATCACCTCCCCTTCCACCTCCACCTCCAGAGTCCTCAAGAGGCCGGGTTAAACTCAGCCAGGTGGGAATCCTCCGTGTTCACACATTACTACCCAAGTTCTGCAAGAAACCAGTGGCGCCTGCCTCATACCCCTGTCCACAGACCCACTCCTCTAGATCGCGGGCCTCCCTCTTCCCAGTGAGACCCAAGGTCACACCTCTCCCACTACCTCATCCCCAAGGGAATACTTTTTAAATAGATTTTTTACTTTTTATCATGAAATTTTCCAAACACATATACACAGAAGGAGAGCACAAGAAGTCATTAACTCCCAGTTACGTGTCATCTTGGTTCAGTGATTATCTCTTTATGCTACTCTTGTTTCATCTGTACCCCCACCCATTCCTCATCCTGGACCCCTCCATGCCCCACATCCCCCCAAAAAAATCCAAGATATTATATCACCCCATCTCAACATGCTACTTTGCAACTGAAAGAACCCAGTTTTTTAAAAGATGTATCCACTCCTTAGTCAATCCAGCCAGCCAGCCATACATTCAACTAACACTTGCCAAGTCGCTCCTCTGTACCAAATGATAAAAGAGGATTTAGAGATAAATGAGGCTGAAAGGACCCCCAGATTCAAGAAGCTCCTGATCTACACTATCACGCTTGACCTACCAGTAGTCTAGTGATCAAGTTCACCCTTGGTGTCAAGCAAGATCCCTTTGCATCCTACACCATCTCGGGCATGCTCCGTAAACTCAGGATCTGCCTGTGTCTGTTCTCTGCCGCAGCCTCAGTACCTAGAATAGTGCCTGGCACAATGTGGGCTCTCAGTAAATATTTTGGGGATGTATAGGTCACGTGCCCAATGGGCCTCCTACCAAAGACCGCCTGTACCCCCACCCCGGGCTCCCACTGGGTGAGATGTAGGCGTGACGCTGACTGAGGAGATGCACCAATCCCACTGGCAGAGCCCAGGCAGGATCAGGAGCCCTCAGCCTCATCCAGCCCAGCTGTGTCCCAGACCCGCTGCATGACCTCCTTCCGGTCACCTCAGATCTCGCATTTCCCTGGAGCCAGGGAAACAAGCAAGCTAGGGGGACATGGCCTTCAGGGTCTGACCTGTCTCTCCAGGGACCTCATCTGAGCACTGAGGGCTTGAAGCAGGGGAGGACCTATCTCTCGGGCGAATAAATGTTGAATGCAGAATGTGGCTTGGCTTCCTTCAAGCTGTCCTTCCAGCCCTGCCTCGTGGAGGTTCCAGGCTGCTGCTGACGGCCCCGAGAGGCGTCTCCAGAAGGGAACACAGGAGCAGGGAGGAAGGAAGGGCTGCAGACCCGGGCAGCCACTGCACAGGCCGGGGGAGCCCGGCCTCAAAGCTCCCACAGGAGGGGTCGCTCGGTGACGCGGTACCTGAATCACACTCTGGCAACCTTCCACCGTGTCCGTCACCCCCAGCAGCACCCGGTGTCTCAGGAGGGCTCCATTGGCAGCTGTCAGCCTGAGGTCTGTGTTGGTGTTGGCCTAGAAGACAAATGCCAGCCTCGCGGCCCAAACTTCATGTCGTCGGGGCACTCCTGGGCCCGGGTAATAACCACACACTGTCCCAGCCCGAGACAGCACAGGACAATCTTGGCCTTTAAGACACAGCCAATGTCTCCCCTATACAAGTCTGTGGGGTTGTTGGGACAATAAATTCAGCAATGTCAGCAAGCCTGGGGTGAAGCCCAACTCCGATACTTCTGGGCAGTGTGGTCCTGGCCAACTGTGTCCCTTCTCTGAGTCTCACTTTCTTCAGGTCTGAATAAGGATAAAAAGTGTCCCCAGCCCTGAGGAAGGTGGTGAGATTGAATTGAGACTGTGTGTGAAGTACTTCACCCAGTGCCCAGGACACCGTCATGTGCCACAGATATCTGCAGGAGGAGGGGATGGGAAAGGCTCCCGCCTCTCCCAAACAGGCGGAAACCAAGGCAGTGTGTACAAATGCTGAAGCTCTCAAGGACATTGTGTGATGCAGGTTGAACACAAACAGTAAGAGTGACAACGGTCAGGGAGGAGGATCTGCACCGCCCTGAGGGACAAGGGATTTGAGACGAAAGAAGTCCTTGAACTGAGGCTCAAAGGAAGACATAAGGAAGGCTGTGTGACCACAGACCAGTTACTTAACCTCTCTGAACTTCGGTTTCCCCACTAGTGAAGAGTTAATTCTTTATGCAATACCAAGTAGGATTATGGGCTCTCCTTGTGGCTCAGATGGTAAAGAATCTGCCTGCAACGTGGGAGACCCAGGTTCAATCCCTGGGTTGGGAAGATCCCCTGGAGAAGGGGATGGCAACTCATTCCAGTATTCTTGCCTGGAGAATTCCATGGGCAGAAGAGCCTGGCGGGCTACAGTCCATTGTCTCACAAAGAGTTGGACATAACTGATCAACTAATGCACACACACACACAAGCAGGATTACAAGCACGCTGCATGTATTACATCATTTAGTTCTCCCCGCAATCCTATGAGGAGCTACAATTATTATCCCATTTTACAGATGAGAAAACTAAAGCCCCTAGAGGTTAAGCAATAAGTCACCCCAGGTTGTAGGGTTAGCAAATGATAGGGGGATCCTGCCTTCTTATCAGGTTTTTGGGCATAGATATCAGGGCCCCAAATACAGAACACATAATTAGTGCTCATTAAATGATGGCCATATTAGAAAGTACAGGATCCTGGAGGATCAAAAAACAGTATGACAGAAGGGCCATTCTATACCTGGGGCCTCCATGCTGCACCTACGAGTAAAACAGTTTTGTTCATCTCTCTGCCCTATGCCCAGCACATCCCCTAGCACTTGCTGAGCCTTCATAAACACCAGCTGAATAGGGAAGAAACGGAGGAAGGAGGCAGAAACCCACAGCAGGCCTCCCCTGAACCGCCTCCCTGAAGCACCTGCCAGGTGCCAGATATTTTTCTTGCTCCTGATAAAGCAGAACACTTAGCATTTTCCCCCTCCCCAAGAGAAGGTTCTTGTTGCAAAAGCAGCCAGTTCAATTTATTTTTTATAGGCCAAACACAAGACCATGAAAGCATTAACGGAGCCCAAGGGCAGCATTATTTTGTCAGCCTCATCTCGAAGCTCAACAAAGATCCTTTCAGAATGATTGAGCCATAAAGTTCCTATTCGTCCCTGTGAGCACAGGAGCTAAATGGAATTCATACCCCAGACCCTGACCACCCTTCCTCACAGCCCGCCCTCTCCTCCTGAGTCAGGCAAGAGCAGAGTGTTTACTAAAGGTCTCAAAGTGCTGGGGAGCTTCCTAAAGTAGCCAGGAGAACAGTGGAGGGGCTTCGTTGGTGATCCAGGGGTTCAGAACCCACCTGCCAATGCAGGGGACATGGGTTTGAGCTCTGCTCCGGGATGATCCCACATGCTGCGAGGCAACTAAACCCAGGCACCACATCTACTGAGCCCAGACTTAGAGCCCATGCTCTGCATCGAGAAGCCACACAATGAGAATCTGTGCACCGCAACTAGAGAGCAGCCCCTGCTTGCTGCAACTGGAGAAAGCCACGTGGAGCAACGAAGACCCAGCACAGCCAAAAATAAACAAATAAATATTTTTTTTAAAAAAAAGAAGAAGAAAGACAGACAGTGGAGGTGTGGTAGGCAGAATAATGACCTCCCAAGGCTGCTTAATCCCTACCGCACAGAGTCTGTGAATTTATGCTATGTGACATGGAGGAATTAAGGTGGGAGATGGAATTAATGATGCTAAAGAGTTAGCCTTAAAATAGGAAGACTGGCCCAGATTACCTAGACAGCCCAAAGACCCAGCAATCAAACCTGAGTCTCCTGCGTTGCAGGCAAATTCTTTACCATCTGAGCCACCAAGGAAGCCCTAAAGTCATCACAAGGGGCCTTAAAAGTGGAAGAGGGAGGGAGAAGACTCATAGTCAAGAATGTGAAAAGGACTCAATCCACCACTGCTGGCTCTGAAGATGGAGGAAGGGGCCACGAGCCAAGAAATGCAGAAGGCCTCCAGAGCTAGAAAAGACAAGGAAACAGATTCCCCACTAGAGGTTCTAGAGAAGAGACAGCCCTGCCCTGTCAAAACTTTTAAACTACAGAACTGCAAAACAAAACATTGTTCTAAGCCACTACATTTTTGGTTATCTGTTACAGCCACAGAACACCAGTGCACTTGGGTATTGGTCCAGAATGTGGCTTGAAATCTGAGCTCCTGGCTTTGAATTCCAGCTCTGCCATTTATTAGCAGCATGACTGTGGACTACTCCTTGGGCCTTTTGGAACCTCAAGTACCTCATCTGTAACATGAACATAAAAGACTCTACCCAGAGATTTACTGGGGGATTCAACGAGTTAATGTATGTAAAGCATTTAATAGACATCTACCACAAATGAAGTGCTCAACAGTAACAAAAGACTGATGTTGAAGAAGCAGAAGACAGTTAGCAAACCATACATTAAGCCAGTGGGTATCAATCTCCTTTGTGAATGAAGTCGGGAATCAGAGGGTTCAAGCTTGGAACCCCCAACTCTGCCAGTCAGACTGGGATTGGCACAAGTTACCTAAACTCCCTGATCACCCACTCTCAGCCTCAAAGGTCGCTACTGGGATTAAATGAGATGCAACTGGCAACTGAGCCAGTTGGAGTCTGCGCCAGGCTGGAGTTCCCCCACACACAGGGGAGGTGTATGACAGGGCTCAGTCGCCTCAGAGGGCCGTCCTTGCCACCCCCAGACTCTCTCAAAACACAGCCCGCTTTCACAACACAACACACAGGGATCAGAGGGAAACACAGAAGGACCTGATCACACGTGTGACTGGTCTGCCTTGAGTCGCTGGGCACACGGACCATGGCAAAGTTTCACAGGTGGGGAAATTCTCTGAAGCAGGTGGAAGAAAAGTCTGACTTGGGGTTCTCCTGCCGGTACAGCCTCTCTGGAGGGGGCATGGCTGGGGTCCGCGGAGGGCTCACCTTCCTCTGGTGTCTCTCAAAGATGAGCACGAGAGTCAGGGTGAGGCTCATGGCAGCCAGGGTCACGAGCAGCACTCCCACCCAGTGGTCCCCCAGGGCGAACATCTGGCTGGTGGAGTAGATGTTGGCCCACACCACCACGTAGAACACCTGTGGGAAGCCAGAGGAAGGGCATGGTCAGGGACGCCTGTCCTTGGATGACGCAGCTCCACTCCCAGGGGCACCCTCTGGCCACTTCAGACACCCTCCTCGGATTTAGAGAGCTCACAGTGCCAGGCAGAGACCAATGGGGCTGTGGGGGCCTGTGAGAATGAGCCCTTGTTCCTTGTTCATAAGTAGAGGGAGAGGCAAGGGGTTAGAACAGGTATTCCAAATTCCTGCTAACTCTGACTTTAAATAAAACAGAAAAGGACAGGGCTTGGGAGTGAGATGAATCTGAGTCAGAAGCCCATGTTGATCCTTTAAATGCTAGGCGGACTTAACATGTTATAGCACCTCTCTGAGCCTCAGTTCCTTATCCATAAAATGGGGATAATAATACCTCCCTCCTGTGGCTGTTATAAAGGTCAATAAAAGAACCAACTCCCAGAGAGCAGAAAGGTCTTGGATATCAAGACCAGATACTAAGACTGGGGCCTCGGGGGTGGGTCTGCAGATTCCCAGTGCCCCGGCCTCTGCCCTTAGTAAACCTGCCTTCTACCGCTTACATGAGGAGCTGGGAACAACTCTCCCCCATAAACCTCCTCCTACACCAAACCCAGGGCCACGGGTACTGCTCTCTCCCAGGCAGCCCGGCCACCAGCCCCTAAACCCGTCACCAGCACCCCCAGCGGCAGGGCATGGCACTGAATTCAGCAGAGTCTGAAGGGACCCCGCCCTCCTTACCACGGCGAAGGCCAGCCGCATGGGCCTCGAGTTGTAGATGATGTACCTCCTCACTTGGGGCTCTAAGAGGGCGCTCTCAGCCAGGCTCCTGTACTGGTCAGCTGGGACCTGTTCGGCCACCCAAGGGAAAGAGACTCGTCGGCCACAGAGAACCACGCCCCTCGTCTTCCCACCAGCAAGCATGCTGTGTGCAGTTCACGTGGCTATCATGTGGAAGGGGGGTGAGTGCATCTGGCGCACGGAGCCCCGAGTGGCATCACAGGGTCAGAGAAGGATGGGCCCTACTGGGGGGACGGGACAGCTCGAGAGCCAGGGGGACATCCAAGAGAGGGACCCCCATCACCCCAGGCTCAGCACCTCACACAGACCCAGGAGGGCCTAATGGTTAAGGGGCAGGCCCTGGAGTTGCCCAGCCCTGGGTCCAAACCTTGGCCCTGCCCCTCATGTGCTATGTGACCTGGAACAAGGAAACCCACTTCTCTGAGCCTCACTTTCCTCCTCTGGGAAATGAGGGTGATAAATGTACACTTTACAGAGGTGATGTGCATATTAAACAAGATAACACATATAACACTTACATATGCATTACACAGTGAGTGAAAGTCTCTCAGTCATGTCCGACTCTTTGCGACCACATGGACTTAGTTCATGGAACACTCCAGGCCAGAATACTGGAGTGGGTAGCCTTTCCCTTCTCCAGGGGATCTTCCCAACCCAGGGATCGAACCCAGGTCTCCCACATTGCAGGCGGATTCTTACCAGCTGAGCCACAAGGGAAGCCCATATATTACACAGTTAATATATGTATAATATATATACATATTATCTGGACATCTTTGGGAGTTTCTGTTCTCTTACTTGGGGCTTCCCTGGTGGCTCAGATGGTATAGAATCTACCTGCAACGCCAAAGACCTGGGTTTGATCTCAGGTCTGGGTTGGGAAGATCCCCTGGAGGAGGGCATGGTAACCCACCCCAGTATTTTGCCTGGAAAGTCCCCATGGACAGAGTAGAGTAGCCCAGTGGGTTACAGTCCATGGGGCTGCAAAGAATCAGACGTGACTGAGCGACTAAGCACAGAGTAGTCCTCTTACTCAGACGGGATGTGTATCTAACTATCTGCTTAGACAAGCCCAGGGCCACTTCCAAAGTGAACACCTGATACACAAGTGTCAGTATCAAACTACACCAACAACTATTAATACAGTCCAAGATACTGAAAACTCACATCTTCCTGCCCAAGCAAAACGCCCTAGAGCATAAAGGTCTTACGAGAATGGACTGCTTAAGAACACAGAATTTAATCATTAGAGACGATATTTAGGAGCATGGTAGAACAATATGCAAACTGTTCACCAGTGAAGAAAACCCCATCTGAAGACAACTGTTTAAGGAAAATGTCCTTTTGTACAAAGGCTGAAAGGAAGCGTGGGAAGGAAAACCAGCTGTCTGCTGAGGTGGGGTGAGCACTGTCAACTTGGAACGTTTCCCATTACTGGTGCTAAAATGTTTTAAACCATAATACCATTCTGTGCTAACGGAGTAAATTCTCAAGTCTTCAGGGTAAAATTAGCATTGTAGCTTCCTTATCCATAAATAATCCATCCTGGGCAGTGATGATCAAGACCTCATCACTCTAAAGGATATGAGAAGAGTGAGAACCACACCTGTGGGAACTTAAAGAGCCACAATTTATTGAACATTTACTATGTGCCAGAGCCAGTGCACGTGTTCCTTGAGCACTATGTCTTCTCATTTGCACAGAAACCCCGGTGTGTGACCCCAGGCACGGGGACCTAGTCACCTCTGTAGTAATCACGGAGCAGCTAAGCGCCCAGCACAGGGCGGACACCCCCAAACACACATCTATTAAGCGAATTGGCATTTCAAGCATGGGGTAGGTGCTTAAAAAAAATGCTGTGAATCACTGCTATGTTTAAAACGGATGACCAACAAGGACCTATTGTAACACACATGGAACGCTGCTCAATATTATGCTACAGCCTGGGTGGGCAGGGAGTCTGGGGCGGGGTGGGATAGATACATGTTTGTGTATGGCTGAGTCCCTTCACTGTTCACCTGAAACTATCACAACATTGTTAATTGACTATACCCCAAAATAAGACAAAAAAAATAAAAATAAACAGAATTTTAAAAAAACAATGAATGAACCAGTAAAAAAAAAAAAAGTTGCCAATAATGAAATGATAGAATAGATAAGACAGACAGATGGGTGGATTGATGGGTAGATGGGAGAAAAAGTAATAAGGATACAACAAAGTCAGCACTCACCTGAATACCCCAGGTCTGCAGTTGCTCTTCGGCAGCTCCCAGGTCAAATGAGATGGGCGCACAGGTATTGTCGATCCGGAGCACCGTGAGGATCTGGCCATTGCGGAGCTCTGAAAGCAGACAGACGCTTCATCTGGCTAAGCGATAAGGACTTGGGGTGAACCCAGACCTTGATGGCATCACCTCCTCCGGCCTTGAGAACATTCACATGGCAAGGAAGGACTTGCCATCCTCAAACCTTCCAATGAAGGCTGAAGGTAAAAGTAAGGGTCTAATCAGCTGGCCAGAAATAGGAAGATTCCTAGGTTATCTGGGTGAAGTGGAAAATGTTAGTTGCTGATTGATGTCCAAGTTTTTGCGACCCCATGGGCTGTAGCCTACCAAGCTCCTCTGTCCATGGGATTCTCCAGGCAAGAATACTAGAGTGGATAGCCATTCCCTTCTCCAGGGGAATCATCCTGACCCAGGGATCAAACTCCAGGCTCCTGCATTACAGGCAGATTCTTTACCTTCTAAGCCACTAGGGAAGCCCAGATAATCTGGGGAGGGGTCCACTGCAATCACAAGGATCCTTAAAAGTGGAAGAGGGAGGCAGCAGAAGAGCCAGGAGGGCTGTGACTATGGAAGAAAGGTACAAAGAGATGGAACACCTCTGGCTTTAAAGTGGCAGAAGGCTTCAGGAGCCAAGGGATAGAGGCAGCCTTTAGACGCTAGGAAAGAAAAGGAAATAGAGTCTCTCCTGGAGCTTCCTAACACAGCCCTGCTGACCTCATGATCTGAGCTCAGTGAGGCCAGTATCAGACTCCTAACCTACCGAGCTGTAAGAGGATCACTGCATTTTCTAAGCCCCTGTTAGTGGTCATTGTTACAATAACCACAGAAAACTAACCCACCAACTTATTGGCAAGCCCTCCCCAGGATATCAGCACTCATCATTTTAAAAGCATAAATTGCATGAAAGTCGTACCTCAAAAAGCTCACCAGCTCAGGCTTATCACAACCTCTCATGCCTGCCCTGCAGCGCTGTACTGAAGCCAGACCAGGAGCCAGAGTGAGGCAATCCAAGCCAGACCAGGAGCCAGAGTGAGGCAATCCCCTCAGGCCCGGGAGAAAGGCAGCAGAAAGAGGCCACACCTACTCCCCTTCTGAGTGCACTCTGTCCGAAAGGACTGAGCTCTTCCCTCAGCTATGAGGCCCCGGGAGCCACTGGTGAGCAGCGCAAAGCTGGGGCTGGCCGAGCCCCGAGATGCTAGGATCCTAGAGTTTAGCCACTCAAGGCTGGGAGCTGAATATTTCAGCACATTTTCTGTAGCTGTTGCTCAGAAGAGGAGCAGGACTGAAGGGGGTAAGCCATAAACATGTTATCTACTGGCACAGACCCCAGCTCTGGGCAATACTGGAGTCTTAAAGCTCTACCTTCCTGGGGATTCCTCCTCAATCACTCCCTCAATCACTCCTCCACCCCCTCACCCAGTCCATCCCTGGGCCCTGCCAACTGGGGCCAGCAAAATCTCTCCCAGCTCCATGCACCCCTCGGCATCTTGGCCACAACCCTCTCCCAGGCTCCCTTCCCCTCTCCCTGTCCCCCGTCTCCTAACTGGCTTCTCCAACTGCTCTTCCTCTTACAGTGCATTCACAGAGCAGCCAGGGCACAAATCAAATGATATGAATCCTCTGAGTAAAACTATTCAATAGAGGCCTTCCCTGGTGGTCCAGTGGGTAAGAATCTGCCCGCCAATGCAGGGGTCTCAGGTTCAATCCCTGGTCTGGGAAGATCCTACATGACGTGGAGCAACTAAGCCCGTGGGCTGCAACTACTGAAGCCCATGTATGCCCTAGGGCCCATGCTCTGCAACAAGAAAAGACACCGCAATGAGAAGCCCGTGCACCTCAACTAGAGAGTAGCCCCCATTCCCTCAACCAGCGAAAGCCCGCACACTGCAATGAAGACCCAAGCTCAACCAAAATTAAATAAACAAATAAATTTTTTTTTTTTTAAAAAAAAGTAACTTCCAATAGCTTCCCAGTGCTCTGAAGAAAACCAACCTCCTTACCATACTCCCCCAGTCCTTAGAAGAACTAGCCTCCTGCCAAACCAGCTTGAAGGCTCAGCCTCATTCTGTGTCTTGCTGCTCCAGCCTCCTTTGTTCCTTGGACATGCAGTGTTCTCTCCCACCCCAGGGCCTTTGCATGTGCTCTTCCCTCTCTCTCCCTAGAACACCTACCCCTGGCATCACTCCCTTAGATTCCAGCCATCATTTGCGTTCCAGTTCATTAATCCCTTTCCCAGGGAGTCTGCCTTGATGCTCTAAACTCTTGTCAGGTCAAATCTGTCTGATAAACCTGCCCATCACTGCCCTTCTCCTTTATGCTCACTAAAGATGAGTTACTCAATTAGTCCACTGTCTCCATCCAAACAATAGACTCCCACATGGGTTTTACACATCACTGAATCCCCTGAGCTGGATTCGGTGCCAAGTATACAGCCGGTACTAGATAAATGTTTCATGTCTGAAAGAAGTGGGGGAAGCACACTCAAGATGGTTTGGGGTTCAAATTGTAACTGAGCCTCTCACTAACAGAAAAACCCTGAAGAAGCAATTTAATTCCTGGCCATCCCCTTAGAGGATGATGATATCCACTGCAGAGGATTTTGCAAATAATTAAGACGGTGAAAATACAGCGTTTAGTGTAAAATGGGTGCTGAATAACTGGCTGCTATGGTTGTCATCATTTAAAGCTTGTCAGAGCGCCTAAGTTACCATAAAGCCACACTGGTTTAGTTGTATTGGTTTTTATCCTCCCACACCTTGTTCCAGAAAGGATTTCATAAAAATAAAATATGAAAAGGCAAAATTATACAATTAAGATTTTAAAATAAGCAAATGAAGGAAAATAGATAAAAAGAAGATAAAGGCTGGAATAAAAATAGAACAACAAAATAAAATATGAATAGTTTCCGGGGACTAAGCCCTTCCTATGCAGCAGGCACAGTCTCAGGGTCAGAGTCCTGATTCCATTTAATCCTCCAAGAGCCCTGCGCTTAGTCACTAAGTTGCGTCTGACTTTGCAACTCCATAGACTGTAGCCCACCAGGCTCCTCTGTCCAGGGGGGTTCTTCAGGCAAGAATACTTGCCATGCCCTCCTCCAGGGGATCTTCCCAACCCAGGGATCAAACCCAGGTCTCCCGCATTGCAGGCAGATTCTTTACCGTCTGAGCCACCAGGGAAGCCCAAGAATACTGGAGTGGGTAGCCTATCCCTTCTCCAGGGGCTCTTCCCAATCCAGGAATCAAACCAGGGTCTCCCGCAAGAGCCCTAGAAAGTGGAAAACGATTACTATGGGAAAGGAAACAGGGCCTCTGAAAGGAGAACCAGCTTGCCTGGTGGTAGCAGGGGAAATGAAAGTAAGAGAGAGGAGAAGTGAAAAGAAAGAGGAGCACAGAAAAGGCAGGCAGGTGTGCTAGAGGAGCCTCAGACCACCCTTTCACTGCACAGTGGGAAACCCACACTGATCTGGACCTCAGGCTTGGAGCCTGTGAGCTGCTCCCCCAGCCTGGCTCTCTGCACTGTGTGGACAGCGTTTGCCCGAGCAACGCAAAGACTTTTCACGGTGATGGTGTCTCTGTTTCCCTTTCAAACCATGAATTCCTGGATTCTTGGCCATAATCTCGCTCATCTGTTTCTTAAAGTGAGAACTGTAACTCCTCCACTTAAAAATCCTTGTTTTCACACTCAGGCTAAGAAAAAGGATCTGAAAAGCTACCAAAAAACGTGTGTGTGTACAAGTGTGTCTGTGTGGATGTGTATGTATGTGTGTGCACATACAGAAAGCTATTTCCTTAAAGGGGCAAGAACTGGCTTGCCAAAAACCAGTGGAGCAATGTCTTCAAAGAGCTGAAGGCAAATTATTCCATTCTCTTTCATTCTACTGGTCTGTGTGTATGTGTGAATTGCTTTCCTAATAACAGAAGACATAAAAGGAACCCTTGTTTTTAAGTTTGAAATCATCTAAGAAACCAGCCACAATGTAAAATGCCAACTCCACTTGCCTATGCCCAGCCACTCATTCATTCATTAATTCATTCATTCAAAATACTTACTGAGTTTTGACCAACCTAGACAGCATATTAAAAAGCAGAGACATTACTTTGCCAACAAAGGTCCACCTAGTCAAGGCTACAGTTTTTCCAGTAGCCATGTATGGATGTGAGAGTTGGACTATTAAGAAAGCTGAGCGCAGAGGAATTGATGCTTTTGAACTGTGGTGTTGGAGAAGACTCTTGAGAGTCCCTTGGACTGCAAGGAGATCCAACCAGTCCATCCTAAAGGAGATCAGTCCTGGGTGTTCATTGGAGGGACTGATGTTGAAGCTGAAACTCCAATACTTTGGCCACCTGATGCGGAGAGCTGACTCACTGGAAAAGATGCTGGGAGGGATTGGGGGCAGGAGGAGAAGGGGACAACAGAGGATGAGATGATTGGATGGCATCACCGACTCAATGGACATGGGTTTGGGTGGACTCTGGGAGTTGGTGATGGACAGGGAGGCCTGGCGTGCTGCGGTTCATGGGGTCGCGAAAAGTTGGACACGAGTGAGCAACTGAACTGAACTGACTATGGGCCAAGCTGTGTGCTAGGTACTACAGACACAGGGATGAACAAAGCAACGCAGAGCCCCTGCCCTCATGCAGCTTACATTTTACTTAGGAAGCTGGACATTCCACATATTATTACACAGGGAATTAATTTAATTACAAACTGCTAAGTGCCACAGGGAGAAGCAGGGGTATATCAGAGGGTCTGGCTTAGGCTGGGCCATCAGGGGAGGATTCCCCACAGAAGGGATATCTGAACTGACCTCTGAAGGATGAAAGGAAATAAAGCAGAGGAAAGGAGATGGGGGAGGGGCAGAACACACAAAACGGACAGCAGGTGCAAAGGCCCTGGGGCAGGGGCAGCAGGAGCCATTGAGGCAGGCCTTGCAAGCTGGTGAATGACCGATCATGCTTAGCCCAGTGGGAAACACTGACACAGAAATGGAAACAGAAGGTTGTGCATTTTTAAAAACCCCTCGGAGATGCCACGAAGAGACAATGGAAGGGGCAAGGAGGAGAGGTGCTAGGAAGCTATAGCATCCTAGCAGAGGGCAAGCTAAGGAATCCAGTGGAAGAATAAGTAGCAATGACAGAAATGCCTGGAAACACATCCCCAAAATGCCCACCCTTATCTGAGGCACTTCTGTGCCCTTCCACTCACCTCTCCCCAAGCATACTATCTGAGTCCAGCTCAGCATCCTAGGGGCGGGGGCAGGGGGGTAGAGGAGGAAGGAATTAAGGGTCATGACCCTACCTTGCCCCCAGCCAGGAGGGCTTCCGCCAGGCAGGGCGCTCCAGCCAGGGGAGGAGGCGGGCAAGGGGCCAGCCGCCCCGCCGGGGTCCATGTGCGGTTCACACGCCATCGCAGCACCAGCAGGACTCCTACTTCCCCTTCTCGGAGCTGCGGTTCATCCTGGAGCAGCCAGCTCAGCTTCGCCTGCCTTCAGAAAACAACATCACGAGAAAAAACTTCAGGCCTGGTCCTGGGCTGGCCAGCTTCCTCAGACTCTCAAGGCCAAAGCCATCACCAGGCTGAGGCGAGCACCCAGAGTCTTTCCTCGGACTGTGGTCTCGTTGATCAGGCTAAGGAACGTTCTCAGAGGGAATGAAGAGGAGGAGCCAGAACCCTCCAAGGCCTGGGCTGAGCACTTCCCTCTGGTCTTGGATCTTCTCCAGCTCAGACACATCCAGGAACCACAGGGAACTCACGAGCTGACCAGACCCCACTCTCAGGCATCTGGGATTTCCCCTCCTGACTGAGCACAGGATAGGTCTACTCATCACAGGGAGCCTTGTTTATACAAGGCAACAAAATGTTATAAAAAGAAAAGAGCAAGGACTTCAGCACCAAAGGACCTAGATGTGAACCTTCACTTGACCCTCACGTGCTCTGGGACATCCACTGTCAAGGTGCTTAGCTCCCCAAGCCTTGCTGACCTCACCTGCAAAATGGGTGCAGAGAGGCCAGCCCGGCATAGCTGCTGTGGGGCTACACAAAGAAATACAAGTGTGGCATCCAGTATCCTGCTCACCATCAGGCCCAATTCCTCACAGGTTTTTTTCCATTTCCTCGGAGACAGAGCTGCGAGTTAAAGATGTGACGTGACCCACCAAAGTGGGGTGGCTGGGAGCTAGGGGACAGATGAACCAGGCCATCCAGCTCCAGAATCCAAGCCCATCACTCCCACATCTCTGAACCTCGGAACCCAGGTCTAGCTATGGCTGAGCCTCTTTCTTAAACCACCTTAAAAAACAGTGGGTGGAAGGAGACTGCGTTTCCCAGGTGTGATCTAGCAACACATTCGAGTTGGCATCTGAGCTGCCAAGCTGTGGGAGGGCAGGGACCATCGCCCCCAAGCCTGGCGCACAGTAGGCACTCCCAAACACTGCTGAATATCAGTCAATCATATCACCCCTTACTTCCTTCCTCTTCCCTGGTACCCCCAAGAGGCATGAAAACAACAGCCCAAGGATGTCTCCCCTGCACTTGACAATAAACAAGGTTCTGCTCCATCCGATGGGGTCCTAGGCCTATGGGACAAAGAGAATCCTTGGATCTATGCTCCAGACCAGGAACCCAGGGACATCCTAGCTAGGAACCTGTTTCCCAGAGAGGCTATACTGGAGTCTCAGAAATGTTTGTGTGGCCCAGGAGCCCCCTGTCCCTCCTCCAGGCAGAAGGGACCATCCACAAGCTTAAGCTGCCCAGACAGCCTTGCACACAGCGTGGAAGGTTCATTAGCTGCAGAATCCCACAACTAGACCGTATCTTTAGGAGGCAATCCCCATCACCCCAGTTGGCCCAATTAGCCTCCCACAAAGTCCCAACCAGGAGAAGTCACGCACCTGCAGGCTATTTAGTGTAATGGAGAAAAGCAACCTGCACAGTCCTGCCACCTCCCACGTGTATGACCTGGAGCAAGGGACTTGCATCACCTCAGTTTCTTCACGTGTAAATGGGAACGAGGCAACAAGGTTGTTGTGAGGCTTAAAGAATTCAAACTTAAATCGCTTGAGAGCAGCAGAGGGCAAAACGGAACATATCAATCGTTATTTTTACTCATAGATATTCCCCAAGAATCTTCTAGTGCCAGGCCCTGTGCTTTCTAGACTATAAAGCCAGAAATAAAATCTTAAGTCCCTGTTTGGCCCGCTTTGATAGGTACCACCATCTGGTAGAAAAGACAAACTCAGAGAAAGAGAAACAAGAAACAGACAAAGATCAGAGAAGGCAGTCAGGGGGAACCGGCAGCACCTTGGATTGAGGGAAGACTTCTTCTGGAGGCTTCTCAGAGCAGGGAAGGAGGCTCCTGGCTTGGAAAAGGTGGAGGGAGAGAAGGAACTGCCCAGTGGGGAGAGGTACAAGCCAGAGGGCAGGATGGGGCCAATCGAGGCGGCCTCCGCTCTCACCCTGTAGCCTCTCATCCAAACTGGAGGCTGCAGAGGGCAGGAGGGGTGTTGGCAAGACTAGCCAAGGGCAGGTGCTGACCCATCACCGACTAGTGTGTTCTGGGCTGCCACCCTCCTCCAGCCCTGCACTAGCCCTAATGGGACAAGGGAGAGAAGGTCAGGCCCCAGGATGGAGACAGGCAGGGAGTGAGCCCAGTCCTGAAGTTCCTCCAACTAACTGGCCATCCACTCCCCAGCTTCCTAATTCCCCTTGCTGATTCCATTTAATCAAACCTTCCAATTACCCATCTTTCTGAGTTGGGTAGCAAGCCTCTGCAAAAATCTCCATTTCTGCAGAGTGCCCAGTATCCCCAGAAGACCCCCTGCGCCTCCCTGAGATGTATGTGTGTGTGTGTGTGTGTGTATGTGAGATGTGTGTGTCTGTGTGTGTGTTTGAGGTGTGTGTGTGTGTGTGTGAGAGGTGTGTGTGTGTGTGTGTGTGTGAGAGGTGTGTGTCTGTATGTGTGTTTGAGGTGTGTGTGTGTGTGTGAGGTGTGTGTGTGTGTGTGTGTGAGATGTGTGTGTGTGTGTTGGGGGAAGGGGGAATCCTACAGTTTTCACAAGTCAAGTTTGGTTTTGTTAAACCGGAAAGTCCCAACAAGGGGCCATGATGGAGGGTCTGTCACAGAAGTTTTGGAGTGGAAAAGCCTTCAGAGACAATGGCTCCAAGCTCTCCATTTTACACATGAGAAAATTAAGACCCAGAAACGAAAGTGAACCATCCAAGGTCAAGGAGCCAGGTTGGGGGATGGTGCCACAAGGGAACGGAGCTCATTCGGGCAGGGGATGTTCGGCCACCTCTGGCCTTGGCCTGAGGCAGCTGAGTCTTGATCCAGGGTCTGCTGCCCCTGGGCCTCCCTCCACGCCCGAAATCAGCCCCCCGCCCCGCTTCCCCTCCCCCGCCCCCTCACAAGGGCCGCCGGAGAGCGGCTCCCACGCACAACGGGGAGAAATGGGGCCCAAACTCGGCCCTCGGCGCCCACACCAGGCCAGGACCGGGGAACCCAGGCGGCAGCGCGGGAGCCGCGCGGCTGAAATCAGGACTCGCAGCCGCCCGCGCCCGCGCAGACACAGGGGCGCGCACCCCGGGCCCGCGCACACTCACCGGTCCGCGCACACTCACCCGGCCGCACCACCGCCCCCCGGGGACGCGGAAGGTCGGGGGCGCCGCCGCCCCACCGCGCCGCAGCCTCCGGGCACCGCCGCCCGCGCCCCGCCTGCCGCCCGCGCCGCCCTCCCGAGTCCCGCCCCCGGGCCGGGCCGGCCCCGCGCGGTCACCCCACCGGGAGGAGCCGCCCGCCGTGCTCGCCTCCGGGCCCAGAGGGAAGCCGGTTCGCGTCGGAGCCGAGCTGGGAGCTACCTTTCATCAGCCCGGCTCCCTCCCGGGACGCGGGGAAGCGCCTCCGCGCTCGCCGACCACGTGCGTTTCTTCTGGGGCTCTCGGGGAGGGGCGGTGGGGGGACCAGATCCCGGGCCGCGCGATGAGTTCCCGCCCAGCTCTGAGCCTCGGTCCCCGGATCCTGAGGGCAGCGGCTTGCCTCTGAGGTCCAGCCCGCGTCTGACAACAATCATGGGACCCGGTGGATGAAGCAATACTGGGGACCAGAAATTCCTCAGGGACTTGTTTTTTAGTGAAAAATTACACGTGCATTGTGTTAAGAGCATCGGCTTGGGGATCAGACTCCCTGGGCTCTCAGCCAAGTGTCTCCGATTTTTAGATCATCTTGAGGATAGTTTTCCCTCTCTGTGACTTAGTTTTCTGTTAAAAACAAAAGCAGATTATACCGTTTCATGGGATTGTGTGAAGCTTTAAGGAGATAATCTGTGTGAAATGTACGGGACACAGGATAGTGGCCACCACCCCCACCTCCATCACCCGGGCTTTCAGGGGGTCTGCAGTGAAAAGTGCCTCCTTCCCTGAGGTTTCTGTGGACAGCTTATGGACGGATGAGGTACACTGTGCATTTATACAAACGGGAACCTGTTTTATTCTTGCTTTTTCTTTCAGCCACGTTCCTTGGCATTCACCTCATTCCAGAACACTCCACTCTGTCTGGTTTCTTTTTAGGCAAAGTAAACATCTTGGATCTTGTATGTCTTGCTCAGTGGTGCCCAGAACAATGCGTGCCGCTCCGCACACACACAGAGGGTACATAAGACACTTCCATATTTTGTAGGTTGTGTGAGTCACTCAGTCGGGCTCTTTGTGACCCCATATGTTGTAGCCCACCAGATCCTCTGTCCCTGAAATTCTCCAGACAAGAATACTGGAGTCGGTTGCCATTTCTTTCTCCAGAGAATCTTCCAGACCCAGGGATTGAACCAGCGTCTCCTGTGCTGCAAGTGGTCTCCTGCGTTGCAGGCAGATTCTCTACCAGCTGAGCCACCAGGTCAGCTCAGCCACTCAGTCGTGTCCGACTCTCTCAACCCCATGAACTGCAGCACGCCAGGCCTCCCTGTCCATCACCAACTCCGGGAGTCCACCCAAACCCATTTCCATTGAGTCGGTGATGCCATCCAACCATCTCATCCTCTGTCGCCCCCTTCTCCTCCTGCCCTCAATCTTTCCCAGCATCAGGGTCTTTTCAGATGAGTCAGCTCTTCGCATCAGGTGGCCAAAATATTGGAGTTTCAGCTTCAAAATCAGTCCTTCCAATGAACACCCAGGACTGGTCTCCTTTAGGATGGACTCTGTCCGGTTTCTTTTTAAGGGGGTACATAAGACACTTCCATATTTTGTAGATGTGTGTGACCGGGGAAGCTCTGTTTTGTAGGAACAGAGCTATTTTCCCCTTGCCCCTCCCAGCGGTGGGCATGTCGGGGGTTCCCGCCCTTCCTCACAGCCTTCCTCACGTGGTCATAGCCACCATGCTATGTACATGCCACAGCCTGCATATCTACAGGTGGACTTGCTGAGTCAGAAAACAGAAACTGCCAAATTGCTAGGGGCCTCTCAGATCACAGGACCTACTTGGCTTTGGGCTCTGCCAGAGGCAAAGGAGTGCCTTAAGGACACGAGCAGTGACTGAGGAATAAAGCAGCGGATGCTGCCCTCGTTCACCAGGCAGGTGAGGATCCAGGAAGTAGGCTACTGAAAATGAAGTTCGTTCGTTTATTCATCAACAGATAGACATCAGGTGTGTGCGGAGTGGCACGCGTGGTTCTGGGCACCACAGAGCCAGACATACAAGATCCAAGATGTTGACTTTGCCTAAATTCTTTAAGCACAGTTGTAGGGGCATGAGAGCAAGCGTCATGGAATGCTGGAGCTTTCCTACCTGCTGGTAGGATATTGAAAGGGAACCTTGGACCTGTGTGTGGCCTGGTCACCATCTAACTCACTCCTGCCTCTTAGCAAGGCCTGCCTTCACGAAGCCAGATACCGTCCTCCTGCCCTTTCTGCCGGGCTCCCTTCACTCTGCATTCTCACTGCTCCTTGTTCCAGCTTGAACTTATATGTTGACACATCATCTCCCTTGCTAGGGAAGCACAGAAGACGTGGCCCTTTGGAACTGCCTGACTAGGCTCCACCACTCACTGGCGTGTGAACTTGCACGGGCCAGTTCCCCTCTCTGAGCTCCAGTTCCCTCATTTATAAAAGAATATCTGCTAAATAGAGAGGTTTTAAGAATTAAGTGAAATGATGAGGTGTTTAGCAGGAAGTGCTCAGTAAAAGTGAACTGAATTTCTGGGCAATTCTTTTGCATCTCCAAAACCACAGCACGTGGCAAGGCCTGGCACTCCGGTGTGAGGGAACGGGGCTCCATGGAGAATGGAGAAAGATGAATGAAATCTAGTGTGTACGTGCTTAGTCATGTCCAAGTCTCTGCAACCCCATGGACTGTAGCCCGACAGGCTCCTTTGTCCACAGGATTTTCCAGGCAAGAATACTGGAGTGGGTTGCTACTTCCTCCTCCAGGGGATCTTCCCAACCCAGGGATCGAACCCATGACTCTTGCGTCTCCTGCATTGGCAGGCAGATCCTTTACCACTGCGCCACCTGGGAAGTCCAAAATCCAATGAAATCCAGTGAAAGGTAACTAATAACCTCTGAAAACCCTAAGCTCCAAGAACACAGACCCATCTCTCAGTTCCTCCTACACCCACGCTGTCTCACTTTCAGTTCTCGGTGGTTCCATCCTTCTCCTTCTGGGAGAGATGCCTCCGACCTCGTCCCCACCTCCTGGCCTGGTTAACGGACGCATTCTCAGACCGCAGCTGAAAGGGCCCTTCTTGGAGCCCTTTCCAGCTCCCCCGTTCTCATAGTCACTCTTGCTTAATCTGTGGCCACACCTAGCACACACTATGGTCATTGTTCAAGATCCCCTTTCCCAAAAAGAGAATCAACCTTCGGGGCACAGGGCTGTTTCTGCCCGTGCTCAAAAGCTGGCCCCCAGTAGGGTTACACGTATCTGAACTGGTTGGTGAATGAATGGCTATGAATGAAATCATCAGGGCTTCAACTACAGATAAATCCAGATAACCACAAACCCCGGCCAAAGCCACCCTTACTCAGCATTTGCCCCATTCTGTTCCGTCATGTGGGCGAGAGTTACAGGCCCGTGTCTTAAGGCCAGCTGCCAACTATCTGGCAACGTTGGTGAAGCAAGAAGGAAAGAACTTCTTCTCAGCCTGGCAGAATTTTCACATGTGGCAGCAGACAGGACGGGAGCGCACCTCAGAGCCATGGGATGAGTAAGTAAAAAGGCACACATCAAAAATTAGATCTTGTTTTTGGAACTGGTCTGCCAGTTGTAGAGTCACTGACTTTCTCTTTTAGAAACGCATCACTTTTGAAACACGGCCATGGGCTGAACACACTGACCTAAATCATATAGCAATTCATGCTTGACGTCAGACAGACTTGGGTTCAAGTCTTGGGCTTGGCCACTTATTAGAGCTCTCTGAAAAAGTATTTCCACAAGCATGTCCCACAGAAAGTTCTATTGCTCCTGGCTCCACTACATTGATTTCAGATCCTGAGTCACATCTCTCAGTGAGTTGTCTGCTACAAGATACACATGGGAGAGCTTGGGACTAGACACACCACCATCCTTGTTGGCAGTGTGCAGAGTTAGACAAGTCATATGCTATCTGTCAGGAAACTGGGTCAAAACCAGAAGAGATACTTTGAATTTCCGTCAGAAGGCTGCCAGTCACCCGAGGTGTCAGGCACCTGTCTGTACTCTGTGGGTAAGAGGCAAGTGCACGGACAGGTACAAAGGGAATGAGGCGGGGCAGGGCCTGAAAAGGGAGAACTGGTATCTGGGTGGGAAGGGGAGGGGAGGGAAAGGCAATTGAAGGGGACCAGGGTTTTAACTAGAAATTTCAACTGTCCCGTCTTCATCATTTTAAAAACCCTGTAAGACATAGTAGACAACCCAATCGTGATCTCAGAACCACCAGCCTAGTTTCTCTTCTGTTCTTATCTTCAACAGCTGTCATCTAAAATGCTGCCACTCAACCCTTTGTAAGTTATTTTCAAAAAAGAAAAAAAAGGAATTGTCTGTCCCGACTCTCCAAGCCCATTCATTCCCATCTCCACAGACATGGCCTTGAATTCACACTTGACTCAGGAGCCAGTGTCATTTGAAATTTCTTAAAAGCCAAAGAAGATAGATGTTGACATGATTCGGCAGCATTCTCTCCCTGAATTACTGACCAGATCTTTCAATAAACAATGTGCTTCTCCTGCTCCTAAAGATCTGCCCACAAGATACCTCATTTTACTGGGCTTCACCTCTGAGCTTCAGAGATAGTACCTTTACTTCCCCCACAATTGAAGGTTTATGGCAACTCTGTGTCAAGCCAAGTCCATTGGCACCATTGTTCCAATAGCATTTGCTCACTTCATGTCTGTGTCACACTTTGGTAATTCTCATACTATTCCAAACTTTTGTGTTATTCTATTTGTTACGGTGATCATCTCTGATGTTACTGTTGTTTTGGGGTGTTAAGAACCAGGCCCATATAAGATGGCAAAATTGATAAATATGTGTCTTGATGGTTCCACTGGACGGGTGTTCCCTATCTATCCCTCTCCTTGGACTTCTCTATTTCCCCAAGACACAATATTGAAATTAGGCAGGTAAATAACCCTACAGTGGCCTCTTAAGTATTCACGTGAAAGGGGGAGTTGCATGTCTGTTGTTTTAAGTCAAAACCTAGGAAAGATTAAGATTAGTGAGGAAGACATGTTTGAAAGCCAAGATAGGCCAAAAGGTAGGCCTCTTTTACCAGTTATCAAATTGTGAATGCAAAGAAAAAGTTCTTAAAGAAAATGAAAAGTGCTACTCCAATGAACACACGAATTGATAAGAAAACAAAGCAGCCTTACTGCTAATTGGAGAATGCTGCTGCCTTTTTTTTTTTTTTGACCATGCTGCTTTCGGGATCTCAGTTCCCTGACCAGGGATGGAACCCGGGTCCCCTCTGCAATGGAAGTGCAGAGTCCAAACCACTAAACCACCAGGGAATTCCCTGGAGAGAGTTGGAGTGCTCTGGATAGAAGATCAGCCTTAAACCAAAACCTAATCCAGAGCAAGGCCTTAACTCTGTCATTCTGTGAAGGATGACAGAGGAGGAAGCTGCAGAAGAAAACCTTGAAGCTAGTGGAGACCAGTTCATGTGGTTTAAGGAAGGAAGCCATCTCCATGATGTATGAATTGTTGATGTAGAAGCTGTAGCCGATTATGTAGAAGATATGGGTGAGATAATGAGTGAAGGTGGCTACACTAAACAACAGATACTGAGTGTAGACAAAACAGCCTTTTGTTGGAAGAAGATGCCACCTAGGACTTTCATAGCTAGAGAGGCCAGTGCCTGGCTTCAAATCTTCAAAGGACGGGTTCTCTCTTATTAGGGGCTAATGCAGCTGGTGACTTAAAAGTTGAAGCCAGTTGTTCACTGACCATTCTAGAAATCCTAGGACCCTTGACAATTGTGCTGCATCTACTCAGCCTGTGCTCTATAAATGGAACAACAAAGTCTGGGCGACAGGTTTGTTTACAACATGGTTTACTCAATATTTTAAACCCACTGTTCAGGCCTACTGCTCAAGAGAAAACAGAGGTCCTTCAAAGTATTACTGCTCGTTGATAGTTCACATGGTCACTGGCCGGCATGGAGGAAGCTACTGTTAGTAGTTGTAGCAGAGAGAGTTTTACTCACCAAATAACCACAGGTGGCTTATTTCTTAGCCTCCCTAGCAGTCACGTTGGCTCCTGTGACTGACGCGCATATAGGAGCTGAAAACAATTGTTACCTATTATTTCAGGACCAAAGCACAGAAGAGCTGGTGTCTGTTTGCTAACTTTTTCTTCCCTTGTCTCAGGGATCATGGAAACCATGTACTAAAATGATAGAGCCACGAAGTGGACGTAATCTGAATCAGTATGTCATCATATGGAGGACAGCTGCCTGGTCCCCGAACCTGTGTCAAACATTATAAAAAATAAAAATAAATCTTTTGTTGTATTAAGCCATTGAGACTTCAGAGACCATCCAATCTGTACCATTAAGAGCTATTATTACTTATAATCAAGCATGATCAGGATAAGAAAAGAAGCAAATTCTAGAAAATTAGCGAATACTTGTTGAGTGCCTACAACATCCCAGGAATTGTGTGCTACGTTCAGTAATTCTGTTGTTGCTGTTAAGGGGTTGTTGGCTGGGTGGTTTTGGCCCTCAGGGGACATGTGACAATGTCTGGAGGTATTTTTGGTCATTATACTGAAGGAGTACTACTGGTAGCCAGTGGGTGCAGGTCAAGGACACTGCTGAACATCCCGGTAGGTAAGTGTACTAAAAGTAACTCTCCCCCAGCCGAGACCTTCTGAGATAGTCGCTATTAACCACCAGTCATCCGCTCTGCATCTGGAAATACAGGCACGTGTTTCGCTTTTCATGCTCAACGAGAACAAACCACACTGTTCTGCATGTGCGTCTTGAGGTTCGTTCTACATCAGAACCAACATATCTGCCTGTCTTTGAGGTTGAAGAACCTACCAGATGCTAATTTCTCAAGTCTCGCCTCCAAAGGGAAATTTATTTTTGGTCACACCTCCCAGCTGGCACGCGGGACCTTAGTCCCCTGACCAGGGATCAAAGCCACACCACCTGCATTAGAAGTGTGGAGTCTTAACCACTGGACCACCAAGTAAGTCCCCAAAGGGAAATTTTTTAAAATGTTACTCCTGGCCCAACTCCGAGAGACCAGCTCCACTGCCTGGGAGGGGTTGGAGCAGGCACCATTTTTGCTGGGTACAATCAAGGTTGACAGCCAAGATTGCCAATCTCTTGGCCTCCAGACCCCTCAGGGACCTCACTCCACCCAGAACATCTTCTCCAGTCTCCCTCCTTCTGTCCCGTCACCCACAAGCATTTAAACCTGCCATCACCTTCCTCAAACCACCTCCCCCATCAGCCACTGGGCACCCCTTTCCTCTCTCTCCTTACAGCCAAGTATTTCTCGGCTCTCTTTACATTCAATTCATTCTTCAATCTCTTTAGGCTCCTGTCCCTCAGGTCACCAAGCTCTGTTCATGTCTGATCTCATCCTCTCCAACAGCCTAGATTACACCCCTTTTGCTTGTTATGTTAGTGACATTCAGCTAGTTAACTGTAAGGTTAAGTGTCAAGCAGTCAGGTAAGTACAACCCTACAGATTCAGGGTGAAAATACTGGTGGACACCAAGTTGAAGACACTGGGTCTTAACTAGTGAACACAGATGTTCCTCCTTAGTAGTCCTCCAGTTTGGGAAATCTGTATCTGTTTGGGAAATCTGTATCTGCAGTTAGGTAGAGGCTTGGAGTTGCTCTCCTTAACAATACCAGGAGTAAAGCCCTAACAAATCCAGGTACCGTTTGGGACACATTAGTTAGGATGGAGGTGCTTATCAGATGTCAAAGCAAAGCATCAAATAAGCAATCTGAGAATTCTGAGTTCAGGGGAGGTAAGTTGGAGATATAAATTTGGGTCTTCAATATAGATGATATTAAAGCCACGAAATGTAGATGGTCTCAACAAGGAAGTGGATGTAGAGACATCCAAGAACAAGACTTCAGGAAAAAGGGAGGAACCAGCAAGAAACTGGAAAGCAAGGCAGCACACTCCTGCAAAATGGAGGCTGAGAAAACGGCTCGAGAAGAATAGTCAACCCTGTCCCATGATAATGAAGGTGAGGCAGGCAGAGGATGGGACCCCCACCTGGTCAGCACCGCTCACCTGACAAGGAGTTACTGGAATGCTTGAACACTAAAAAATAGGAAAGCTCATATAGAAAGTTCTTATGAGGAACTCTATAAAGGGGCCAACAACTGGAGACGGAAGTGCCCAGAGAACAAACCATCCGGAGCAAACAAAAATAATACATTTTTAAAAGGTCATCTAATTCTCCTGTAGTTTTGGAATGATGTTCTTTCAGTTGTCTCCACCTACCAAAAATTACCTTGCCCGCCAAAGACTATCGGCTTATTGTGGGTTGGGGGTGGTGGTGGCGGTTTAGTTGCTAAGCTGTGTCCAACTCGTGCGACCCCATGGACTATAGCCCACCAGGCCAGAATACTAAAGTGGGTTGCCATTACCATCTCCATTACAGTGGGTTGGGGGCATTTAATTCTTAAGAGCTAGTGTGAAGTGACCTTAGGTTCCACACTAAGCATCTAGCCCACCAGTAGGGAAATGTGACTGACACCCTGACCAAGGCTGCCCCAGGACGGGGGACTCTAGAGAAAAGGCCAACTTCAGATTTACTAGTTGACTGCTGTTTTTCAAACAGGGCTGCTGGATGAAATCACCAGTGATTTCCTTCCTGCTAAGGTGCATGCCATGAGTATTTTCTCAGTATGCACGCAAATGTGTGTGTGATACATGTACTAACCTAACTTCCTTCGTGAAATTCTGCAGAACACCTGGGTCAAAGCACGTTTTGCATTATCAAAGAGGATGCAGCTGAGAGGAGGGAACGCCGACAGTCTTTACTTTTAAGTGATTATCAGTACAATATCAGTACACCAAGTAGTAACATGTAACAAGTTAGTGAACTCTACCATCTAGTAAGTTTGAGTAAGAGAAAGTAAGAGCAGCCCAACACTAGGACCCATTATTCTAATCCTTGGCTGGAAAGGACTATTTTAAGGCTGGCTGCTGTTTCATGTGGGTTACAAATAACTATTTACTACTTTTTCATAGATAAAGCCCCTGACCTTCAAGAAAGATTTAGGGAAAAAAACATTTTAATCCCTTTCTTTCTTAAGAAAATTGGGTTTTTAAAAACTATCTAAGAAAGAAAAAGTCAGTGTTGATAATATGCTGCTTGAGTGAAAAGGCATAGAAAACACACAACATATATCCATTAAATTTCTAAGAAATATGAGGTAAAAAGATACAATCTTTGGATAAGCTCTAAGCCTGTACAAAGAATCTACGTTTGCGATTCTGCAAAAAGTGAAGGGACCTACTATATAATGTACAGAAATAATTTAATGCCTTTTCATAAGATATAACTCAAGCCTTGCTAAATGAAACCTCACGTTCCATGAAGGCATTCAAAACGCCAATCCACGGAACAGGCCCTTTTCTTCTCCCTCTATCCATTTATGCGGTAGTTCTCATGGATTTCTGGCCGGATGTCGCAGACAAAGGCCAAGAGGTTATCCAAGACTTCATCCCTATTCTGCCGGAAGTAGGTCTGAAGGATGGTCATCTTCTCCTGGGTGTCCTTCTCTACTTCAGTGCTGCAACTGCCATGGGATCCCAGAGCCTGGATTCGGGGAATGACAACAGAGGGAACATCAGGATGAACATTTAATAAGCAGCTTTCTGATTTTTTAATAAGCAGCTTTCTGACCAACCCAAACAGCATACTAAAAAGCAGAGATATTACTTTGCCAACAAAGGTCCATCTAGTGAAACCTATGGTTTCTCCAATAGTCATGTATAGATGTGAGAGTTGGACTATAAAGAAAGCTGAGCACCAAAGAATTGATGCTTTTGAACTGTGGTGTTGGAGAAGCCTCTTGAGAGTCCCTTGGACTGCAAGGAGATCCAACCAGTCCATCCTAATGGAAATGAGTCCTGAATATTCACTGGAAGGACTGATGCTGAAACTCCAATACTTTGGCCACCAGATGCGAAGAAATGACTCATTGGAAAAGACCCTGATGCTGGGAAAGATTGAAGGCAGGAGAAGGGGACAACGGAGGGTGAGATGGTTGGATGGGCATCACCAACTTGGATGGACGAGTTTGAGCAAGCTCCGGGAGTTGGTGATGGACAGGGAAGCCTGGCGTGCTGCTCACGGGGTCACAAGAGTCAGACACAACTGAGCGACTGAACTGACTGACTTCTGACTTTTGAAGAAACCCAGTTACATCATGAATATAAATAAGCAGCAGCAGGAAATGTAACACTGTGACCAAAGAACATGTGAGAAGTCAGCGTTCCCGTGGTTTGTGGGAGCATAGGCTGATACAGTCACTTGGGTGGCTGACTTTTCAACACTGAACAAAAGGTAAACAAACTGCACAGCATTTCCACTGCTGGGAAATTATCCCAGAGAGGGACACAATCACATCTCTCCAGTCTAATGTGCAGCCTTAACCAGAGACTGGAATGAACCTGAAGACCCAACAACTGAGGCCTGGTGGTTAGTATTATCTCCTAGTGCAGTTTTAAAAGGGAGATTTTTGTGGTATTAAAAAAAAAAAAAAAACACAATTCTTAAAAAGTAACACTCAGTTCAATTCAGTCACTCAGTCATGGACAACTCTTTGCCACCCCGTGAACCGCAGCACACCAGGCCTCCCTGTCCTTCACTAATTCCCAGAGTTTACCCAAACTCATGTCCATTGACTCGGTGATGCCATCCAACCATCTCATCCTCTGTTGTCCCCTTCTCCTCCTGCCCTCAACCTTTCCCAACATCAGGGTGTTTTCATATGAGTCAGCTCTTCACATCAGGTGGCCTAAGTACTGGAGTTTCAGCTTCAAAATCAGTCCTTCCAATGAACACCCAGGACTGATCTCCTTCAGGATTGACTGGTTGGATCTTGCAGTCCAAGGGACTTTCAAGAGTCTTCTCCAACACCACAGTTCAAAAGCATCAATTCTTCGGCGCTCAGCTTTCTTTATAGTCCAACTCTCACATCCATACATGACTACTGGAAAAACCATAGCCTTGACTAGACGGACCTTTGTTGACAAAGTAATGTCTCTGCTTTTTAACACTAGGGAGATGCAATTTAGGAGGAATATACAGTTTTACTATGACTAGTTAATGTTTTAGCACTTCAGCAGTGGACTCACAAGTATTACGAACACATGACATCTGTTCATTCAAATATAAACATTCTAGAAGAATACACAAGAAACTGTTACCAGTGGTTATCTATGAAGAGGGCTACAGGTCTGGGTGAGAGGGGAACTACCCTCTCACTGTTGCTGTTTTATTGCTTGAAATTTTGGTGAACAGATGTCTTCCCTCTTCAGTTTCCATTTACAATTTCACACAAACTGATGGATAAACTTTCATTTACTGTCTTCTCATTGTTAACTGTTGCACCTACTTTAACAGACCGTGACCCATCAGGTTCTTAAGGCATCCCTTTTTTGTGTGCCCAACCCTTTCCAATGCCTAAGCTGCTGTTGCCTCATTACATATGTTAGTAATTATATTCCTTCACTCAAAGAGGTTCAAGTGAACAGGCAGAGATTCAAACCTAGGGCTCTTCATACTATCACTGTTCATATTATAGGAATACCTTAGAGCATTTCATGATGGTTGGCTCAGGTGCTTACCCATATTTTACAAGTCTATAATCCTTACTCAATGGGGGGTGGAAGTCCACTACTCTATTCTATGAATATGTAAACTATACGGCAAGCCCCAGACGTCTCAAAAGTGAAGCAGTTACACAGGAATACTGCTAGAAAAACGCAGCGCTCATGCTTACAAATGTAACACAGAGACCATCTCTGTAAGCAATGGCAGCATCAATGCAAAAATAGGACAAGATGGCTGCCCCTATTTCTACACTGTCTTGTGGGCAGTCTGACAATTTACAGCACAAAATTCATGAGTCAGAGACCCAGACTCATGTTAAGTTTAAATAGCAGTCACTGCCCAGTGCAAAGATGAACAAAACTTTGTCTACCTACTAAGAGAGAGACATGACCCTTTAATCGCTGGACTTGGACCTGGGAGGTTGTGTACCTGGATCTAGTAGTCCATAATGTAGAACTTGAGAAGGAAGCCCATAAAGGCAGAGAGGAGAGATGGAGGTAGCCCTGAGAGCATTATTTAAGCTCATGGATCAAAATGAACTCAGTCATTACCTGGGTTTCCAATCATGTAGGTCAACAAATTCCACTTTGCTTAAACCAGCTTGAACTGTTTCCTATTATCTGTATCCAAAAGTTCAGATGGAGGTTCTTTTCTCTACAAAGCCTCTTCCATCCTTTACCTTTTCCAGAATTTCCCCTGCTTCCTCCGTACCTTCTGTGATCTGTTTTTGTACTATTATCATACGCATCACGTGCATTGTGGTCTAGCCTCTATTGGTCAGTTACTATGCATACTAAACTAAAGTAGAACTCCATGAAATTCATGTTTATGACCATCGAAGTCCTCTTCAGTTGTCCATTTGCGTGACTTCTATTTTATTACTGAGTGTCCCTGACCACCAGACTGTAAGCTAAGGACCATGTCTATTTCTGTTTACAGCAGATCCTCTGCATCTGGCACACATTCACTGTCCAAAGATATTTAATATTATCTACATTTAATATATATTAAATAACATATATCACCATAAATTCATCTATATTTAATATCTAATTATATTAATAATTTCATTATTTATTTGAATGAAGACTAGAATTCAAATGTTAAAAACTAATCATCCTGAGGGATTCAGCCTAAGCATCCAATAACCCAGTTTTCAAATTTTTACCAGAATCAGAATCGCTGAGCTATGCTGAATATTTTGGGAGCCTAAGAGGAAAAGGAGGGGAAGGAAGCCTCAGGAAACTAAGGCAATAATAATGAAAATTAACTGGACCCACCGCAGCTTCCTTGGCCTTGAACTCCTTCTCCCTCTGCAGGCGGTACTGTTCAATTTCAGCCTGGGCTTCTTCTTTGGCCTGCTTCAACCTCCGGTTCTTTCCTGTTTTCAAAGGAAGTGGTTGAGAGAGGAGCAGAAGAGGAAGCAGAGACTGAGATGGTAATTCTAACCATAAACAGTGACAAAAGTTTAAAAATACAGTCTCAAGAGACACGTGTAGGGAAGAGGGAGAAAGGGAATTGAGAGCTAACCAATAGTACAGGTTCCTGCCTCCTGTACTTGACTAGACTATACTTCACTGCGAAGTGAATCGATAAAAAGGACCACCTTCTATACGAACAGACTGTAAAAATGATGCAAGAAACTTTGGAATGTGTCAGACTATTTTCTCAACCTCAACTACCAAGAATCAACATAAAATGGGCGACATGAGCCATCTGGGGAATTCTCTCCATGAGAAGTAAACATCTAAGTATGCTGCTGATTACAATCAGAGCTCAGCTTAGAAGCTTACCGAGGAGGCTAATATGCTCCCAAAGGACATCAACCTAAACTGTAACTAATGAAACAGATGATGTAATATTGGAAACTAATATCCATGCCTGTGCACAAGGAAATAAGCAAGGAAACTGGTCCTGAGAAGGAATTCTTCTCAAATGTGGAGTACTGGACATAAAACTGCACAAACATCTAAGTGAAGAAACACAGAGGCTCTGGTTTCTAGAAGAGCATAGTTTTAACAGACAGCTGGAAAAATTCTCTAGCTTCTGTCAGAGTCTTTTAAGAAAATGGACCACAAGATCAGTAAGTTTCTCTGTCCAAACTTCTCAGATACACAAATTGTTGGGGGGGTGGGTGGTCCTAGGCAATCAATCTGAACACTTATTTATTTCAGAGTGAAAGACATTCTGCATCTTAAAAGCAAGCTGTTGGGAGGGCAGCTTGAGAGAGAGGGAATGTATGTACACTTAGAGCTGATTCATGCTGTTGTACAGCAGAAACCAACACAACATTGTAAAACAATTATCCTCCAATTAAAATTTTTAAACGAAAGCTGTGATAATCCATTGCATATCAACTGCCTAAATCCCGCACAGTCCATGTAGATGACTGAAACTGAATTTAACCTTCCACCTCCTGATCTTGCCTGAGAAATCCCAGGGACAGAGGGGCCTAGCAGGCTACAGTCCATGGGGTTGCAAAGAGTCAACCACCACTTAGCGACTAAACAAGAACAATTAACAAAAGAATTTTAGACTGGTGATAACCCCATGACATTAATACTAAATGAGGCTAGTCTAAAATAACCAAAAGGTAGGTCTAAGCCCCTCAAGGAGTGTTTCTCCAGGTATGTATTTTCTCCAGTACTCTTTAGGGCCCACCATTTAGGGCCCCCTCCAGCCCACCTCCTCCGAGAACTTCCAGATGTTCAAGCTGGTTTTAGAAAACGCAGCGTAACCAGAGATCAAATTGCCAATATCCGCTGGATCATCAAAAAAGAGAGTTCCAGAAAAACATCTATTTCTGCTTTGTTGACTACGCCAAAGCCTTCGACTGTGTGGATCACAATAAACTGTGAAAACTCTGAAGCAGATGGGAATACCAGACCACCTGACCTGCCTCTTGAGAAACCTGTATGCAGGTCAGGAAGCAACAGTTAGAACTGCACATGGAACAACAGACTGGTTCCACATAGGAAAAGGAGTACGTCAAGGCTGTATGTTGTCACCCTGCTTATTTAACTTATATGCAGAGTACATCCTGAGAAACACTGGGCTGGAAGAAGCACAAGCTGGAGTCAAGATTGCCGGGAGAAATATCAATAACCGCAGATATGCAGATGACACCACCCTTATGGCACCAAGTGAAGAGGAACTAAAAAGCCTCTTGATGAAAGTGAAAGAGAGTGAAAAACTTGGCTTAAAGCTTAACATTCAGAAAACTAAGATCATGGCATCTGGTCCCATCATCTCATGGGAAAAAGATGGGGAGACAGTGGAAACAGTGTCAGACTATTTTTCTGGGCTCCAAAATCACTGCAGATGGTGACTGCAGCCATGAAATTAAAAGACGCTTACTCCTTGGAAGGAAAGTTGTGACCAACCTAAAAGCAGAGACATTACTTTGCCAACAAAGGTCCGTCTGGTCAAGGCTATGGTTTCTCCAGTGGTCATGTATGGATGTGAGAGTTGGACTGTGAAGAAAGCTGAGTGCTGAAAAATTGATGCTTTTGAACTGTGGTGTTGGAGAAGACTCTTGAGAGTCCCTTGGACTGCAAGGAGATCCAACCAGTCATCCTGAAGGAGATCAGTCCTGGGTGTTCATTGGAAGGACTGATGCTGAAGCTGAAAACTCCAATACTTTGGCCACCTGATGCAAAGAGTTGACTCGCTGGAAAAGACCCTGATGCTGGGAAGGATTGGGGGCAGGAGAAGACGACAACAGAGGATGAGATGGCTAGATGGCATCACCGACTCGACGGGCATGAGTTTGAGTAAACTCCGGGAGTTTGTGATGGACAGGGAGGCCTGGCGTGCTGTGATTCATGGGGTCGCAAAGAGTCAGACACGACTGAGCGACTGACCTGAACTGAACCAGCCCACCTCTACCCCATTACTCCACATGCCATTCCCCTCATCAGCTATACATTCAAGGCCAACAAAGCCAAGATTATTTCCTAAAGCAACAGATTCTAACTTGGCCTAAGTATTACGCAGTAGCTCCACATTTTCACAATACCCCTTGCAATCACCCCCAACTCCCACAGCTCCCCGAATTAATTACTTAAGGTAGCCATTCTCTTGCTACTGTTGTTCAGGCACTCAGTCATGTCTGACTCTTTGCAAGTCCATGGACTGCAGCACACCAGACTTCCCTGTCCTTCACCATCTCCTGGGTTTTGCACAAACTTGTGTTCACTGGGTCAGTGATGTCATCCACCATCTCATCCTCTGTACTCTCCTCCTCCTCCTGCCTTCAATCTTTCCTGGCATCAGTGTCTTTTCCAATGAGTCAGTTCTTCATATCAGGTGACCCAAGTATTGGAGCTTTAGCATCAGTCTTTCCAATGAGTAACAGGGTTAATTTCCTTTAGGATTGACTGGTTTGATCTCCGTGCTGTCCAACGAACTCTCAAGAGTCTTCTCCAGCACAGTTCAAAGGCATCAATTTTTCAGCGTTCAGCCTTCTTTATGGTCCAACTCTCACATCCATACATGACTACTGGAAAAACCACAGCTTTGACTAGACAAAGTAATCTCTGCTCTTTAATACGCTATCTAGGTTTGTCATTGCTTTTCTTCCAAGGAGCAAGTGTCTTTTAATTTCATGAAAGCAGTCCCTGTCCACAGTGATTTTGGAGCCCAAGAAAATAAAAGTCTGTCACTGTTTCCATTGTTTTCCCATCTATTGGCCATGAAGTGGTGGGTCTGGAAGCCATGATCTTAGTTTTTTGAGTGCTGAGTTTTAAGTGAGCTTTTTCACTCTCCTCTTTCACCTTCATCAAGAGGCTCTTTAATTCCTCTTCGCTTTCTGCCATAAAGGTGGTGTCATCTGCCTATCTGAGGTTATTGATATTTCTCCCAGCAATCTTGATTCCAGCTTGTGATTCATCCAGCCCAGCATTCGCATGATGTACTCACATGTAAGTTAAATAAGCAGAGTGACAGTATACAGACTCAATGTATCCCTTCCTCAATTTTGAACCAGTCTGTTGTTCCATGTCAGGTTCTAACTGTTGAAGATCCAGTTTTCCCCACAGCCAGTCCCTCCCATCAGGAAGCTTGCACAAGCCTCTTATCCTCATCCATTAGAGGGCAAACAGAATGAAAACCACAATCAAAGAAAACCATTCTCTGCCTGTCAGCAAACATCTTCATAGTTCAATTTTGATTGGCTTCTCAGAAAACAAAAAAATATTTGCGCAGGAAATAATTTCTTTTAAGTCTGTTTTTTTTTTTTTTTTTTGAGGGCCTTACATTTAGAGGCCAGCATTTTCACTCCAATGACACAATGATTTCATGAAAAATTGGGCTGGACCATTTTACTGCATCATGTATTGTCTCTTTCCAATTCCTAACTGGGTACGTCAACCACGATTACAGATCAAGAAAAGCAACAACTTTTTTAAATTGTAGGTCTTAATAATTCTATTCCTAGCTACTGCAAATCCTGAGATGTATTAGACATAAATTCACTCCTTTAAAACAAATTCTTTCCATCACTATGTAATAGCTACCAGAGACAGGCAAGTCCCTGCACCAGGCCTGACAGGAAAAAGGAAGGTGTAAATCATGACCCCTCCTTCCAAGGCACTCAATCATTCTTTTTTTTTTTCCACTTATTTTTATTAGTTGGAGGCTAATTACTTTACAATATTGTAGTGGTTTTTGTCATACATTGACATGAATCAGCCATGGATTTACATGTATTCCCCATCCCAATCCCCTCTCCCTCAATCATTCTTAACCATATGGCAAGTAATTGTTCCTGCACTTTCCCCAAATATTCTCACACACTTCCCAACAGATACAACTTCTATTGCTTATGATCCATCAGAAGACACACTCTGAAAAGTCATTCTGGAAATAACTCATCAAGGGCATGATGAGAATAGTCCATGAGGAACACAGAACTTTCCAGTCACCAGAGCCAGAATAGAAGATTTCTTCCTATCTCCAGTCCCCTCAAAAAAAAGCTCTTTTAATGAAATACAAAGTATCACATTACCCCTAATTGAGAAAGTACCAGAACCAGGCTTGAGTATGGGTGAAGAGTGTAAATCTTATGGTTAAAAAAAAAAAAAAATCAAGAGAATACTGAGATTACCAGTTTTTGGTATTTTTACCCCAGCTATGTTGTTCCCCAGGGTATGGCCATATCATTTTTCTCTGGGTCCCAACGTTCCCATGGATAAAATAGGAATCGAAACATCTCTCTCGCCAGATGGGAAACTGAGTAAATAAAGTTTAATTAGACACAGTTCCTGTTCTCCAGGAGCTTATTCTAGTAAGTGAGCCATATAAAGAAACAGGTTATTGCACTGTGGTGACAGAAATAGGCACTTGGGGAGGTCGTCTAACCTAGTCTGAGGGGTAAAGACCAAGTTAGGGCAAGTTTCCTGGAAGAACTACTGCCTAAATTTTAAGATCTGAAGGAAAACTATGTGTTTGAGAATAAGGAGAGGCAACTAGGAAAAGGCTTTTCCGATCAGAAACCAACAGTGCAAAGGCTTGAAGGTGCCAACCTGTCTTTGAGCAACACCAAAAGAGATTAAAGAAGAAAGCCAGAGCCTGATTCAAAAGCACGTCCTACACCCTCTTAAGGAATTTAGGTTTTATTCTACAGACACTGAAGGTTGGTGACTGTAGGAGGAAATCAGAGTGGCAACTGAGATGAAAGACTCTGACTACAGTGAGAAGAATGAATTGGAGAGGAGGAACTCTCCCACTCAACAATTAGATTCGATCCTTCTATTAAGTTCTTTAGTAACCTCTCATTTCTCAACTCTAGCCCTCCTCTCACCTGCAATTAATCTACCCAATAGCTGCTTCCTTCACTGGGGCTTCGAAAACTGCAATAAGAGATCACAAATGAACCGTGTACTCCATTTGGCACGTATTAAGGAATTAACGAATTAGGCTGTTACCGCCGTCTCAGAAAACTTGGCGTCCTGGACTAAGATGCTGGATGCAGGGATGGAGAAAAGGGAACAAACAAAGCCTTGCCGAGTGACTAAACATGGCGAATGAGGGAGGTCTGAGACGTGGCGAAGAGGACTGCTTCCAGACTGGGTAACACGGTAAACGGTGGAGACAACGACTTCCGTTTGGATAGTCCATTTTACTCGCCTTCCAAACCCTAAGAAGGTCGTCCACTGATTCCACACCCTATCTACCAGCCTTCATCGCAGCTCTCGGGCGACCTACAAGACTTCCAGAGCGAGTCACACAAGCGTCCCCGACTGTATCCATCCCCCTCCCCCGCCCACTCCGCAGTTTTTCGGTCCTCATCCACCTACCACCCCTCGCGGCCTGGCCGCAATCCCTGGACTCGCGCCACGCCGGGTTGCCTCAACCCCAAACTCACGCTTGCGGGCCTCGGACACCTTCTCGGCGGCCCGTTTCTCCGCCTGGAGCAGCTGCTGGATGCCCTGCGACTGACTGGCCATGGCTATGGCGATGGCGCCTGCAGGGGCGACTCCGAGGCGGCAGACGACGGCTTGCTCGGCCGAATCGCCCCCTCAGGTCAGCTGATCCAGACGCGCACGGTCTGCGCTTGCGCCCGTCGCCCCGCCCACCGTCACGTGACCTCCATGACGCCGCGTCAGCTGACTGCGCTGGGCGCCCTGCGACTCGGGGCGGGGCAAGAAGCCGGGAGGAGGCGGGAGAGTGGAGTGGGTTGACTGCGCCTGCGCAGCGTCTGTCTCCGCTGTCTTCCTGTCTCAAGAGCAAGCTTCGGCCTGGTGTCTCTCTGGTTCCATCTTTGTGGTTGTTCTGTCACGTCGTTATTGTAGTAATCCCTCCCGTTTACAATAAACTTACATTGAGATCCAGAGAAGGGCCAGGTCAAATCACTTTCTCCTATTCTTCACGCTGCTTTACTCCTTCCACGTTATGAAACTTTCCTTGGTACTCAGAATATATTAGGAGGCAGGTTAAACTTCTTATCAGGGCCCTTGGGTTGGAATCTGAATCGGGATAGGGAGACTTGGGAGTCACGTGTGCCACTAATCTGTGTGGTTTGAGGGGGGATGAGTTCCCTCTCTGAACCTGAGTTCAGGAAAGGATTAGAGTGTTATCTGTAAATACTTGATGAAGGCGTGCTGCGAACCGAGACCGCGTTTGTACTGAGGCTGCTGAAGAGAGCGAGACACAAGGTCCCTGGTGGAGCGGCCAGATGATGGACAAAAACAGAGTAGGTCAACTAAGTAGAAAGTTACAAACTGTGGTAAAGTAATGAAGGGAAAACACAGGTTGTTCTTGGAAGGAGTAAGGAGAGCGAGTTGACGAGGTGTCTGAAGATGCTTTCAAAGAAGTGACATTTAAAATGAGATCAGAAGAATGAGAAGCTAGCCAGGAAAGAATAGTGGGGACGGTGGAGGGTGACTAAAGAAAAAGACCCACATATGTGGATTTGCAGGGAGCAACAAAGACATCTCCCACCACAAATACGGAGATAGGAAGCCAGGGGTTGAGTTTATGATATGACAGTGTCCTAAATGCTTGACAACTCCTTATGGTAAGTTAGAAGTAGTGTTATTAACCCCATTTTGTTATTGATCAACTTGCAGCTCAGAGAGGTTAAGTAACTCGCCCAAAGGCAAACCCCTGTTAACTATCAGGTGGGGTGTTTGAGGGTTATCCCAGTTGCCACTAATGGTAAACAATCTGCCTGCCAATGCAGAAGATGTAAGAGATGAGGGTTTGATTCTTAGGTGGAGAAGAAACCTTGGAGAAGGGAATGGTAACCCACTCCAGTATTCTTGCCTATAATATCCAATGGGAAAAGCAGCCTGGCGGGCTACAGTCTATGGGGTCTCAAAGAGTCAGACATGACTGGGGCAAGGGTGTTTGAATCTAGCCAGGTCTACTGAGTGGAACATCTGACCCATTGTGCTCGTCTATGAGAATCTTATGGGCTGTAGGAAAGACCAGGTGATGTACCAAGAACAGAAGACATGTCTGAACTTGTAAGTAAAAGTATCTCTCTACTTCAGAAGGAGCTGAATTCCTACCTCATAACAGTTTCATGTGGTAAGTTTCAGTTCAGTCACTCAATCGTGTCCGACTCTTTGAGACCGCAGGGACTGCAGCACTCCAGGTTTCCCTGTCCATCAACAACTCCCAGAGTTTACTCAAACTCATGTCCATTGACTTGATGATGCCATCAAACCATCTCATCCTCTGTCATCCCCTTCTTCTCCTGCCTTCAGTCTTTCCCAGCATCAGGATCTTTTCTAATGAGTCACCTCTTCGCATCAGGTGGCCAAAGTACTGGAGTTTCAGCTTCAGCATCAGTCCTTCCAAAGAATATTCAGGACTGATCCCCTTTACGATTGACTGGTTGGATTTCCTGTCAGTCCAAGGGACTCTCAAGAGGCTTCTCCAACACCACAGTTCAAAAGCATCAATTCTTTGGCACTCAGCTTTCTTTATAGTCCAACTCTCACATCCATACATGACTACTGGAAAAACCATAGCTTTGACTAGATGGACCTTTGCTGGCAAAGTAATGTCTCTCTCTGCTTTTTAATATGCTGTCTAGGTTGGTCATAGCTTTTCCTTCAAGGAGCAAGTGTCTTTTAATTTCATGACTGCAGTCACCGTCTGCAGTGATTTTGGAGCAGTGGTAAGTTTAGGAGGGTGAAATTAAAAGAGCTGGATATATATAGATATAGATGTGAGATATATATATATATATATCTCCCAAACAATAATGCAGAAAGGTTCATGCACTCTGATGTTTATAGCAGCGTTATTTACCATTGCCACATGTGGAAATAACCTAAATGCCCATTAACAGATGAGTGGGTAAAGAAGATGTCTTTTATGTACACAATGGAATACTACTCAGCCATAAAAAGAATGAAATCTTGCTGTTGGCAATAATTTAGGTGGACTTGGAATGCATTGTGCTTTAGTGAAATAAATCAAAGGGAGAAAGACAAATACTGTATGGTATTACTTATATGTAGAATCTAAATAATACAACAAACTAGTGAAATGAACAAAAAAGAAAGAAAAAGACTCTCAGATGTAGAGAACAGACTAGTAGTTACCATTAGGGAGAAGGGAAGAGAGGTGGGCAAGGTAAGGGTAGGGAATGAAGAGGCACAAACTACTATGTATAAAATAAATAATTATAAGGATATATTATACAACATAGGGAATATAGCTAATACTGTATAATAACTGTAAATCTAGTATGACCTTTAAAAATTGTTGAATCACTCTGTTGTAAAACTGAAACTTATATATTGTATATGAACTGTATCCCGATTAAAAATTAAAATAAATATAAATAAAAGATAATCACAGCCCCAAAGTGGAAACGACTCCAATGCCCATGATCTGATGAGTGGATTACAGAATATGTCATTTCTTTACAATGAGTATTATTTGGTCTTTAAAAGGAATGTGGTAATTGTACATGGTCTAGGATGCGTTGACCTTGGTAACATCATGCTAAGTGAAAGAAACCAGACACAAAATACCACATATTGTACAGTTCCATTTATATGAAATGTTCAGATTAGACAAATCTATACAGATATTAAGTAGTTTGTGGTGTTGCAGATGCAGAAAATTTTCTCTACCCTTTCAGGTTCTTCTAAGAATTAAATTGACTTGAGACAGATTAACAGGAGAAAATCAAACAAAGCTTAATACACATAAAATAGAGAGATACAAAGAAACAGTAATTCACCAAAGTGTTTGAAACCTCACCTTAAACACTATCTTCAGCTGAAAACAATAGAGGATATTACTGGTGAGCGTTTGGGGCTTTCAAGGAGGAAGGCAATTGACATAAGATGGAAAAGCAAATGTTTGGTGAATAAATGTTTGCTGGGCCATGCAGGGTCAATGGGACTTAGAGTGGACTCCAGTCTCTAAGACTCTCCCCATCACACTTAGCCCATATTCTTTGCAGACATCTCTGAGGATAGATCTACTACTGTAACAGGCCTTCTGTCTAAATTCTTCAGGCAGTTAAGGGAAAGGTCAGAGTTTCCTCCTGTGTCTTTTTTGGGCCTTGACTATTTTCAGTTCAAAATAGTCTGCATGCTAAAGAGACATTTTGGGGTGGCAAGTTTTGCCTCCCTACGTTCCCACCCTTGAAGAATTTTTAAGAAGTTTCATAGTCCAAGACTTCCCTAGCAGTCCAGTGGTTAGGGATCTGCGCTTCCACTGCAGAGGGCGCAGGTTCAATCCCAGGTCTGGGAACTAAGATCCCACATGCTGTGTGGTGTGGCAAAAAAAGAAAAGTTTCGCAGTCCAGAAGCTGAGTTGGTGGAAATTGTTCTGTCTCATTAAGCCAGTTCCTTTAGTCTTGACACTAGGTCAGTGCAGTTAAGTTCATTTCATGAGGCAGTGATGCAGATGGGTTCTCAAAGTTAGGTTTATAAAGTGTAAGCAGTACATTTCTGTTGAGACAAAAGAAAAATAAAGATAAATGATTGGAGCGAATTATAAACCTATTGTTTTAGTGCTAAGAAATGCCAGTCAAGAAGACTTCTAGATGTCAGGGTCTAAGCATCTTTTGCAGTTTGAAACCTCTCTTATGACGTCATCAGCTGTTCCAGTAAACTGAGTGTCTCACACAGCAACAGGCACGAAGATTGTCTAAATATGAGCTGATGGATATGATTATAATTTTATCACTTTTTGTTTGAAATATTTTTCTCCCTACCTAATCTCCTAGAATTTGGGAACTGTTGCTTGCTCCTTGGAAGAAAAGCAATGACCAATCTAGACAGCATATTAAGAAGAAGAGACATTACTTTGCCAACAAAGGTCTGTCTAGTCGAAGCTATGTTTTTTCCAGTAGTCATGTATGGATGTGAGAGTTGGACTATAAAAAAAGCTGAACACTGAAGAATTGATGCTTTTGAACTATGGTGTTGAAGAAGACTCTTGAGAGTCCCCTGGACTGCAAGGAGATGAAACCAGCCCATCCTAAAGGAAATCAGTCCTGAATATTCATTGGAAGAACTTTTGCTGAAGCTGAAACTCCAATACTTTGGCCACCTGATGCAAAGAACTGACTCATTGGAAAAGACCCTGATGCTGGGAAAGATTGAAGGTGGGAGGAGAAGGGGACAACAGAGGATGAGATGGCTTGATGGCATCATCGACTCAGTGGACATGAGTTTGAGTAAACTCTGGGAGTTGGTGATGGACAGGGAGGCCTGAAGTGCTGCAGTCCATGGGATCGCAAAGAGTCAGACACAACTGAGTGACTGAACTGAACTGAGGGAATATTCTTATATTCAGGCAATATTGTCATTTGCATAAATTCACTAAGAATCTGTTCTTAGAATACATTACAAACATTGATTATATTACCAGGGCTTTGCCTGGAATGTCATATTTGAGATAGACATGCATAGACTCATATATGACCAGACAGCTTAATGGCAAGAATCCCTTAACGTTCCTCTCAGCTTTTAATTGTCTTGTTAATAAATTTAATTTTTTTTTACTAGCATCTGTAAGACCCATGAGAGGAAGCAAAGATTTCAGTCAGACTCCCATAAGGCTTCCCAAACTGCTATTGTTGTTATGCTTAAGGTTAGCTGTTATATTGTATCAACCTTTAAATCTGATTTTTTTACAGGAACCAATGAGACAGCTTTTTATGGTTAGAGCTGTCTAAAAACTTTGCCAGTTTTTCAGTTTAAAGGGTCCATCTTCTGGCCATTGACAAGTAGCATCTTAAGAGCAACACAGTTAAGTTGCAAGAGGCATCTGCAAAAGAGAAAGTGGAGGATGCTGTCCTCACAAGGTCCAGACAGGTCCAAAAACAGTCTTTAAAAGTGAAGACCTGTATTGCATCACTAATAAAGCAACAAAGGTTCCGCTGACAAAGGCCCCTTAGGGACTGGGACCCCTTATGACAAACTTCCCTGAGAGATGACATGGCTTCACAAAGGGACTGCTAGGAATCCCAGTCTATTTGACTGGCTGCCAAATGCACACCAGTGTGTATGCCTTCCAGATGGCAGAGACCAGAGAGAATCTTCCAACGGGTTTGCAAGCCAAGCTCTCAAAACACAGAGCAAGGCAAAAGGAAAAGCTAATCAGACCAATGGTTTTCATCCTTTTATAACAAAGAACACAAAAGACAGACACAAAGAGAAACAGGGATCATCTCTGGGAAGAAAGGAAAAAACAAACCAAGAGTAAGTACTCAATCGAATTCCAAGAGTTGCTGAGTCCAAGGAAGCCTACAAACATTTCCTCCTGATAACCTAATTTTAGAAAAGAGAAAAACTCTTGCCATTCTTGTTTCCAACAGATCCTGCCGGCAGAGATCCAGGAGACTGACAGACTCGGTAAGGATTCTCACCTTCTGCCAGGTTTTGTCAGCTTTCCCAGGATCTCTTCACTGCAGCAGCTTTGGGGCGAATCGTGTCCAGTCGCTAAAACCGCATCCCATCCTCACTGCCAACTGTTATGGAGGAAGAAAATTTCCTCTCCCCTTCTAGATTCTTATGGCTGGTCTAAGAATGCAATTAACATGAGATAAATTAGCAAGGGAAAATCAAGCAAAACTTAATAACATGAGTGCATGGACAGACCCTGGAACACTAACTCACCAAAATAGCTGCAACTTTCACCTTAAATACCATCTTCAGCTGAAGCAAAAGACAATGTTGTGGGTAGAGGTTTGGGACTTCAAAGGGGGAGGAAGGCAATTGACACAGAGATGGAAAAGCAAACGTTTGGTAAAAATATGTTTGCTGGGCCATAGAGGGTCAGTGGGACACAGAGTGGACTCTGGTCTCCTAAGAATTTCTCCCGATACCTATCCTGTATTATTTGTAGGCCCTCTCTTTTAGATTCTTCAGGCAGTTAGGAGGAAGGTCAAAATTTCTTCCTGAGTCTTTTGGGTCTTGATTATTTTCAGTTCAAAATAATCTGCGTGCTAAAGAGACAGTTTGGGGTGGCAAGGTTTGCTCCCCTACTGTGACTAACGGGGCTGGGAGAAGTCGGAATTCAGGGTGCTGACTGGTGTGGGTTTTCTTTTGGGGATGATGGAAATGTTATGGAATTAGGTGGGGTGATGGTTGCACACCCTTGTGAATATACTTAAAACACCAAAGTGTACATTTTAAAAGGGCGAATGGTACAGTATGTGAATTATGTCACAATAAAGTTGTTATGAAAAGAGATGGTAGATGTGAAAATTTGTACAGTTTCTAGTCTATAGAAAGTGCCAGAAAAAACAGAAGCAGTTGTTTTTATCTGGCTGGGGTGATTGTTTGAATTACAAATCCGGTTCTCCACTTAACAAAAGCCTTCACATCGGGGGTTTCTCAAACAGCCAGTTTCCTCAAAGCATCTAAATAGCTACAAATTCCAGAATTTTTTTTTTCCCTCACAGCATTTCAAAAGTTTATTGTATAAAAAGAGAAACAGCAGACAATCTGTCTTCTGAAGTGTTCAGCCGGGTTTGGATTTTTCTGGTTATCTGAGTGGGTGTTTGTTGTCAGAACTTGGGTACCCTGAGGAGATGTCCCTCAGTAACTAGGAAATGAGGGTGAAGCAATTGCCCTCCAAAGGGAGCCTTCAAGTCTTGAGCCAGCAGGCCAGAGCAAAGAGCAGCAAAGTCATCTGAGGAGCGCAGTGTGGGTTCCAGGCCTTGTTTCCCCAATGAGGGAATAAGATAGCCAGTTGAGGAAAAACATGTGCCCATTCTGAACTTGAGTAGAATTTATATACTACTACTGTGTGAAAATTGTGTAAATCTTAATTATGTCGAATTCGTTCATAATGCTTTTCAGGTCTACTGTATTCTTCTACTTCTCAGTACATTCATTCTATTAATTTCCGAGAGTTTGGTATTGAAGCTCCAACTAAAAATCTTAACTTATCTACATAAAACAAATAATTGTAATATATAGTGGAACTATATGTACCTTTGTTCTATATTTTCCAAGCCTCCTGTAAATGTGTTGTCATATTTTCACAATTTTAAAATAAAAAAGAAAGATTAAAAAGGAAAAAAGAATGTGCCCATCCTGAGGTGGGGCTGTTCAGACACAAGCCTGAAGCAAGATGAAGGAATAGGACTGAACTTTCCAGGCCCTGGGTCAATAATAACTAAGGGAAATGGGGTCTCTCAGTGGTTGGGCTAAGGAAACTGACCAAGGTTCAAATTTCAGCCCTGTCATTTACTTGCTGGGTGACCTTCAGTAAAATTCTTGAACTTCTGTGAGCCTCAGTTTGTTTATATGACATTAATAATAGTATAATAGGGTTATAATGAGGATTCAATTAGGTAATACATGTAATTAGTTTAGAACGTACTCACTACTCATAAGAACGTAGCTATCTGTTCTGATTATACATGGAAGCATGGAAGATACAGTTGTTTAATACTTCTTACATATTCTAGAAAAAGCTGACTTAAAACTCAACATTCCAAAACCTAAGATCATGGCATCCAGTCCCATCACTTCATGGCAAATAGAAGGGGAAAAGTGGAAACAGTGACAGATTTGATTTTCTTGGGTTCCAAAATCACTGTAAACGATGACTGCAGTCACAAAATTAAAAGAAGTTTGCTCCTTGGAAGAGAAGTTATGACAAACCTAGACAGCATATTAAAAAGCAGTGACATCACTTTGCCAACAAAGGTCCATACAGTCAAAGCTATGGCTTTTCCAGTAATCATGTACAGATGTGACAGCTGGACCATAAAGAAGGCTGAGTGCCAAAGAATTGATGCTTTTGAACTGTGGTGTTGGAGAAGACTCTTGAGAGTCCCTTGGACTACAAGGAGATCCAACCAGTCCATCCTAAAGGAAATCAGTCCTGAATATTCATTGGAAGGACTGATGTTGAAGCTGAAGCTCCAATACTTTGGCCACCTGATGCGAAGAACTGACTCATTGGAAAAGACTCTGATGCTTGGAAAGATTGAGGCAGGAGGAGAAGGGAATGACAGAGGATGAGATGGTTGGATGGCATCATTGACTCAATGGACATGACTTTGAGCAAACTCAGGGAGATGGTAAAGAGCAGGGAAGCCTGGCATGTTGCAGTCCGTGGGTTCGCAAAGAGTCAGACACGACATAGTGACTAAACAACAGCAACATATTTAGAAGACATTCAAGTGAAGGCAAGTAGTTTCAAATTGATTGTTAAACCTCTTGTAGTTGAGGGTTTTTAACAGAGAAACCTGATCTGACTGTCAAGGGGGAGGTAAATAGCCAAGCTTGAGGTGTCAGTACTAGCTTCTGGTTGAAGGCAGGGGGTGTAAAGACCTTTGGAGGAAAAGAGCACAACTTGAGCAAGAAGAGCTCTGCAGCAAGAGAGAGCATGGAGTATTCCAGAAAGAGCAGCGAGGCTGGAGTGTACGGAGTGGGGGTGGGGGGTAGGGAGTCTATAGTGAGGCCAGATCGGTGGGGCCTGGATGCCTTGCTAAGGACTTGACCTTCATCTTAAAAGCTTTTCTTCCAAGGAGCAAGTGTCTTTTAATTTCACGGCTGCAGACACCATCTGCAGTGATTTGGATAAACACTTCCTAATCAGCTGGTTGAGACTTCTTCTGATTGCAGAACAATTCCAACTACATCACACTACCAGACTTACCTACTTCTTCCTATAAAAGTCTAAGGTAAAGCCACTCTGCCAAGGTGATCTTCCTGACCCGAAGATAGAACCTGTGTCTTCTGTATTGCCAGGTGGATGCAAACTACTATATACAGAATGAATGAACAACAAGGTCCTACTGTATGGCATGGGTTACATAGTGGCTCAGACAGTAAAGAATTCAACTGCAATGCAGGAGATGGGTTCAATCCCTGGGTCAGGAAGATCCTGAGGAGAAGGAAATGGCACCCCACTCCAGTCTTCTTGCCTGGAGAATTCCATGGACAGAGGAGACTGGCAGTCTACAGTCCATGGGGTTGCAAAGAGTCAGACATGACTGAGTGATTATCACACACACACGAAGATAAAGACTGGTGGGCTACAACCCGTGGGGTCACAAAGAGTCAGACACGAATGAGCAGCTAACACAGTGTAGGGCACAGGGAACTAGACTCAATATCTTGTGATTAAACCATAAAGGAAAAAAATATAAAAATAGAATGTATATGGTATATAACTGAGTCACTTGCTGTAACAGCAGAGATTAGCACTACAGTGTCAATTACAATTTTTAAAAATTTATTATTGTCTCTGTTATCTTAGCCTCAGTTTTCTCTTCTGTAAAATGAAAATAATAGGGCCTACGCTGAAGGGATTTGAGAGGATTTAGTAGGCTCAGGCATGAAATGTTAGCCTGTTATTATTACAGAATATGTTGGAAAAACAGTTTGGTCTTCTCAAAGGAGTGGGAGGCCATTGTCTACGAGAAGCATCTAAATCATGCTCAGTGTCTGCCACTCTCTTCTGAACCAAGTGTCCAGAGGCAGAGCCTTAAAAAGGTCACCATGATTTTGCTCCTGTGTCCCTGCCACTCTGGTGTAGCAGAAGCTCTTGTTGTCCCTCCCAGTTCCCTGGGGTCCCTTTTTTTTCTTAAATTTTTGGCCATACCCTATGGCATGCAGGACCTCAGTTCCTCTCTCAGGTATCAGAGGCACGCCCTTGCATTGGAAGGTGAAAACTTAATCACTGGACTACCAGGGAAGTGCCCCTGTGGCCTTTTAATGGACTCCAGTCCATTTCCAGCTGCCGGTATCTGCTTTTCTCAGCCTAAAGTTTTCCCCCACCCCCCTAGAATTGAGGAAGGTCGTTCTTTTCAGGCACAGATCTAGCTGAAAATGACCAGGGGCACTTCCCAAGGAGCAGACCTCAACAGGTGACACAGAGAGCTAGTGTATAAATACCTCTGTTCCCCTGACTTCAGGTGAGCAAAATCCGAGGCATATATTTTGTGCTGGGTTTTTCCCAGGGAATTAACTCCACTCTTTCCTGGTTTAATAACACACCACCCCTTTCTTGGGTCACTTCTGTACTCTCCCACCACTCTGCCCTGCACGTTCCGCATAAACACTTGTGCTTAAGTGCATGCTTCGGGGTCTGCTTCCCAGAGAACCTGCACTCACCATCAGGCTCAACTGGTTAGACCAGAATTGAACCTTGATCTAAGACAGCCACCCTTGGAGGGCCAGAACTCCACTCTGTGCCTAATTATGATTAAGCCAAGCAAGCTGATTGTTTTTCTCAGGGAGCAGAGAAGAAAGAAACTAAAGCAGGAAAAAGGAGAACAGCAAAAGATGAACTGGATCCTGGCACCCTCACTGATGTGCTTCCTTGGGCGTGTGTGTATGTCTGTGTGGTTTTGTTTGTTTATTTTTGTTTTTTTCCGCAGCATGTGGCTTGCAGTATCTCAGTTCCCTGACCAGATATTGAACTGTAGTCCACGGCAGTAAAAGCCCGGAATACTAACCACAAGGCCACCAGGAAACTCCTTCTGTGCGGTTTTATAACTGCACAGTTTTATGACACCAGTGAGTGAACTTAAGCACAGTTTTAAAAAGAGGCTTCAGGGCCAGACAGACTTGAGTTCAGATCAGGCCTGTGTGTTGTTATTTAGTTGCCAAATCATGTCCAACTCTTTGTGACCAGGTGAACTGCAGCATGCCAGGCTTCTCTGTCCCTCACCATCTCCCAGAGTTTGCCGAAGTTCAGGTCCAGTGAATCAGTGATGCCATCCAACCATCTGAGGTCTGTGTGGTCTTTAGCAAATATAGCTTAGCACCTCTGAATCTCCGTTTCCTCCATTCTAAATGGGAAAAGACAAGCCACCTTATAGGGATTTTAAGGATGAAATAAAGGAATATGTGCTAGGCAACCTGGGATATGGTTTGTGGTCAATATATGTAGTTCTATCCCTTACCTGACATCATCTACAGGTACTGGCATCTACAAATAGATCCTGTCTTTTGGTCACCATGGCGACCCTAGACAAGCTCATAAATTTCCTCTAATGAAGATATTTTCATTTTTCCCTGCTGTGTTTGTCTGTGTCTTGCATAAATTAAAATCTCCCAGAGGAGCCACATTTTAGAGTATATGGTCTGACCATTTGTAATCCACATCACCTACTCTGATATGGGCAAAAATAATCAAACAGGAAAAATCAAAAAGGCTCCATTCAATCTTCCTTGAGCCCTAAGGTGCCTCTATATATTGGGCAGCTTGGGGACCAGCTTAGGGAACGGAGAGGGGGAGACTGGGAACAGCTTGGTTGACTTTGGGAGGTCAAGAGTAGCCTCCAGTCAGCTGGTGTAATTTGACAGACCACCAAGTAAGACCTCCTGCTTCACTGACTCTCACTTCCCCTTCGCTTGGGGTTTGTAATTCATTTTGTTTCCTCCTGAGGACCTGATCTTACCAGGTCCTAAGCTACCCATGAGAGGCTCAAATAACAATCTGGCCCAGGGTCTGCCCTGAGGAACTTACTATCAGCAACCTCCTTTTCTTTCTTCAAGAAATGAAGGCATTGGAGGAAGTGATTTTTAAAATCCCTTCTTACACTGAAATGGCATGATTTTTCAGAACCTGAGGTCAACTCTAGGAGCAAACCCTGGGAAGAAAAGCTTTGCTTAGAGATAAAGATAAGGATGGGAGATGATTGAAATGTCATGGATTTTTGCAAACGCTTCAAAGTGTTACTAAGACACGAACCCAGCATCTTTCTTTCCGTGGATCTGAAGGGACTATGATGTAACTGGGAACCTGCCATGTGGATAAGCTGCGTCCCCGGTTGAGATTCAGGCTGTCTGGGCCAGACATCTACAGTCACTCTGCTTTAACACTTGTTTTGAAGATGTGAATTTGTTCCAACACAGTTGATATGTCAGAGAACCACTTGAGCATAATGCAAAGTTTTATTTCATCCACAAGAAACATTAGGTGAAAGCAGAAAACTGCCACCTTCTGACCCAACTTTGTAGTGAGAAGTAAAAAACAAATCTGGACTGAAGCAAGGAGAGACTTCACTTGAATGATTTATTGCAAGGAGGGGAAGGGGGCAAGGTACAGTTGTAGCATGGAGGAACATCCACCATGAGGTCCGTGGTTTAGGCAAGAAGTTTTCTTCTATGAGTATTAGTCACTCAGTTGTGTCCAACTCACTGTGACCCCTGGACTCCCACCATGGACAGAATCCCTCTGTCCATGGGATTCTCCAGGCAAGAATGCTGGAATGGGTTGCCATTTCCTTTTCCAGGGATCAAACCCAGGTCTCCTACATTGCAGGCAGATTCTTTGCCATCTGAGCCATCAGGGAAGCCCTTCTATGGAGCGAAGTAATCAAGGCCAGTAGGAACTGGCTGTGGAGAGAAGGATGAAAGGCTATGTAATGAATCAGACAGAGTAACTTGAAGAATGTAGCCGACTCTCAGGAGGTGGCTAAGGAGGGCTGGACACTGGTCCAGGCCCACGGTGGGCCAGGTTCGGCGGCCTCAGGGAAGGGGAGAGCCTTAAACCAAAGTCTGGCTGACAAGAATTTTGTTCTGATTGTGTTAAGTTGCTTGAGTCATGTTTGACTCTTTGCAACCCTATGGAATGTAGCCCGCCAGGCTCCTCTGTCCATGGAATTCTCCAAGCGAGAATACTGGAGTCGGTTGCCATTTCCTCCTCCAGGGGATCTTCGTGACCCAGAAATCCAACTTACTTCTCTTATGTCTCCTGCATTGGCAGGTGGGTTCTTTACCACTAGCACCATCTGGGAAGCCCTTTGTTCTGATTGGGACAAAACAATTCAGCTACTCCTTTACAAGGCCAAGAATGGGAATTTGGAGGGTCTGTGTACAGCCTTGTCTTGGGTTAAGAAGGGCGGTCATCCAGAACCTTATCTCAGTTACACAAGAAGAATGGCTTTAGGCGTGTTTCTGGAACACAGAAAGGTGAGGGGGTTTCTTTAGCCATCACTGTTTTCCAGGATGATAAGACTCCAGTTAAATTCAGCATTGTCACTAGGCGTATGCAAACACACACACACATACACACAGGTGCTTCAGCCAGCCACAGATGCCCCGGTTCTCTACATGTGTTACGAGGTGCATCTACCCCCCTCTGGTGTCATAGCTGTCTCACAAATTTCAGATATCCCTCTCCCACCACACCACACAACCCTCCCCGAAGTCCATAAGCAAACTTCAGTTCCCTCTCAAGGAAAGATGCCATATTTATCGTGGTAATTATGTGTTTCTCACCTTCCCAGGTGGCTCAGTGGTAAAGAATCGGCCTGCCAATGCAGGAAATGCAGGTTCAATCTCTGGGTGGGGGCGATCCCCTGAAGGAGGAAATGGCAACCCACTCCAGTATTCCTGCCTGGGAAATCCCAAGGATGGAGGAACCTGGTGGGCTACAGTCCATGGGGTGAGAAGAGTCAGACACGACCTAGTGCTGAGCATACATGTCTGTGTTTCTTAACCACTTAACATGTGCAAGAATATGACACTATTTTTATTAGGTTCCTACCTTTTTTTAAAAAAAAAAAAAGCGTCCCTGAAAATATTTTCCAGGGTTGCGCCCTTAGCCGTTTTCCCCATTACAAGCCCCGTGGTTTGTAATTGCATGGTTGACATAGCACAGTGATTCTCGGGAGCTCATAATATAATCATGTGATAGCAGAGCTGACTGTACTGGCAATGAGGAGCCTCTTTGGAGAGAAAGTACGTGAGCAATGGCCCTGCGGCAGGCCAGGATCACTGGTCTCCGCGGTGTGTATTCTGCATGACTGTGCTCCGTGTCTAGCACAGGGCCGCTTGTGCCCAGCACAGGACTACCCAGCGGAGGCAGGAAGCAGGGCTTGGATCCAGAGCTTGCTCTGCTTGCCAAACACACGTGGCTCTGTCTGCTCAGAGGGAGCTCCTGTACTTGCACGGGAAAGAGGAGGAGAGGAGTTTTAATTGCATTTGGAATCGGAGTGAGTTAATTAAATGAACAATATTGTGTCTTACACCCCCAAAATGAGATTCTACTAATAACCTAAAAAGTCCTTCCAAAGTCTCCTAGAGCAAGACACTGTGTATTGAATACTCATGGACCAGGGCCCCTGGCCAGGAGCTCTGATTGCCCCAGGCCCCACCCAGGCTGCTCCGAGGGCTCAAGGGATCCAACATGCCTCCACTTTCAGAGTCTGGTGTGCCATGCAGAGCTTTGACTCCAAGTGAAGATACTGGGTTGGCTAAAATGTTCATTTAGTTTTTTCCACAAACTGTTACAGAAAAGCCTGAATGAGCTTTTTGGCCAACCCAATAAAATGAAAGGTTCTCACCATAAACGGTATAATGGGACCAGTGTTCAATAGAAGCTTCCCTGATGGCTCAGTGGGTAAAGAATTCGCCTGCAAAGCAGGAGACAGAGGAGATGTGGGTTCGATTCCTGAGTTGGGAAGATCCCCTGGAGGAGGACAAGGCTACCCACTCCAGTGTTCTTGCCTGGAGAATTCCATGGACAGAGGAGCCTGGCAGACTACAGTCCAAAGGGTAGCAAAGAGTCAGAGATGACTGAGCAACTGAAGATCAAAAACAAAGCTCAATAGCAAAAGGGCAGGGGGAGAAGAGGTAGGTGCTAGAGGAAGCATTTGCTGGTGAATGAAAGCTATTTCTGTCCTAAAGTAACCACACATCCCAACGTACCCAGGACAGTCTTGGTTAATGCGCCCTATGCCCCCTCTATTTTCAAAAGGGACCTGCTCACCCTATTTTTATTCTAAAAGTTGAGACTCCTTAATAAATAGTTGGTTAAACAACCTGTGGTATAATAAAAAAAATATGTATTTTGTCTCTGTCCCTGATTCCTGACACCACGATCCTAGGTTCTAAAACCCGTGGAATTTCCTAAGATATAGGAATGTCTTTTATTATTCATAATGTGCTTATGAGTTTACGCTAATGAGGTTACTCTTGGTGGGCCCTTAGGTAACTTAGGATGGAGGCTGGTTCTCAGACAAACCAACCCTGTGACTACAGGACTGGAATTTTCAGCCTCATTTCATTTCAGGGGAGGGGAGAGGGCTGCCAGTTGAGTTCAGTCACCAGTGGACAATGATTTATCAATCATGCCTACACAATGAAATATCTGTTAAAACCTGAAATGGGGGGTTGGGGGATCTTCTCAGTTGGTGAACATATCTATATGCTAAGAGGGTGGCTCATCCCATCTCCATGGGGACAGAGGCAACTGCACTCTGGACTCTTCTCCTCCCTTATACACCTTTTCATCTGGCACTAGTCATTTCAACCTCACCCAATAAAAGAGAAAGAAGAAGCAATCCTTTTTGACCTGACCCAAAGCTGCCACCTACTTCGAGTCTTCCTTAATCCCCTCCTTCACCTCCAACTAGAGTAGATCACTTCCTTCTCTGAGCCCTGGTGGTTGACCAGGTTCATACTACCACTGAAGACCCCAACTATTCACTTGCATCAGGAATGTTTTTGGCCACGAGTAACAGAAAACTCATCCAGTAGTACCTTAAATAAAATACACGCTTATTATCTCGCTTCATAAGAAGACTTAGAGTCTGAGGATCCAGGGCCAGTCAGAGGTCCAATGAGATCCTTCAAGAGCCTAGTCTCTTTTTACATTTTGTTCCTCCTTCCTAAACTTTTTTTTTCATTTTCACTCTTGTCATCTTGAAGTCACAAGATGGTCATAGCAATTAGGCAGAAATCCTCATACCAACCTCCCGAAGCAATTTAGAAAAATTCTATGTGTATTCTCTTAATGGAAATATAGTTGATTTACAATGTGCAGAAATGTGGATCAGTATTATACACACACACACACACACACACACACACACACGTCTCTTTGACCAGTACTGGGGTCAGGAACACTCACATAGAGGGATGGAATTGCCAGGGCTGCCTAAGACAAGCTATGACTCTTCCTAGGGCTGGAAGAGGGATCTCTGCCCTTACAACATCCCAGGGGAAGGGATGGAGGGTGGAGAATGGAGAATGGCTTTTGGGCTTTGAAGCTAGCCAATTTTGACCATCTGTTTCCCCTTGGCCATCACTTCCTCGGTGCCTCTGCCTCTCCAATACCTTGGGCCCTCCTTGCAAACACCACAAGGGACAGCCCTCCTCTCTTCCAGTCCCAGGAATGCTCAAAGTCTCCCAAGGATCTGGAGAGCACTTGATAAATGTTTTATGAATAAATGACAACAAAGAAGAAGGAAAGTTTTGGTTTTATGAGGCAGGAGGAAGGGAGAATTTGGAAGAAATATGTTTCATAGACTTAATGAACATTAGAGTTCATAGATAAGGAATTCTTTGCCAGAGCCCATGACTGAGTGTCTGGGGTTCCATGAATCCCTGAAACTCTAGGGAATGTTTGAATAAATGTGTATATGAATCTTGGGTATGGAGTGTTCTGTGGTTTATATCGCATCCTGAAAGTTCCTGAAACACCCCCCCGCCCAAAGGCTTAGAAGCTCCACCTCGAATGGCCTGAAACAACTCCTCAATTACCAGAGGCAAACCAGAAGCTAGCGTCCTATGGTGAATTATAACCTAACTGATCAAGTGCCCAGGGCACCCGAATCCTAGGAGTTATCCCTCAATGTTTGCCTTTTCCATCTGTTCTATTTTTAGGAAGCCAGAGCAAAGGTGTCATTATTCTACCTCCCAGCCAGCCTGGAAAGTCTTCCCTGCTGACTCACTAACATCCTCCCCTGAACAATGGTCTGTGGGCTCCATCACTCATGCTTGCTAACACACTGGCCTGGAAAGAGCAGATTCTAAGTGGTTGCGTAGCTTTAAGGAGTACTGGGGGAGCAGCTTGAGAAATGAGGAGGCGTGGAGGTAGAGGTGATATCCACCATACAGAGCCACTCCAGGCTGGAAGAGGGAAGGGAAGTTTACTTATAGATGCTGGTGAGACGCATGTTAAAGTCCAAGCAGCTTCTGCAGAGCCCAAAGCTTGTGCTTGGGAGTGAGGAGCTGAGAGAAGCCCCTCTCCTCCCCTGCCTCAGTGGGCAGCTTCCTCTCGCATATGAGGATGGAGAAAAAGGCTGCTGAGTCTGCATTGCAGGCTGAGTGTGCTACTCAGAGGATAGCATGTCTGTGTGCTCAGTTGCTCTGTGGTGTCCAACTCTTTGCGACTGCATGGACTGTAGCCCGCCAGGTTCCTCTGTCCATGGGATTATCCTGGCAAGAATACTGGAGTGGGTTGCCATTTCTTCCTCCAGGGGATCTTCCAGACCCAGGGATCGAACCCGCATCTCCTGTGTCTCCTGCATTGGCAGGTGGATTCTGTAACCTCTGAAACACCTGGGCAGCCCAATCAGGGGATAGCACTCCATCCATAGTAGAGTGTGCAAAACCAGGCCCAGGAGAGCTTTCTATGTTCAGCCTCCCTGGTGTGTACCCTGGTTAATCCGTAGACTTGCTGTGTGATCTTGGGAAATTCAATTAGCCTCTCTGGTTTTCATTTGGAAGTTACAGGATTGCACCACAACAATGGTCTCTACTACTGCTCCCAACAGCATCTGATCTCACAAAGGTTCCTCTGGAAGGGTTCCCACGAGGGATCTTAAAGCCTGGAAGAAGAGGCCCCCCCAACGAGGAAACAGAGGGACGCTGGCCTCTGGACATCACATACCTATGATTCTGCATTAAGGCTGCCCTTTAGAATCAGACACCCTGGTAAATATCAGGATAGCTCCCAGACCTACTGACTCAGAATCTTGCAGGGAAAGGGGACTGGAACTGGCACTTTCAGAAAGCTCCCCAGGAAATCCTAAAGCAGCAGGTGTTGGAGATCCAGGGTCTGAGCCAACCCATCATGTTGCTTAATATTTTGTATGTGTGTGTGTGTGTGTGCGCACGCGCGTGTGCATGCATGTGCATGTGCGTGTGTGTGTGTGCTTAGTTGCTCAGTTGTGTTGGACTCTTTGAGACCATTTGGACTGTAGTCCATCAGGCTCTTCAGTCCATGGTATTTTTCGGGCACGAATACTGGATTTCTTTATTTATTGGCTCTACCAGATCTTAGCTGCAGCATGTGGGATCTTCCGTCTTTGTTCAGGCATGCAAATTCTTAGCTGTGGCATGGGGGATCTTAGTTCCCTGACCAGGGATTAAACCTGGGCCCTCTGCATTGAGACCGTGGAGTTTTAGCCACTGGGCTACCAGGGAAGTCCCCCATTGCACTGCTAACTACTTCCTTCCTAGCTACCCTACTGCCCACACGGGAGACACCAATTTCAGGAGGCAGCCCCCATTTCAAAGGGAAAGAAAAAGCCTTCTGAAGTCAGGAATCTCTGAAAATAATAGGGTCCAGACCTCAGTGAATCTGAGGGCAGCGAATCTCCAGCAGCTAGCTGCTTGGCTGGGTGGGGCTGGGGGCATTCTGCTCACACACATCTGTTGCGCTGCCAGTCACCTCTAAGAAACATCATTTTCAGAGCCACGAGTCTACAATGATCCTAAGTGGAAATATCACTATCATTCAGCTGGTGACAGACACAATACCAAGAGCAGTGTACTTATCATCACTGGAGAAAAACACTGAATGGGTTTTTGAATAACCACCAAATGGCTCCCAGAGTGCGGGGGAATTCATTATCACACTTAGCCCCGCTCCTCTCCTCTGTGCCCTTGGCACCCCTGGTTTCTGAAATTTGCATTCCTAGATGGAAGATGGGGATGCAGATAGCCGATGGCTGAGATGGGGTGGGGAAGGGAAGCATTCAGACGTGTGCCAGGTGGTGGTTGCTTGGGGAAAAAACCGATAGTGGCTGGAATTGTTTAGTTACGATGACAGATTCTATATGGTTTAAGAAAAAAGGAAACTTACTGCCATCTATGGAAGAGCCCAGAGTTATATCTGATTCAGTGTCATAAGAAACCTTTCTTGAGCTTCTGGTTCTGCTTTCGTCTATGGGGGCTTCAGTCCTGGCCAGATCTTCCCATTGTGGTGGCAGACATGGTCCCCAGTGGCTCCAGGCCACCAGCTTAGCCACTGCAGGGAAAGAATTCCTCTTTGTCTGAAAGAAGCAGCCGAAGTCTGAGGGTAGAATTTCATCGGCAGGGGTGTCATCTGGATTCCCAGAGCAGAGCAAGCACAGTGGCCAGGCCTGGAGGCAAAAGGCAAGGTTAGCCACCCCCAACCATGCGAACTGACAGGACGACAATGGCATTTTAAGGGAAAATTAGGGTGCTGCTGTTGGAAGAAAGGGGACCAGCTGCTGGGGAGGAACCCAGGAGCTCTTTCTAGTCACCACGAGCATGCTAAATCAATTCAGTCCTGTCCCCACAGCAGGAATGAAAAGTGCTTGCTCTGCCTATGTACTCCTACCATAGGTTTTTCCAGGTAGTTATTTCTTTACCTGCTCATATGCTTTGAGGGTGCAGCTGTGATCCTTATCATCTGGACACTAGCAGCTTAAAGCTTCCTATATAGTAGGTGCTTAATAAATCTGAGTGGAATGATGTAACTAGCACAGAAGTGGGATTAGAGAATCCTGAGTTTTTGTCTTGATTTCTGTCCCTAACTTGTATGTTAACTTTGAGCAATGCCTTCTTCTCTTTGGGCCTCTTTCTAATATACTAGATGAGGGGTCTGCAAACTTTGTCCATTGAGGGCCAGATAGTAAATACTTTGGGCTTCTAGAGCCATGGGTCTCTGTCACAATTACTCAGCTCTGCAGCGGCAGCATGAAAGCAGACAGATAATCTGTGAACCAAATGGGCATTGCTGTGTTTCAGTAACATTTTATTTACAAAAACAAGTGATACTACAAGGTAGCAAGAATAGTCAAATTCGTAGAGTCAGAAACTACATTGGTGGATGCCAGGGGCTGGGGTCGGGGAGTGTGGGGGATGAGGAGTTAGTATTTAATGGGGACCGAGTTTCAGTTTAGGAAGGTGAAGAATTCAGGAGATGGATGATTGTGAGAGTTGCAGGACAATGTGAATGTACTTTGTACCACTGAACTGTACAGTTAATTACGGTTAAAGCAGTGTGTCTTATATTATGTGACTTTTACCATAATAAAAAAATTTTTTTAAAACATATGATGGCTACACATTTGATTGTGTAGCCAGTGTTTGCTGCTCCCCTAGTAGATGATTATTCCCTTTATCTATTGCTGTGTGACAGGTCACTCAGAACTGGAGCAGCCTAAAACCACAGGAAGCAGTTATTTTGCCTGTGAATCTGCAATTTAGGAGACTTGTCAAATACGGCTTATCTCTGCTCCAGGCAATGTCAGCTGGGGAAGCATAACTGAGATGGGATGATCCACTTCCAAGATATTTCACTCACCTGATGGGCAAGCTGGTGCTCACCATCAGCTGGGAACATATCTGGGGCTGCCAGCAAGAGGCTTGGTCCTTTTTTCCCCCAGTTTTATTGACATATAACTGACATATAGCCTTATATAAATTTAAGGTGTAGAGAATAATGGTAGAGCATATAGATGTCCTATAGAGAAGGAAATGGCAACCCACTCCAGTATTCTTGCCATGGACAGAGGAACTGGAGCGGGGGGAGGGGGGCTACAGTCCATGGGATCTCAGAGAGTCAGACATGACTTAGAGACTTAACAAAAATGACATAGATGTCATGAAATGATTACTGCAATAAGATTATTATAACATCTGTCATCTCATATAGATACTTTTTTAAAAAAGAAAAGAAGAGAAAAAAAATGATATGTCTTCATGTAGGCTTTTGCACAGGGCTGCTTGTGCTTCCTCACAGTATGGTAGCTCTGTTCAAAGAGCATGTATTCCAACAGATGGGAAGTGGAAACTGCCAGGGTCTCAAGGTCTGAGTCTAAAAATTGGCACAAGGCAACTTCCACCCTCTGCTATTATTGGTCAAGCAGTCACAGAGCCCACTCAGATCTAAACAGAGGAGACAAAGTTTCCACCTTGCAATAGAAGGAATGTCAAAGAACTTGCAGCCACATACAGTCTATCACAATGACCTCCAAGGGCTCTGCCAGTTCAGATGTCTCCTGGTTCGAAGACTCAAAAATCTGGCCTTGGATTCCAGGAGCAATTGTCTAATTCCTTAAACTGACTCTGTAAGAGAGCCTCAGGTAACCTGTACCTGAGTCCCTCAGGTCCCTCAGCCTCTATACTGTCCTGCAATTTCTCCCATTCTCCGTGCCCACCACCGCCGCGCAGACCAGCCTGAATGTCACAGCGGCCTCTTACCCAGCCTCTTGTCTCCCATTGTACCCACACGTGCTTCCAGAGTCATCCTCCTAAACCACCTCTCTAAGGCTCCCTAGGCAAAATCGTCAGTGACGTCCCACTGCCCGACGGGCTCCACTCTCTTTCTGACTTTGGAATGCTTCTTTCAACCTGAAAAGGAACATCATCTGTCTGAAATGTTTAATTATCTCTCCTATCTCTCTTACAATGAAATGTAGCCAAGGCATTTATGGCCAGCCTCCAAAAGCCCCTTGATGCTTTCCCTAATTCTTTGACTCTCAGTTCAGTTCAGTTCAGTTCAGTCACTCAGTCGTGTCTGACTCTTTATGACCCCATGGACTGCAGTATGCCAGGCCTCCCTGTCCATCACCAACTCCCAGAGTTTACTCAAACTCATGTCCACTGAGTCGGTGATGCCATCCAACGATCTCATCATCTGTCATCCCCTTCTCTTCCCGCCTTCAATCTTTCCCAGCATCAGGGTCTTTTCAAATGAGTCAGTTCTTCACATCAGGTGGCTTAGACTCTAATTGTATAGCTTTTATTACCTGGTGGGAAGCTTAGGGCAACTTTGATCTTCTCCCATGTGCTTTTCTTATCCCTGGACTATACACGGGGACCATAACTTTATTTTTTATTTTATCATTGGAGTATCTTTGCTTTACGATGTTGTGTTAGTTCCTGCCATAAACAAAGTGAATCAGCTGTATGTATACATATATCCCTTCCCTCTTGACCTCCCTTCCTGCCCCCACATCCCACCCATCTCGGTCGTCACAGAGCACGAAGCTGAGCTCCTGTGATGTATGGCAGCTTCCTGCGAGCTGCTGATTTACACATGATGGTGTATACATGTCAGGGCTACTCTCCCAGCTCGTCCCACCTGCCCTTTCCCACCCTGTGTCCACATGTCCCTTCTCTATGTCCGTGTCTCTATTCCTGCCTTCAGGGACCATAACTTACTCTCCTCCATGGCTTGGTATACAGACAGTGCTTGGAAAGAGCCTGGTGAATGGAAACCAACAGAAATATGAACTTCCGCCTCCTCCTCACCCCTCCGTCTTGCTTCCACAGTATGAGCAATCCCAGGAACTAGGACTGCAACTTCCCTGGCTTAGGAGTTTTCCTCCTGTGTCTCTTGATTCTGATTCCAGGCTATTAGCAAAAGCAGCTGATCTTTCCAGGAAAGGCTTATGTATGTAAACAGGGTCCAACTTTAGCTTATCCCAGAGGAAATGGAAGAATTGCCCGCCCCATTAGAAATCAAGTTTCCTTCTTGACTTGGTTTGTTTCCCCAGCTAACTGGATTTTTGCTTCTAGTCTGTGCCTTAACATTTATGCATAACTCTGACCTGGTCCCTTCCCAGCCCAGAACCCTTCAGTGGCAACCCATGTTCCTTGGAATCACATTTAAGCTCCTCATCCTGATGTCCAGGGAACTTCACAATCTGGCTTTTCCATACTTGTCCACCTTCATCGCTGTCAAATCTGTCTCCATAAATGAGCATTCCCTTATCCCATCATATCATGTACTTTAGTCACTCTGAAGCACTTGAAATCTCTGAAAAGATCAAGCCTCTTCAATGCCTTGGGTCCTTTGTCTGTGCTCCTTCCTCTTCCTGGAATGTTCTCTTTGCTGTGTCTAATTGAGTCTAGGCTCTAATGTCACCACCTCCATGAAGCCCTCCCTCATTCCCTTCCTCCTCTCCCAGCTGGGTTAGAATGCCCTTACTCTGCTCCTGTGGACCCTAGTGCTTCTCTTGGCCATAGCAACCATTACACTGGGCTGATGGCACTTAAACAAAAATATCTGTCCCCCTCTAGACTATGATCTTTTAGAGGGCAGAGATTTGAGCTTTTTTTCTCTTCTAACACCAATGCCTGGCACAGAAAATGTTTATTGGATGGATAAATGGCTTGCTCATTATTTTGTAGACAATTTTGAAAAGTAGAATAATAAATCTTAAAAGTCAAATAACACACTAGGGAAAAACAGTTGTTTTATATATGATAAATAGTTAATATATCTATATTACAAAGATCTTTTATGAACCAATGAGGAAAAGTTAACCTCCAAAGAGCATGAGGCTAAAAACATGAACATAAACACAAATGGCCAATAAACATTTGGAAAGAAAAGTCCAATAAAGCCTTACACATTAGCATTATACCATTTCATGTTTCATATGGGTAAATGTGAAAAATGGCAGTATTTGGTTTTAATGAGGTTGAAAGAAAAGGAAGATTCTCTTCCACTGCCGGTAGAATATTCCCAAGCTCATTTTTTTTTCATCTGCCATGTGTTCAGTCAAGTCTGACTCTTTGCAACCCCATGGACTGTAGCCTGCCAGGTTCCTCGGTCCATGGAATCTTCCAGGCTAGAATATTACAGTGGGTTGATAAAGTCTTTATTAAATTTGTTACAATATTGCTTCTGTTTTATGTTTTAGTTTTTTGGCCTGGAGCCATGTGGGGTCTTAGCTTCTTGCCCAGGGATCAAACCCATATCCCCTGCTTTGGGAGGAGAAGTCTTAACCACTGGACAACCAGCGAAGTCCCTCCTGAGCTCGTATTTTGACAATATGTTCTAAAAGTCTTCTAAATGTGCAGGCTCTATTAATCAACTGTTCCACTTCTAGAATTTTCATTCCAAGGAATTAAACAGTAATACACACACATCTTCACATAGAGCTCCCATTAGTTTCTCATGACTTTTTGATTTATTACTCTTCCTCTAAGAATAGACCAATACTACAGTCATGGAGCTGATAGTGTCTAACCACTAATTTAGGGACAAGAGCAGAAAAATCCTCTAGTTTGGCAGTGGTTTGATTATTGGTTACTAGCCAGTGGGAAGCCTTTAGTGAGTTGCTGTAATAAAACTGATCATGATTTATACAGGGTCCACAAATTCATCACCTGCTGTTCTTGTTGAAAGACATCCAACAACTACTTGAAAGATCAGTTTGGGAGGGGAATTCTGGGCTTGGCAACTGGAAAGGAAAGTATTTATTGAGCACCTTCTGTGTGCCAAGAAGTTACTTCTATGACCTCATTTTATCTCTTGATGGGTAGCCAGTTTACTTACGGAAAAACTAAAATACAGTGTAAGGAGGAAAATAACAATATGTACCAGGTATGCCCCACTCCAAAACCCATTGATTTTCCACTGGAGCATGGTAGATGAGTTCTTTACAACTTAGCACTCTTAGGACGTGCCACAGGTTGTTTAAGCAAAGAAGACTAAACATATTTTTTCTGGTCGTTCTGCATTAAACTGCATTGAGTGAAATATTGTACAATACCCACATTCAGTAGCCTCAAATCTTTTCTTGGGTACATAATAACAACCTATCATTCAAATGGAAGGAAAATAATCTGATTCTGAGCAGGGCAGAGTGGAACGGGCTCCTGAATGGATTCTCACTCAGCGCAATTTCCTTTCAGTGAGTACTCAATCAGAGTACCCAGACATGTTGGAATAATTGACTTGGAACAGAGTGCCCTGTCCTGGCAGCATGGAAGTTCCTCTGAAATGATCCCTTTTTTTTTTTTTTTTTTACACATTCTATAAAATCAGCACACAAGCCTCATTGCATTTGCATCGCATTGTAAGAAAGGAATGATAATTTTGATGATGCCTCTGTGCCTTCCCCAGAGCCACATGTATTGGTGTCTCGGGCCTTAGAGCAGCCCTGTGATAGGAACCCTGGACCCGGCTCTATGACATGCGTTGGGCAGCAACAGGAAAGACCAAAAGTGCGTCAGACCACTTAGAAATGACTCACTAGGTCTTGTGTGTTTCATTGTTGTTATTGTTTGGGGGAGATTGGTTCAATTCTCAAACTTTTTAAAAAATATGTATTTTTAAAATTTCTGTTTATCTTTGATGGCACTGAGTCTTTGATGCTGCACACAGACTTTTCTCTGGTCGTGGCTTCTCGTTGCAGTGGCTTCCCTTGTTGGGGAGCAAGGCTCTGAGCATGCAGGCTTCAGTCGCTGTGGCTCATCAGCTCGGTAGTTGCAGCTCACAGGCTCTAAGCACTGGTTCAGTAACTGTGGCACCTGGCTTAGTTGCTCCGTAGCATGTGGGATCTTTCCAAATCAGGGACTGAACCCATGTCCCCTGCATTGGCAGGCAGATTCTTATCCACCAGGGAAGTCCTCAAACATTTTTTTAGAAATTGAATTTGGTTTGTTAGAGGTTCAACAAACACATGCACATCATTTGGTTTTTGTTTGTTTGTTTAGATTTGGTTTTGCTTGCTTTAAGTTCAAATACCTGCTTTGAAGGTGGGGTGAAATATAAAATTATACACAGACATGAACACAGCAATATGGCCAAGGAGCATAGCTTTAACCATTCATAAAAAAAATTAAGTTACACATTCCCATCAGCTGCCTCATTTTATTCTCTTGTATTCTTGTCTACCATCATTCTACAGATGGGGAGTTTATTGTAAAAAGTAGTTAATTGACTTGTGGTTTGTCCAATATTATATGCAGTGGTTCTCAGTCTTCTTGAGTGAGAAGATTCCTTTGAAAACTGGAGTTTGGGGCAGGTCACTTGGCAGGATTATAAGACATACTAAAATAAAGCAGTGGTGGGGGTGCTTCCCAGGTGCTACTAGTGTTAAAGAACCCCCCTGCCAATGCAGGAGCCATAAGAGATGCCGTTTGATCCCTGCATTGGGAAGATCCCCTGGAGGAGGGCATGGCAACCCACTCCAGTATTCTTGCCTGGAGAATCCCCATGGAGAGAGAAGCCTGGAGTGCTATGGTCCACGGCACTCGAAATCACAAAGTAGGACACGACTGAAGTGACTTAGCACGCACACACGCAAGATAAAAGGAACAGTAATCATGGTACCATGGCAGCCAGAGTCAGAGAACATTTTAAAGCATCATTAAGGGAGGCAGGTACCATACTGTATTCTGAAAGGAACCATACCTGCAACTAGTCCTCTCACCAAGTAAATTTCTTTAGCCCTCTGACCCCACCCCTCACATATTCTAGCCCAATACAGTAGTCATTGGTCACACGTGACTACTGAGCATCTGAAATGTGGTCGTTCTGAATTGAGATGCACTGTCATTGTGAAATACTCACATGATTTGAAAATTTAGTATGAAAGAGAGAATGTAAAATATGTCAAAATTAATTTTTTCTATTGATTCCATGTTAAGATAACAATCTGGATATATTGGGTTAAATAAACTGTATCATTAAAATTAATTTCATCTGTTTGTCTTAACATCTTTTAATGTGGCCACTAGAAAAGTTAAAATTATGTATGCAGTTAGCATTATCTTTCCATTGGCCCAAGCTGCCCTGGAGACCAAGTTCCCTCATGTTCCAGAAAATGTACACTACCACGTCAGAGCAGGCTTGATGTTGCTTCTTACTTTTTAACAGGACAACGCAAGGAACATAGTTCCTGAAAGTAATACCTGATTCCAGACAGATCCTGATCAAGGGAAGTGGTCAGAATCTTTACCTGCCAAAGAGATACAGCCATGAATCAATAGCATAGACCCAGGGTATATCATCCCAACCTCTTTCCAGTTTGAAAATCATTCTTAACATGCTGAACTTTGTTTTTTTTTTTTTTTTTTCCAATTTAGGGGAATTTGCATTATTTCCAATTTTGCCCACAGAATGAAAGTTTAATCACACATTTTACATTACAACATTTGTAGTTCATAAAATTCAGATGTACATAAGATGTATCCTTGGAGGGGTGAGTGTTGCCCTGCTCTGCCCTGCCTCTCGAAACCACTCAACATTACATCCAACAGACAATATGCAATGGTATCTTTTCTCAGTTATTACAAATATTTTCAATGTAATGATTAAAGCTTTGCATTATACATGCAGAGACAGTCTGGTGGTTGAGAAATGCTAATTAGGAACAGAGAAGAGGGCGGAAGACAGGCAGACCTTTTTCTTTAACCCCCAATCTCATATATAAACAGTACTAGTTTTTTGTTGTTTTTTTTTTTTAGTACTAGTGTTTTAAGTGTGAGCTTAGCACCCTTGTTATTCAGAGACCACCTGCTAAGGAAGGAACCTCAGAAGTTTTCAAGACTGGACCCACTCTATGCAGGGGTCTCCTTAGCATAATTCTTGATAGGAGCCATCTGTTGGAAACCCCCACTTGGAATAGGAAGCTCTCTCCCACTCCAGGAGCTTCTCCGGTGAGTGGGCAGGTAAAGAATCTGCCTGCCAATGCAGGAGACACAAGAGACACGGGTTTGGTCCTTGGATCAGGAAGATCCCCTTGAGAAGGAAATAGCACTGCACTCCAGTATTCTTGCCTGGAAAAATCCCATGGACAGAGGAGCCTGGCAGGCTACAGTCCATGGGGTCATGAAGAGCTGGACACGACAGGGTGCGTGCACACATACACACTTCAGGAACCAGGTAGTTAGAGGTTTTCCTTTTTCTGTTTTGTTTCTTTTTGTTTTTAACGCTGACTATATAAGTTGCATGCTTACACTGAAAAAAGTGGTCGGATGTTCATTCTGCCCTGACCTAAATAAGATCTAGGATTTAAAGCAAACTCCCTCCCATAACAAGGATGAATTTCAGGGCAAGCTTAGCTACTTATGTTTTTCTATGCCTTGTAAGCAATTTCACCATCCGTTGCCTCATTTAAAAAAAAAAAGAAGGGGGGAGTGAGAAAACAGAGCTTACTGAGGTGTTGTAAAGACACGAGAGAGGAGAAAAGATTCCCTTGATGTTAAGTGCTGCATACACGCTGGTCTATTTGTCTCTATTCAGAGCGCCTGTGTCTTTAAAACAGGCAGGGGCTGCTTTCCAAGTGCCCAGCAAGCTCTTGCTTTCACAAAGATGCATTGGCAATTACTCAGAGTCTGTTCTCTTCTAGGTATTTACAAATTGATTTGTTCCCATGTTTCCAGGTGGAGAAAGTAAGCAGCTGAGTAACGATCCACGGGTGAGGACTAGGAGTCAATGGAGGGGCTTTGTATCTGGAGGAAGAGGTATAGAGTGAGGAGGAGGTGACCTGGAGTCTCAGCGGAGAACAGAGGCTATGTGTTCGGTGTCTACAGACGTCGAACACCAGAAACAGAAAGGATGGGACACAGACAGCACTTGATTTGGACTGAAACAGACAGGGGTCTAACTTCTAGCTCTGTCTGTTTCCAGATGTGTGACCCTGGAGAAGTCATATCATTTCTGAGTCTTACTCTTTCATCTATAAAATGGGAATAATATTATCTACCTTGAGGTATAAAGTAGTGTTGAAGTGTTTAGCATCTCGAGCCAGACTGCAATTTATTAGCTGCACGGCCTTTGTAAACCTGTTTTGTAAAACAGATTTATGGAGGCATGATAGACATAAAAGAAACTGCGTATGTTCCAAGCATGCAATTTTACAAGGTTCAACACGTGTGAACACATATGAAACCATCACCACCACTTAGATAATGAACATATCCTCCACCTCTGGACGTTTCCTCCTGCCCTCCCCACCCTCCCAGTTGCGCTCCTTCCCAGAAAACCACTGATCTGCTTTCTGTCATAATAGATTGATTTGCATTTCCTCTGCTTACTTTTGGATAGTTTCTATTGCTAATCTTTAAGTTCACTAATTTTCTTCAAGTTCACTATCAAGTTCACTAATCTTCTCTGATCAGTGACATGCCATGCATCAACTGATGTATTTTTATCTTTGATATCGTTGTTTTCATCTCTAGAACTTCAAGTTGGGTATTTTTGTTTTTTTTTTTTAAGTATCTTCTTTATCCCTACTTAATATGTCTAATCTTTCCTCTGGCTTCTAGAACATATGGAATGAAGTTATAATGACTGTTTCAATGTCTTTATCTCCTAATTCTATCATCTATGTTGTTTCTGGGTCAGGTTTAATTGATTTTTCTCCCTCTTTTACTGCTTTTGCATGTGTGCGTGTTAAGTCACTTCAGTCGCGTCTGACTCTTTGAGACCCTATGGACTGTAGCCCACCAGGCTCCTCTGTCCATGGGATTCTCTAGGCAAGAATGCTGGAGTGGGTTGCCATGCTCTCCTCCAGAGGATCCTCCCGACCCAGGGATCAAACTCCCATCTCTTAGGACTCCTGCATTTGTAGATAGGTTATTTACCACTACCTCCCCCTGGGTAGCCCACCTAGTCACTTTCTATTGAAAGCCAGACATTATAAATTTTACCATGTTGTGTACTGGACATTGTTTTATTAAACAAGCAAATTTGAATCGTGACCATTTTAATTTATCACACTTGAAATCAGAAATGAAAGAATGCATAACTTTTAAACTTTGTACACGTTTAGCCCATCTACTTATCATTTTATCTGGCCAGGTCACAGTTACTTATTTCTAAAATATATTTTGAGCTGTTTTTCTGAGATGTGGTTCAGTTACTTGGCAGCAGTTTCATCCTTTCATGGCTTTATTCTATATTTTATTAAGCATGACCAGAGAAATGTTTAGTCTAGTGTTAATTTTCTTTACTAATAAGGCAATCCCCTTTTTAGTCTTCTTACTGATGCTTCATGTATTATGGGAGTTTTCCGCTCTGGCTGTTCCCCATGCTGTGTGAACGCTCAGCAGTATTCCCTTTGGTTCTTTCAGGTCACTCTTTCCCCAGTCTTGGTGATTTCCGCACACACAGGCACATGTCAGTAAATGGAATACTTGTGAGTGACCCTGTGCTGACAGCCAGAGCTCTCTCTTGGTTCAACTCTCTTCTCTCTGTACTCTGCCCTACAAACGTAAGCCACCTTGACTTTCTCAAACTCCCAGGTCTGTATCCTCAACTCAAGGAGCCTGCTGGGCTTGACCCAATTCTCCTATCGGCACTGTAGACTGGAAACTTTCTCCAGATAGAAAGCTGGAGCGTGGGTAAGACTCTTCATTCATTTCCTATCTCTCAGGGATTACTGTCCTTTGTTGAAATTGAAAGTATTAGTTGCTCAGTCGTGTCTAACTCTGCGAGCCCATGGACTATAGCCTGCCAGACTCCTCTGTCCATGGAATTCTCCAGGCAAGAGCATTGGAATGGAAAGCCATTCCCTTCTCCAGGGAATCTTCCTGACCCAGGAATCAATCCAGAGTCTCCTGCACTGCAGGTGGTGGACTCTTTACCGTCTGAGCCACCAAGGAAGCCCCTTTATTGAGAATGTTGTTTGGTTTTTCAGTTATTCATGGAGGAAAGTACATCTGATACCTGTTTCTCCAGTTTGGCCAGAAACAGAAGCCAGGAAAGTTTTTAAAACTCTCTAAGGCTTCATTTCCTTACCTATAAAATGCAAATAAAAATAGTGGCAATGTCACAGAACTGTTGCAACAATTAAATGCTTTAATACTTGAATCTAACACCCGGTAATTGCTCAATAAGTGGAAGTTATCATTTTTGTTTTAATTGTTATTGCAGTTGTTATTATTATTGTTATTATTACCTATGGATGGGTTTCTGGGATCTGTAAACCTCCTGAATTTTCAATTCCAAACACAGCCCCTGACTCTTCCGAGGTATTAAATATTTGTACCTTTACTGCTCTATCTCAGACCTCTGCAGCAGATAGCTACTGAGCCTCCTACTTTGGAGCAGGCTAAGAATGACCTTTGAGATCTTTAACAGCCATCATTTCTGTGCCTCAGAGATCTAATTGATATTCTCATCGAGCAAATTAGCATTTGCAGCAAACATATTTCACTCCAGATTTATTATGCCCCCTAAATTAATGTAACAAGGGTATTCAGAAGAGCAAACCAGAGTTTAATTCATATGAGTCTGGAGGTCAGTCTCTGAGTTAGCTAGAGGAATTGAGGGCAGGAAAGAAAGAGCTTATTCCAATCCTTCCCAGGCAAGTCGTATGGGCAAATGAGATAGAGAACTCGGCTCTTTTAAAAAGGAGAGAAGGACTTCCCTGGTGGTCCAGTGGCTGAGACTCTGTGCTCCTAATGCAGGGGTCCTGGGTTCGATCCCTGGTCAGGGAATTATATCCCACCTTCTGCAATGAAGATGGAAGATCCCACATGGCACAACTAAGACCCAGCACGGCTAAACAAATATTTAAAACAAAGGAAAAAAAAGAGAGAAACCTATTTGGGATATGCAGTGGGAATGAAGGAAAGAGTGGCTCAGCTCCTCAATCTCCTTAATTTCCAGTTCCTGGCCTTCAGACATCTTCCATCAGTGTTATGTGGGTGCTGTCAAATGCAATATTTATAATCTTTATGGACCAGACATCTGCCTACATCCTTCAGGAGGCCTGAGGAAAGCCAGTTTTGAGGCAAGACACAAATGTGTCACCTGAACAAGTAGGACGTATTCTATGGCAGCCTCAGACAGTCTTCATTTCAGTCTTCCTGTAAGACTCTTCCCCCCTGGTTCAGTCATCAGAAATAAAGTCTGCTCCCCACTGTCTCACCCTGCCCTAGTGGTACAGATACTTATGCCTCAAGGGCTTATAATGCCCCACACAACTTCTTAAGAACCAGGAGCCCTTGTCCTGCTTTATATGGTTTAAGAAAAGTCATTTTGTCGTTAAGAACTAAAATTCTTATGCTCAAATCAACAGTGACCACTAGTATACTGGTATTGCCTAATGGTACCTGCAGTTCATTAATAAAAAGTCATTTTCCCTGTTTTCATTTCTGAAAGCAAGATAACCACAAACAGAATTTTCACAATTATCTGTAAAAAAGGACTAAGTTTGGTCCTGAGGGCTGTTTTAGGGTTGATGGGGTACAAAATAATCCATGATGTTCAGGGAGCAGGTCTGCACTTAAACTTGGGCCATCACTGGGAACCAATATTCCTTTACTCAACAGTTAGAAAGAAAAGGTTTAAGATAACCTCATAGTCTCAGATGTCTGTAGTTCAATAGGAATATAAAACAAGGACAAAAATTATTGAAACTCATTGTAGAAAATACTTAATGCTAAAAAGTTGGATTGCATGGTGGTTAAGATTTAGAACTTTAAAGTCAGATGTGTTTTGACCTTGACTGACCGTGTGTCTTTGGGCAAGTCATTTGATTACCTGAGCCATTTTATTCCTCATTTGTTTCCTGTTTTTTAAAATGGAGAGAGAGCCGTTGTGTGAATTAAACAGGATGAGATAAGTAACGTACTTAGCACATCACTCCAAGTCAGCACTCAGCGTTAGCGATTACTATTCATTGTGTGTTTTTTTTCAGTCCAGAGGAAAGGATCTTAGATGGCTCCCCATAGGCAGTAGCAGCTGCTTGGTGGCTCCCTGGACCTGGTGGAGGGTGGAAGCTGTTGCATTCTACCTCTGCTCCCTGTTGGGCCAAGCTTTCAAAAAACTCAAATATTTCTGCTCCCCATTGGCCCAAGGGTTCAAAAAAAAAAAAGAAAAACAAACTCAAATCATTTTAAAATATTTTAAAAATAATTTTATTTCTTTTGTTTTTGGCTGCACTGGGTCTTTGTTGCTACACATGGGCTTTCCTTGCAGCGAATGGAGGCTACTCTTTGTTCCAGTTTTCAGGCTTCTCACTGTGTGGTTTCTCATGGCTGTGGAGCACCGGCTCTAGGCACTCGGGCCTAGTTGCCCTGCGGCACGTGGAATCTTCCCAGGCCAGGGATCGAACCTGTGTCCCCTGCATAGGCAGGCAGATTCTCATCCACTGCGCCACCAGGGAAGTCGTCCTTCACTGCTTTTCTTAGCCTGTGTTCCTTGACAATCACATAAACCCCAGGAGTTTGAACTCCCACCCAAGATGCTAAGATTTTGCATTTCTGGACAATGCAGTTTGTCTCAGACTAAATATTCCCCTCTCTGTGGCTGCAAACTCCTTTATAAATGGCATCATCGTCTCAGGGATTGAAGCCAAAAACCTCATTGACAGCCTTGGTATTTCCTTTTCCTCCTTTCCTTTACCTTGTATCATCTGCCATCCCGCCCATCCCCTCATTCTGATCTTGTACAATCAAGTCTCGTCAGTTTTATCTGCTGTTTCCTGAATTCACCCACAGCCATGACCCCGTGTAGATCACTGTCATCTTTCATCTGATGGGCTGCACCAGCACCACTCCCCATCCCCCCCGCCCCCTGCTCTACCTCCATCCTGAGCACCCTGCTTCTGCCTGACCATTGTCAACTCAATCTCTGCTCCACAGAGAGGATGACTGACATCCAGCTACAAGCAGGTTCTGGCATGCTCTGGTCCAAGAGATGTAAGCAGAAGTCTGTGGAGTGGGGTTTCTAGAGAAGCCATGGTTTTCCTGATTAAAAAGGGATGGCTTCAAGTGGCACACGTCACCTTTTTCTCTTCCCTATTTTTGTCTGACACACAGATTGATGACTGGAGAAGGAGGAATCATCTTGACACCAGGTGGATGAATGCTATAAATCAGTTTGGTGAAGCAGGAAGCTGCAAAAAGTCTGTTTTTCTTGGTGACTTCCTGGAGCAGCAGTGGTAACCTAGGACCGTCAAGCTCCAGACTTCCATTTCTACGCAAGGAAGATAAATCTCTATTAGGTTAAGTAATTGAATCTCGGTTTCTGTTACTGAAGTCAGATTCAGTCTTAACTGATAGACTCTCCCATCAATTACAGAAGCAGTTTGTAAACCTCACTGAGTGTCCAAACCAGTGGTATGCTTGACACAAATTCACATTGGGGACTTCACCCTGATGGACTCTCTCCTAAGCAGATCTGCAGTGGGGCCCTGGGACCAGTATTATATAAAAGAACCCCAGAAGCTCCCAGGAGCTCCTATTATAGATATTCCATGTAAGAGAATTAGAGAAACACCAAATTCTAAAAATTACATTTGGTTATGGAAACATGCAAATTCTGAATTTACGAGGGATTTTGTGAGTTGGCCTCTGCTGCTCCTCCAGTTTCATCTCTGGCCACTCTCGCCCCCTCTTACTTACCGTTCGGTGACTTGACTTGTGCTGTTTCCATTTCTATGAAGCTCTTGCCACCTTTCTGGACCTGGATCATTCCCAGCCCCCGAGATGAAGCTCAGTCATCCTCTCACGCTGGAAAGCCTTCCATGAGCCCTCAGGCTGTGCTTGTTGTCAGTCATTGAGGAGCCCTTGAAAAGTTCTGGATGGAGACAAAGTTCCGGAAGATGGGGGCAGGGAAGGAGGAACAAATTGTATGTCTGGGCAGATCTGCCCGCCCACCTGTTCCCACTTCTTTGCTTTGAACGGAGGTGGGAGGATGGGGAAGAAGATTTGGGAGGAATTTTTAATATTTTTGGTTTTCGTTTCAGTCCTCTTTTTATGGGCTTCCCTGGTGGCTCAGATGGGAAAGAATCTGCCTGCAATGCAGGAGACCTGGGTTCAATCCCTGGGTTGGGAAGATCTCTTGGAGAAGGGAATGGCTACCCACTCCAGTACTCTTGCCTGGAGAATTCCATGGACAGAGGAGCCTGGCAGGCTATAGTCCATAGAGTTGCAAAGAGTCAGGCATGATTGAGCAACTAACACTTTTACTTTCCTCCTTTTATAATAATTTCTAGGGTTTGGGATCTGAGGCCAGAGCTGAATGTCCACCCCAGAACTTTGTTAATTTTAGTGGGATGTTTTCTCCTTTTTACTTTTCATTTACATTTTGAGAGTTAGCATCAACACCAGGCATAATAGAAGCAATCAAATAGGCCCCATGGAAACCAGGAACACCTAATTAAATCTCTACATTTTCAGGTCTAGCTCTCAAGGGAGAAAAATAACATTGTCTAGTTGGATATTTAAGGAGCTCATTCATTCGTTCAACCAAGCATTCATTCATTTATTCACTTCCTCACTGCACTGGCAAGAGTCTCTTGGTTACAAGTAAAAGAAACACAACTCAAGCTGTCTTCAGCCAGAGAAAAGGAATCCATTGGCTCATGTACCTGGAAAGTCCAAGAATTCAACTGGCTTCCCACACTGGGGGCTTAAAGTATGTCCCCAAGTGTCTGTCTTCTTCCTCCTCTCTCTCTCCTTTCCTTTTCACCTCTCCCACCTCTCATCTTCCCCTCCTTTAGTCAAGTCCTCTCCTTATAGCAAGTAAAAGAGGCTCCAGCAGCCCTAAGTAAACACCTGAGCAGCTTAGCAATCCAGGGAAGAGATTGTCTACTGCTCACCCCAGCTGAAAAGTCCCAAGAAAAACTCCCATGTGGCTCCTGTTACATGTGCTTGCCTAAAACCAATTTCTGTAGCTGGAAGTTTGGAATAGTCTGATTAGTTTGGCCTGGGACACGTGGCCATGTTGGAGAGTGTGAGTGGTCAAGTTCAGCCCCATCTAATCACAAGGAATGGGTACAGGATATTGAAGAGACATAGCAAAGAGGTCCTACCGTTCAACCCTTCCATGCATCCATCCATCTACCCACCCGTCCATCCAGCTATCCATCATCTATCAATTTTTCTATGTAACAAGCATTTGGTTAAAGCTTTTTGTATGCTTAGCACTGTACAGACACTCATGTATAGATCACCTATCATATAGCTAAAAGGCAGGATCAGGGCTTGGTCCAAACTAGGTACTGAATAACTGTTTGAGTGAATTGATAGATGACCCTCAGTCTTAAGCTTGGTTCACTAGAACAGTGAGGATGTCCCTGACAAAAAGTGAGCGTGTGGATAGGAAAAGGGGTTCTAGAGTGAAGGGGCTGTGCCGGGCAGACGTCTCGAGTGTCTCATGTTGCCCCAGAGCTGTTGGTGCCACCACTGTTCCCCTGGCAGCAGGATAGCCAGGTAAAGATGGGAAATATCTGCCACTTTGCACTGCCAGTCTCAGAGGCTGGGGACTCAGGCAATTATTCTGAGCCATCAGATGAATAAATATTTAAGAATGAGAGTCATCAGGGAGATTTGATAGGATTTAAACAGTTGTACAATATGCTGGGCTGCTTTGGGGAGGCCTAGTAATGAGCAGGATGGAGAAATTGGGAGAACAAGGGGCCAGCATCCGGGACACTAATCAGCCAGTGACTACGTTCCTTGTTCTCCTCCTCTCCCTCAGGGGAATCTCCCAGGGAAAGGAAGGACACCCTAACCCGCTCTCTTTGGGGCTGTTATAGCCACAGCATTTGGATCATGTCACCGGGCCCTCTGTGCTTCCACCAGTGATGGGAAATGTCCTGGTCTTTGCTGTAAGAATGTTACATCCCCACCCCCATGCTTGCCCCTCAGCTTTAAACAGACCCTAGCTCCATGCAGTCCACAGGCTGAGTCAGGTAGGAGCTCAGAGGTGGTTGAAGGACAGGATTTTTAAGAGCATTCTCAACTTATAGGGGATTCATTCATTTGTTCAAGTGTTAATTCACTCATAAATGATCTCCTTCTTTCATTCATTCATTCATTCAACAAACAGAGGCAAGCCATATGGTTAATTACCTGCCCAGATCCCTTCTTACTGTTTCTGTGCCCATTCCTTCTCCTTAGCTGTGCGTTCTCTTCCAACAGCAAACATCTGTGGCTCTTTTGGGGAATTTACATCCTGGAAATCCCCACGGTGACTTTACCAATGACTGTGGAGTCATTGGTAATCAGAAAGTCCCAGACTGCTGGCCTTTAATCAGGAAAAGTGAAAGTGAAAGCTGCTCAGTCGTGTCCATATAGTCGTGTCCACTATAGAGTCCATGGAATTCTCCAGGTCAGAATACTGGAGTGGGTAGCCTTCCCCTTCTCCAGGGGATCTTCCCAACCCAGGGATCAAATCCAGATCTCCCACATTGCAGGCGGATTCTTTACCAGCTGAGCCACAAGGGAAACCTCTAATCAGGGAAAATGAGGTGCAATTTCCACTCTAGGGTCCCCCAAAGGATCAGGCTGAAGCTGCCCTGTGAGGGATTTTGTCTGAAATTGCATTTGTGCCCAGAGGCCTGGGACTAGGGTGAGGCAAGTAAGGCAATAGGGTGCAAAATTTCCGGGGACATTTATTCCCAGGTTCATGCACAAACCTCCATGCGTTTTGCACCCTGGGAGCCTCACTCGGCTCCCCCAGCCCTGCAGCCTGCTTGCTGGCCTTCCTCCTCTTTCCTATCTCCTTCCCCTACTCTTTTATGGGGTTCTCCTGGCAGTTCTTCCAGAACTACCCACGTGCCCACAAATCTTCATCTCAAGGTCTGTTTATGGGAGATCTGATCGACGTCAACTGAGTAAGTGCCTCCTGTTGGAAACTATCTTGTGAACACAGAAAGGATTAAGACCTGTCCTCTACCTTTTGAGAGCTTACAGTCTGGTGGGACTACATAGTTCTGTGCCCACTGTCTGCAAATAACCATGCTCCCTCTGGGCGTAGCCTGGGCAACAGAGCAGCTACCCAAGTGCTCAACTGACCGGCCCCAACCGCCTTGTTCCTCAAAGCTGCCCAAGACTGCCGCTTTAAGGAGAATCCACAACACATGGAAAATTAAGAGGAATTTTAAAAACAATTGGCTTTGCAGACATTACTTTGCTGACAAAGGTCCATCTAGTCAAAGCTATGCTTTTCCCAGTAGTCATGTATGCATGCAAGAGTTGGACTATAAAGAAAGCTGAGTGCCGAAGCATTGATGCTTTTGAACTGTGGTGTTGGAGGAGACTCTTGAGAGTCCCTTGAACTGCAAGGAGATCCAACCAGTTCATCCTAAAGGAAATCAGTCCTGAATATTCATTGGAAGAACTGATGCTGAAGCTGAAACTCCAACACTTTGGCCACCTGATGCGAAGAACTGACTCATTGGAAAAGACCCTGATGCTGGGAAAGTTTGAAGACAGAAGGAGAAGAGGGTGATAGAGGATGAGATGGTTGGATGGCATCACCAACTTGATGGACATGAGTTTGAGTAAACTCTGGGAGTTAGTGATGGACAGGGAGGCCTGGGGTTCTGCAGTTCATAGGGTCACGCAGAGTTCGACTCGACCAAGCAACAGAACTGAACAGTCAATTGCGCAGACATCCATGGATTTGCATGCTGTAAAGACAAAGAGATTTGTTCTTAATTATCTTACAGTATTTGCATTTGAGGTTTGGTACAATCCCACCTGCAGGAAAGACATTTGTCCCCTGTCACCACGGGACCTCACTGTAGGTGAGGTATGAGGCCAGGGTGCTCTGAAGTGTTTCAAAAAGAAATCACGGAGCCCACAAAGGGATTTTGCACTTGGAGTATGTCCCAGAGACCTGCTCCCACAGCACACACATGTGTCAAACAGACTCCCCCTAAATCCATGTCTACCTGGAACCTCAGAATGTGACTTTACATGGAAACAGTTCCCTTAAAAAAATTATTTATTTATGGCTGCACTGGGTCTTCGTTGCTTTGCATGGGCTTTCTTGAATTGCAGTGAGCAGTGGCTGCTCTTCGTTGCAGGGCACAAACTTTTCATTGTGGTGGCTTCTCTCATTGTGGAGCAAGGGCCCTAGGCACGCAGGCTTCAGTAGTGGACGTATAGTCTGAGCAAGAAATACACACACACGTTTGTGCTGTGACCCAACAAGTTTCCTGAGGTCAGTTTTTTGGATGGGGCACAATCCAACTTATCTTGATTAATACAGAAGCCATAAAGTCTCATTGTCTTCCAGCTGGAACTATGTCCAGAGGATTGTCACGCCATGATGGTGGGTAGAGAGAGCTGCACCCAGAGCAAGACACATCCTCTAGCTGCTTTACAAATCCTCCGAAGTCTGGACAGATCTTTCTGTGTTTCAGATTGGGTAAAAAAGAAAAACCTGTGATTTACGTATTAATATTTTTATTGTATAAATAAAATAGTTTTATAGTTCTATAAAAATAGTTTTATAGATAAGAAAAAGACAAACATCTTTGTAGAGAAACGACCTAAGGTACATATGAAAAAAAATTTCAGTTTTACCAGTAATTAAAAAACAGCAACCCAACACATAATTTTGTATGTGATGGAGGAGAGATAAATTAGGAGATAAATTAGGATTAATATACACACACTACTATATGTAAAATAGGTAACCAACAGGGACCTATTGCATAGCACAGCGAACTATACTGAATATCTTAGAAAAGAATCTGAAAGAGTCATTTATATGTGTGTACACGGATGTGTGTGTCTGTTTAATCGAATCCCTTTACTGTACACTTGAAACTAATGGAGCATTGTTAATTAACTATACTTCAATTAAAAAAAAGAAATTGTGTAAAATGAAAAATCAGAAGGTCCTAACCCCTTACACATTCTAGTGTGTAAGTCCTAACCCTGAATACACATTCTAGTATTCAGAATGTGATCTTATTTGGAAATAAGGTCTTTGCTGTTGTAGGCAGTTAAGTTGAGGTCACAGTGGAGCAGGGAGGTTCCTAATCCAATATGATGGGTATCCTTATAATAAGATGGCCATGTGAAGACAGAGACAGAGGGAGAAAGCCCCGTGATGAGGAGGGCAGAGACTGGAGTTAGACAGTACAAGTCAAGGAACACCAAAGATTACCAGCAAACCAGCTGAAGCTAGGAAAAGGAGGAAGGATTCCCCTGCAGTTTTCAGAAGGAGCATGGTGCTGCCAACACCTTGATTTTGGACATTAGCCTCCAGAACCGTAAGACAATAAGTTTCTGGTATTTTCAGTCATGTGGTTTGTGGGAAGAACAACCCTAGGAAACTAAGAAAACCACTTTTTACTTTTCACCCTGGAGAAGAGTAAGTTCCCCAGGGTTTAGTAGAATGTTCCTGAGGGGTGGATAATAGGCACTCTTATGCACTGCTGATGGGAGACTGTGCTTGGACAGTTTTTTTTTGATGAATTAATTGGTAAAGTGTATCAATTTAACAGCCTTAAAATATATATATATACCTTTTGATCCAGCAGGTATATTTCTACAAATTTATCTGGACAACTAAGAAAATAAAAAGATTATTAGAGCTACATTGATAATAGGGGAAGTTATAAAATAATCTATATGTACAAAATAAGGGATTGCTTAAATAAATCATAGCACATTCTATGCATTCATTAATATAATATAATATAATATAATATATTTCCCCAGAACAGGACTTATAACATATTGTAGGAATGCTAGAGAAATTCAGTGATAAAGTACATATATAGGATGATACTGGTTTTTGTAGGGAAAGATGTATATATTTACAAATATACATGTGCAAAGAAAAATGTCTCCAGGGTTTAGTAAGGTGCTTGGCAGTTAGTGTGTATGTGTGCTAAGTCACGGTAGTCGTGACCGACTCTGTGCCACTCTATGGACTGTAGCCTGCCAGGTTCCTCTGTCCACAGGATTCTCCGGGCGAGAATACTGCACTGGCTTACCCCTTCCTTCTCCAGGGGATCGTTCCAACCCAGGGGTTGAACCCACATCTCTTACATGTCCTTCCTTGGCAGGAGGGTTTTTTATCACTAGTGCCACCTGGGAAGCCCTTGGCAATTAGTAGATAACCAATAAACATTTACTGAATAAATTAATGAATCATGAATAAGAGTTATAAACTAAAATGTTGACACTAGTTTTCTGTAGGTGGTGAAATTATGGGTGATCTTTTTAAAAAATGTGTTTTTATTGTTCTTTATCTATTTTCTCATTTTTACATAATAAGCATGGGTTACATCAGTACTAAGAGAAAAAGAAAGAAAGAAAGAAAAAAACACCCTTGGGTGTCGATTTCCATTCTGCTATCAACTTGTTTTTCAATCATAACTTCCCTCTTCCCCTCACCCTGCCTCTGTCCCTAGCAAGAAGTGAGGGTTGGTTCGATGGCCTCCACGCCCTTTCGGTGGCCTGGCGGAGGAGTCGGGTGTGGAAGGCTCTATAGAAGAGGGAACAAGAATGAAACAGAACTGGGAACAGAGAGATTCCTCAGGAAGTCAGTGAAAGCACATGGGTGAGGGGACCTCTGACTGTAAATCCTGCCGGGGCCTCAGAGACCTGTACGAGGCACGTCAGAGCTGCCCAAACACTGTCAGCTTGACTGGGCCTGAAGTCACATCACACCTGAATCCCGGTTTGTAAAAAGCCAGCAGGGAAACCAAACAAACAAGAATAGCAAAAAGGAACTAAAAGTTACACCAACAGAGGTTAGCTTAGAAGAACCCAAAGGACTGACTCTCGAGAGATATGAACCTCTCTAAGGCTTACTGCAGTCACTCTGGGGGGAAAAAACCTAGTAGTTATTCAAATGGTTAAACACGGAGTTTCCATATGACCCAGGAGCTCTACTCCTAAGAGAAATGAAAATGTGTGTTCACACAAAAACCTGTACATGAACGTTCCAAACAGCAGCATTCATAGTAGCCAAAAGGTAGAAACATGCAAATGTACCTCAATGGATGCATGGATAAACAAAACATAGTCTGTCTTTACAATGGGAACTTGCCCAGTGCTCTGTGATGACCTAGAGCGGTGGGATGGGGTGGGGTGGAAGGGAGTTTCAAGAGAGAGGGGACAGATGGATACTTACGGCTGACTCACGTTGTTATATGGCAGAAACCAACACAACATTGTAAAGCAATTATCCTCTAATTAAAAATAAAATAAATATATAAAATGAATCGCCAACAAGGACCCACTGTATAATGGAGCACAGGGAACTCTGCTCAATGTTATATGGTAGCCTGGATAGGAGGGGTGTTTGGGGGAGAATGGATACAAGTATATACATGGCTGAGTCACTTTGCTGCCCTCCTGAGGTTATCACAACATTGTTAATCGACTATACCTCACCGTAAAATAAAAAGTTTTAAACAAAATTTTTAAAAAGGAATGTAGTACTACTATATGCTTTCACATGGAGGAGCCCTGAAAACTTTGTGCTAAGTGAAAGACGCCAGTCACAAAGTGCTACCTGTTGTTTGATGCTGTTTATATGAAATGTCTAGAACAAGCAAATATCTAGAGAAAGTAGATTGGTGGTTGCCTAGGGATCAGGGGGAATAGTGGACTGGAGGGTCTGGGGGCCAAAGGGTATGGAGTTTCTTTTTAGGGTGACTGAATATGTTCTAAACTTGATTATGGTGATGCTTTCACAATTCTGAGAATATAGTCAAAACTATTGAATTGTTTAAATGGGTAAGTTGTGTGGTACATGAATAATACTTTAATGAAGCTGTTGCTAAAGTAAGAAAGGGAAAGAATAAAACCTCTAAGGCTGACTTTCCCCAAATTAGTTTATCAGTGTATCCTCTAGGCAAGTGTGATGACAGCTCCCATTTCTTGAGGACACCCCTGTACCAGGCGAGGGTGTTAATCACGCATGGAGCTGGAAGACAAGAGTCTTGTTGCCCAGTCAATCCTTTACCCCAGCCAACAGCCAGCAGGTATGTGAGTGAAGCCACCCTAGTTCTTCCTGCTGCCAACCCTGCTAATGACAGAGCCCAGCAGAGATCAGTTAAGCTGAACCAGACCAGAAGAACTGCCCAGCTGACCCACAGAAGTATGAGCTAAGTAAATGATTGCTGTCTAAGGGTACTTTGTTATGCAGCAGAAACTAACTGACACACTTTTGATACAAAAGTTTGAGAGTTTCTTCAGAGAGTCTATCAAGCTGCAGAGCTGCTGAGTTATAGCTTGGGCGTGTCTTCAAGTCTATTAGAGATTGCCAAGTAGTTTTCCACAGTAGTTGTGCCAATTTACACTCCCACCAGCCCTGCAGGTGGTACCTTTTGTACCATCCTCTTGCCAATACTCAGTAATGTCAGATATGTTGATTTTTGCCAATCTGATAGGTGTGAAATAATGTCTTATTGTTGTTTTACTCTGCAATTCCCTGCTCACAAATGAGGTGGAACATCTTCTCTGACATTTATTGGTTGAATGGGGTTTCTGCATTTTTCCACCTTCTATGGGAAAAATCCCCACACATTCCTTAAGACGCATGAAGAAGTAAGGCTTCAATTCCAGAGTATCCTCTCCACCCAACTCTCTTCCACTTCCTTCCCCCGTAAGACTCAGATCAGGCACTGTCTCTCTAGGAAGCCTTCCCTGACCTCCAGCCCCTCCGCTGGATCAGACCCTTCTGTGCCAGGCTCAGCTCCTTCTCTCTGAGCACCCACCTCACTGCAGTGTAACTACCTCCCCTCCTTCAGCAGAGGTCAGGGAAACAGGGAATCAGTGTTCTTTCCAGGACCTGGCCTCTCAGCTCATTGCGGAGCCCTCAAAGGGCAAATTTGAATGAACCTCACAAACCCTGAGACCATATCTTAACCTTTGTTTGTTGTCTTGATGGTTTATAGAGAGGTTGCAAGTTCATCATCTCACTTTGATTTAGCAATAATAATATTGCTAAATTAAATTAATTATTATGTTTATATGACATTTAATGAAGACTAGCGATGTGAGGTGCATTGGAGAAGGAAATGGCAACCCACTCCAGTGTTCTTGCCTGAAGAAGCCCAGGGATGGGGGAGCCTGGTGGGCTGCCGTCTATGGGGTCACACAGAGTCGGACACGACTGAAGCGACTTAGCATCAGCAGCAGCAGCCATGTGAGGGGCACGGTGCTTAGCATATTATACTTATTATATGACTGAATTCTTGAAGACACCATGCAAGGAAGACAGGTACGAAGTTTATGTCCATTTTATAGGCCCAGAAACTGAGGCTCTCAGAGGTCACTGATTCTGGGTTTAATCCAAGGTCAGTCTGACTCTACAGCCTATGTTTTGCTCTTAGTCGTGCAGCCATATTGTATCTATGAACCTGAGATCAAGACCCCCAAAAAAGGGAAGTTATCCCTGAAAACCTTCCATGAGTTTCCACTGCTCATTCTTCATTGTCCCCTCATCTTGTTTAAGCTGAGGGAGGTGGGAATGATCATCCTTAGTTTACTCCCACTGTGAAATGCGAAGTGATTCAGTCACTTGCCCCTGGTTGCACAGCGAAGTGATGGGGAAGCTAGGACTCAAGATGGGAATCCTGAATCTGGATCTTCAGTGCTTGGGACCTGTCCACCACTACATCTTTGCAAAGGGTCCAGGTGAAGACCCGGGTGAGGGTCCAGGCTCCACAGCACTGGAATCACCCAGGAGCCCGTGAAGAACCCTGGGTCCCATCTCAGATCTCCATCTGAGATCTGCATTGTGACAGGTACCTGGGAGATTCCTGTGGGTGTGTGAGAAGCCCGCCCAACCAGGCTGCCTGAATTTGAGTCCCTCCGCCACCCGTCTGAGGGAAGGACCCTGAGAAAGTCATCATACTCTTTCAACATTGGAGACCCAGCCCTAAAATGGGGAGAGTGAAATATTGTAACACTTGAAACACAGCAACTTTAAATAATTGTCACTAACCACATGTGTCTGTTCCCTAGGCCTGCTGTAACAGACGACCACAGTGATGATGGACGAGTGGCTTAAAAGGACATAAATGTATTCTTTCCCGGTTTGGAGGCCGGAAGCCCCCAGTCAAGCCATTGACTGAGTGGGCTCCTTCTACGTGCTCTGAGAGGGGATCCATTCCATCCCGTCTCCCAGCTCTGGTGGCTGCTGGCAACCCGCGGTATTCTTGGCTGCTGGCAGCTGACCTTCAGCCTCTGCTTTAGTCTGCATGGGGTCTTCTTTCATGTTCCTGTGTGTCAAGCCTCCCTCTTTTCTCTCTTATCAGGACACCAGTCATTGGATTTAGGGCTCACCTTCAGGTTGATCTCATCTCGGAATCTTTAACTTAATTGTGTGTTAGTTGCTCAGTTGTGTCTGACTCTGCAGCCCTATGGACTATAGCCCACCATGCACCTCTGTCCGTGGGATTTTCCAGGCAAGAGTATTGGAGCAGGTTGCCATCTCCTTCTCCAGGAGATCTTCCTGACCCAGGGCTGGAACTTGCGTCTTTTGTGTCTCCTGCTTTGGCAGGCGGATTCTTACACTGGCAAAGACCCTTATTCCAAATAAGGTCGTATTCTGAAGTTCTGGGTACACATGAATTTGTGGATGGGAGGACACCATTCAACCCACTGCAGCTTGTTATGTATAGATGAGTTGCCAAAATAGCCCCAACTGTTCCCATCTCTGGATCCGCGCCCCTTGCAACAAAGACAGGCCTTGTGACTTGCTTTGCCAACAGAATGTGGTGGAAATGTGGTTCTGTTCTCTCTCTCTCTTGGATTGCCGTCTCCAACATAAGAGTCAGGTCAAGTTAGCTGACTGGAGGATGAGCAGTCCACACGGTGCAGAGAAGAGGCATCCTGGCTGAGGTCAGCATAGCCAGCCAGACTCTAGCTGATTTGCCAGCTGGCCAGAGATGCATATGCGAGCCTAGCCAAAAGCAGCCGAGCAGGCTCAGATCAGAAGAACTGCTCAGCCTACCCTCCATAAGTATTTTTTATTGTTTGCTGCTGAAACTTTGTGGTTGGTTGTTATGCAATATTATCGTGGCAATTGATAACTGTTACATGACATCATATAAATTTTACAAGTAAAATAGTATAACAGCAAGTTTCAATCCAGTAGTTGTAATCTCAATAGATTATTCAAATCTCCCTACTATGCAAATTTTAGGAGAACAAAGACTTTTTCTGTTTTATTTTTCACTACATCCCCTCTTCTTAGAATAGTGCATGGTACTTAATATTTGTTGCGTGGATGGACAAAATCCAGGCTCTGCCTCTTGAAGATTTAGATTCCTGGCCTCAGTTTTCTTGTCTATTCAACAGGGATAATGCATAAAGATGGGAGAGCTGACTTGAGCTTTAAATGAAGAAAGCAGCATAATGTCCCTGATACAGAGTAAGCTCTACAGAGAAGGAAGTATTATTTGGAAAGCATGTATGCATGCGTGTGTGCTCAGCTGTGTCTGACTCTTTGTGACTCCATGGTCTGTGTAGCCCACCAGGCTCCTCTGTCCATGGAATTCTCTAGGCAAGAATACTGGAGTGAGTTGCCATTTCCTACTCCAGGGGATGTTTCCGACCCAAGGATCGAACTTGAGTCTCTGTCTCCTGCATTGGCTGGCAGATTCTTTACCACTGAGCCAACCAGTAAGCCCATTATTTGGAATGGGGAGGTCTTAATCTTTGGGGGTCATGGACCACAGAATTTAGAGAAACAAAACACTAATACACACACGTGGAAAAATACGTGTACAGTTCCAAGGATTTCACAGATGTACTGAAGCACCAGCCTGAGGTTAAGAGCCCATAGTTTAGAGGTATTTATAAATTATTTGGCTTCCCTGGTGGCTCAGCTGGTAAAGAATCTGCCTGCAATGCGGAATACCTGGGTTCGATCCCTGGGTTGGGAAGATCCCCTGGAGAAGGGAAAGGCTACCCACTCCAGTATTCTGACCTGGAGAATTCCATGGACTGTATAGTCCATGGGGTCACAAAGAGTCAGACATGACTGAGCAACTTTCACAAGTTATCAGCTGTGTTTTTTATTATGTCCACCATCAGTAGTACCTAGTAAATGCTCCATAAGGAGGTACTGCTGAATGAGTTAGTATTAAAAATGGATCAGCTCTCCTGAAATTTTTTAGCCAATGACCATCTCAGCCCATGGGAAGGTCTTCCAGGCCCATCACCTGTAAGGAATGAGGAATGACCTTGACTTACTCTGACAAGCAAAAACAATAGCACAGAGCCTTCTCCATAAAACCAGCAGAGCCACCCCCCACCACAGTCTCCCTAGGCCACCCTGCCCAACCTCCTTACAATTCAGTAAAAAACTCCTTCCCTCCAACTCCCAAATCAGGACAAAGTGATTCTGAGATGTAACTGCAATCTCCTTCTTGCTACACTGCCTTTTAATTAGGCATCAAAAAGCCCTGGAGATCATACTGCTCTCTTGTAATGGTGTGTTCCAGAAAATGACTGCCATCGAGTTAAATTAAAGAAAGGTTATTCAACTGATTCGTCAGGCATATCTCAGTGGTGGTGGGATAGCATCACGGACTGTCTGGCTGTTGCTGTTATTTACAGAGTGAGGCATGAACACATGTCCTTCTGAAAGATTATTGATGAGACAAACTAATTTTCATGGAATAGTTAGGAGAGGCTGAGAAATCATGCCTGAAATTGGAAGATAAGGGTTTTCACCAGTCAGAGGTAGAGGAAGAAGTAGCTAACATGAGTTGAGAGTATACTCTTATGCGCTGAAATGTGTACCCCCACATTCATACATTGATGTCCTAACCCCAGGAGGTGACATAACTTCAGAACATGATTATATTTGGAGACAAGGTCATTGAAGAAGCGAGTAAGTTAAGAGGAGATCTTTAGGGTAATCCTGAATCTAATATGATTTGTGTCCTTACAAGAAAAGGAAATCAACGTTGAATATTCATTGGAAGGACTGATGCTAAAGCTGAAGCTCCAATACTTTGGCCACCTGATGCCAAGAGCTGACTCACTGGAAAAGACATTGATGCTGATAAAGATTGAAGGCAAAAGGAGAAGTGGGTGGCAGAGGATGAAATGGTTAGATAGCATACCAACTCAGTGGACGAGAATTTGAGCAAACTCTGGGAGATAGCGAAGGACGGGGAAGCCTGGCATGCTGCAGTCCATGGAGTCGCAAAGAATCTGACATGGCTTCGCAACTGAACAACAAGAAGAGGAAATTTGGATAGAGACATGCCGATAGACACAGAGGGAAGACAATGTGAAGATACAGGGAGGAAATAGCCATCTACAAGCCACAGAAGGAAACCACAGAAGAAGCAAACCTGCTGACACCTTGATTTCAGATGTCTAACCTCTAGAATTGTAAGAAAAGAAAGTTCTGTTGTTTAAGCCGCTCAGCCTGTAGCACTCTGTTATGGCAGTCCCAGCAGATTAATGCACGTGCCATATGCCAGATGAGTGCTGACAAATATGATTACATTGAATCCTCATTGCGTTCTTTACTATCTGCATTGAATGGACGAGGAAACAGACCAGAGAGGTTAGTCACTTGCTCAAGGTCTTCTCAGCAGGCGAGTGGCAGAACCGGGATTTGAATCCAGCCCAGTCCGACTTTGCTACCTGCCACCCACTGCTGCATCAAATTTTCAGATGAGGAGACAAGGCAGTCAGTAGCCTGCATGAATTTTGAAAGTCCCTTCCAAGGTAAACAGTCTATGGCTTGGTGCGCCGTGGAGGCGCAGACGTATTTTTAGCCAGCTGCACTGTCTGTCATACTCTTGAAAGAGTGCCACCTTCGCTGAGAATTCTTTATGAAATACAAGCGCTGCTATAAATCTTCGAGCTCTGTTGGAGAAGGTACGGGATGCTCCTCTAGGAAGATTCAGAATCTGCCCCTGCAAATTGATGGCTCTCTATTGCTTTTAGGATATTGTCAAAATCGCCAAACTTGGCCTTGTCATGATTCGCCTCTGCCCACCCTGTCTCCAGCCAAATCTCTGGCCACACGCTCGCTGAACCCATCTATACAGAACTTCCTTGTCGTTTCCTGAAGAGTCTGCACTCTTTCCTGCCTCCGTGTCTTTGTTCATGCTGTTCCTTCTTAGAGTGTCCTTCTCAGCAAGCCCAGCTGGTGACCCCTCACTCATTCTCCCGGTGTTGCCTGTCACATCTCCCCTCTTTCAGGAAGCCTTCTTGATTTCACCTGGAAGAATCAGGGCTTCCTCCTCTGGACACTTGCTACACTTTGTCCATTTTCTTTGTGACAGACACCTCCTAAGGTGACTCCCAGAGTGAGTCACATCCTCTTACATTCCTTACCCCATCACTATGCTCAGAATCAGTGGCTGGCTTCTAACCAATAATATATGGCGAAAGTGATAGTGAATCGTTCCCTTGATTAGGTTACCTTTTATGACAAAGATAATGGTATGGCAGTCCTAAGATGACCTGACGCTGTGAAAGCCTTGATTTTAGTCTACACTCTGTGCTAGTCTTAGTGGACTAGAGAGAGAGATATTTCTCTGCTAGCTTTGCAGATGTCAGCTGCCCTAGTGGGCCACACGGCGAGGGAACTGTGACTGACGTCTAGAATCAGAGAGCAGTCACAGCCAACAGTTAGCACAAAGGTGGGGCCTTTTCAGTTGCATGGTCACAAGATAAACTCTGTCATCAGCTGAGTGAGTTAGGAAGTGGATCCTTCCCTAATCAAGCCTTCGAATGAGAACACAGCCCTGACGATACCTTGGTTGCAGTCTTTTGAGATGCTG